>NC_050461.1:6361864-6712570 GCF_903995425.1 Onychomys torridus | reverse complement strand
TCTCCCTGCACGGTCATTCTGTAGGCCTATGCACACCCCTTCTGTGCCCTCCCCTTAATAAATCTCTATAGTGGGTTTGGTTGTGCCTCATGGCTTCTCTTGCACTGTAAACAGCACTGCTTAATGAATAATACCAGAGCCTTCCAGACATACATGTCTTTTAGAAGTCCTGTTAGAAGATGGCGGAAAGAGAACCATCAAGTCTTAATCACCTTCCTGTTTCTTCTTTTCTTTCTCCCTTTCTCAGGTCCTTATAGTTTGTGTTAGATTTATTCAATAACTTAAATTATTATTTATTATTTTGTTTTGTTTTTTGAGACAGGGTCTCATTATATAATCCTGGCTGGCCTAAAACTATGTAGACCCGGTGGCCTGGAAACCATAGAGATCTGTCTGCCTTTGCCTCCGAGTTCTGGGATTAAAGGTGTACACCGCCACACACAGCTCTTAACACTTTCCAAGTGCTTCATCTCTTCTATTGCCACAGTATGTTTTCTCAAGCAGCTTACTGACTAACAAAGTCATTCTGTAACTTGCAGTTGCCTAATAGCGATTGGCTATCACTAGGATTAAAGATAGCTCCTGTCTGCGTCTACAGGGCAACGGCCACCCCTTCCGCTCGGTGGTGTCTCCGCCCATTATCCTATATTGTGTTCTCCTGCGTTTCTCTATTCTCGGGTCCATTGTTCTCTTTTTGGATGCCTTCTTTCTCTGTCATGTTAAGAGTTGTTCCTCAAGACCATTGATACTTGCTATGAAATTAATGACTTCACGAAAGTGAAATGCTTGAATAAATGAAAGGAAAATCTCTTTCTGCAAAGGAAATCTTCCTGGATTCCTACTTTTGCTTTAAATAGTTTCTTATTCTTAGGTTAAGTCAGATGTAAGATTCGGTGGCACATGGTGTACAGTCACACTTAAGTGAAAATTGTGGTAGGCACACTTTTTATAATTAAGCTATAAATTTATATTATGTTAACATCCACATACCTAGCATTTGGCAAGATGCCAAATAATTTCGGTGCTCTTAATTAGACTATGGGAATGCATGAGTGAACGCTCAGGTAAATGAGACAGCCCAGGAATGGTGAACTCAGGTCATGCATTCACCTTTCTCCTTCTCCTGGACATGTGAAGCACTCCTCTAGTTTCCCTGTGCTTCAAAAGAAATGAGGAAACAGAAATGGATAAAAGACAAACTGATAAAGGAAAATGGGTTTGTTTTGGTTTGGCCAAACAGAGAAGAGAAAGACTCCTGGTTTCTCTCAAGCCTTTCCTGTAATGGTGTTAAAATTTTATTAAAAGGGAGAGAGAGAAAAAAAAAAAAAGACAAATAAGGAAATATGCAGATGCTGATTTAGCCCTGAGATAAACTGTCAGAACTGTGTGAAATCTTTGCCTGTGAGGCAAGGGCCTCCCTTTGACACCAAGACTCCAGTCTATTCTCACCCACAGCGTGGAATTCCTGAGGTAATTCTAAATCTTTAAAGACCATTGTTTTAGAGTCCTTGTTATGTAGTTTAACCAGTGTCACAGATTAACCAAAATTCACTCCTTATCCCTGGGCCAGACTTTCCTCAAGTCTTTAGGAGATGTGTAAATATCAGAACAAGATTATGGCTTCATGAGCTGGAAAAAAGGCCACCATCAATGCAGTTTTACAGTTTCCATATATAACAAACAACAAATTTTTCTTTCATTTGGAAACTGGGTAAGAAGCTACCTTTGTTATGTATATTGTTTTGTTTTTAAGATTTATTATTCTGTTTTACATATATGAATGTTTTTCCTGAATGTATGTAGTAGTAGTTTTTTGTTGGGACCTCCAGCCCACGAATAATGACATGGAGACCTCTTATTAATTATAAAAGCCTGGCCATTAGCTTAGGCTGGTCCCACTAGCTCTTATAACTTAAACCAACCCATTTATATTAATCTATGTTCTGTCACATGGTTTTATCTTTCTTTCATCTTACACTTCCTGTTTCCTCTCTGTCTTGAAACTCTGCCTTTCTTCTTCCCAGAGTCCTCTCTGTCCCCAGAAGTCCTGCCTAACCTCTTCCTCTCTAGCTATTGGACATTCAGCTCTTTATTAAACCAATCAGAAGGTGCCTTGGCAAAGATACATCTTTACAGTGTAAACAAATATTCCATAACACTTATATGTCTGTGTACATGCATGCTTGGTACCCACAGAGGTTTGAAGAGGGCATTGGCTGCCAGGCTCCTTGTCATGATGGTCATAGTCTCTAATTCTTTGTAGCTAAGCCCCCAGTAAACTCTTTTTTGCCTTGGTCATGGTGTTTTAACACAACAATAGAAAAATAACTAAGATGGTGACCTTTGCTAAAAACTGTACAGCACAGGCTGGAGAGGGTGCTCACAGGTTGAGAGCACTAGCTGTTCTTCCAGAGGACTCAGGTTTGATTCCCATTGCCCACATGACAGCTCACAGTGGACAGTAACTCTTGATCCAGGGAATCCAATATCCTCTTCTGACCTCCTCAGGTACCAGGCACGCATGTAGTACACATAAATTCATGAAGGCAAAACATTCATACACATAAAATAAGTCTATTTTAAAAATAAAAAAAACACAGAAGATTCAATATATATAACAGATGGAATTTTAATTAAAAGGAAAACAGGCCTGGCATGTACTCTGTAGGTAGAGTGCTTGTCTAGCATGCATGAAGCCATACATTCTGTCTCCAGCACTAAATAAATTGTGCATGGTGGCCACACTTGTGATCTGAGCCCTCATGGGATAGAGGAAGGAGGCTCTGACATTTAAGGTCATCTGAGGCTCAGTAGTGGCTTTGAGGCTACAAGAGGCCCTGTCTCTAAAACAAACAAACAGCAAACTAAACTGAAAACCAAGAAAGCAAGCAAGCAAGCAACCAACCAACCAACCAACACCTTCCCAAACCAAAAACTTAGAACTAATGTTAAGGCTTATTAGGAAGTTTTCTCTTTTGTCTCTAATCCATGAAGATTAGGGTGCTTATGTTTGTACTTTGTGTTTTGTACACAAGACCAACTGAGATTTTAGAAGATAATAAATGAATAATTTATATGTGTGACTATGTTTTGGGATAAAGTAGTGTATATATATATATATATATATATATATATATATATATATATATATATATGTACTTTAAAAAATTCTTTTGTAATACCCATAATATCAGTAGAAAAAGGGGAAAGGAAAATGCTGTCCTTTTTCTATGGCAAATAAATGGCTAAGGATGGCAGGAGAAGGGCAAAATCATAGAATGTAGAAATGCTCTTTCAAACAAATGGCATCTCTCCTAACAGAAAGAGGAACCAAAAATGTAAAATGTTAATTGCTTTTTGAAAAAAGTATATTTATTTTGGTCACTGTTTAAAAACCTAGCACATAGCTGGGCGGTGGTGGCACAAGCCTTTAATCCCAGCACTCGGAAGGCAGAGGCAAGCAGATCTCTGAGTTCGAGGCAAGTCTGGACTACAGAGTGAGTTCCAAGAAAGGCGCAAAGCTACACAGAGAAACCCTGTCTCGAAAAACGAAAACAAAAACCCCTAGCACATTAGAGTGCATTGTTGACAATGTCAGTGTGCAGTATAGGAAATAATACATAGCATTTAGAAAATGTGTGACTCTGAAAAGTGTGCTACTAGCGAAAAAAACAGTCATGAATTTCCTCTCCTAGTTTGATGGAGCCTTGCTTAGGGATGGACCTAACGAAACTTGGGAGTTATCTTCGGATTGGCAGTGGGAGAGGAAACGGCAGAGTTCATTGAGGCAATTTTAGCAAGAACTTCAGTTTTGCCTTTCCACGGCGCACCTGAGAAGGCAGACTGACTTGTGTCTTTGGACTTACTGTTCAGGACAAAAGGTATGAAAAATTAGAGATAAAACCCTCTCTCTGCTCTCGAGGGGTTTGTAGACAGTTGTAGACAGGAAATACAAGAAGACAAAAGGTAAGCATTAAAATACACTATTGGAGCTGTGAGATGGCTCAGAGGTTAAGAGCATTGACTGCTCTTCCAGAGGACCCTGGTTCAATTCCTAGCGCCCACATGGCAGTTCACAACTGTCTGTAATGCCAGTTTCAGGGGACCCAACACTCATAGCAAAAACACCAATGCACATAAAATAAATTAAAAAAAAAAAAAAACCACTACTGGTCTTTGATACCTCTAAAAAGGATGTATTACAATTAATTTTCATAAATGAACTCCTGATTTTAAAACAGTTTCAAGAAAAAAAAATATCAGAGTCAGAAGAGATGAAGGCCCCAGTTGTTGGAGTTGCCTTGAGTGAGGTGATGGCCGTCTCCGCTAAAGCATTGGAGTCCCAGATGTTAGTGCATAATGAATTATTTGGAATCTTGTTGAGAGACAAGAAAGGGCCTGAAAAATCTGCATTTGGGAGAGGAACCCGGGTAATGTTGGTTCTTCTGGCCTGGGACCCGCTCTGCACAGAGCCGGGGCCCAGACAATGCTTCTTCAAGCCTGGACTGAGCCCATGTGGGGCTGTGTGGGGGATGTGAAAAGCTTGGCCACAGTACAAGGTTTCTGAAGGCACAACGATTACAGATTAATCCAACATTAAACGTAGATTGAAGCCGAGGTGTGCCTGGTAGTGCTCAGCCGTGCCTCTCTTTGTAGCTTTACTGGTGTCCTGGTTCTGAACTCACCACACACACTGGGCCCTGCGTGAATGCTGATGCTAGGAACGCTCATGCTAGGCAACATCCACAGATACTTCCAGAAATGGCTCAGATTCAGGTTGTATGTTGTGAATTGTAGTGTTTTTTTCTGTACATACAAGGCTTACTGTCCTTGTAGAAACATAATGGAAAACATAATTCCAATATTTTCCTACCATCATTCTTCAGCATGTAAGTACACAGTTACTGTGTCTGTGGGTTATCTTATGTTGGAATGTTTGATTTTTACAATTACTGCTTGCTGACTCGAGTCTCACAAAAAGCTGTTAAATGAATATAGCTTGGGATTAGAACAGAATTTCTGAAATGGCCCTAAACAGTTCTTTTTTTTTTTTTTTGGCATTTTGTACTATGAATTTATGGAAAGTGATGTTTCTCAGCATTGATGATTATAAAATAAAAATATTGATCAATTTGGAAAGCATTGACAGTACTCTACATCTACAGTGTCGAATATTCAGCCAAGATTTAATTCTTCATGAAAATAAGTAATCTATTTCATTAGAATATAAATGTGTTTTTCTTTTCAATAAATGACAAAATGACATGCATACCAAATGATTATCATAAAATAAAATTCTTTATGACTTACTATAATAAATATTTTATTTGTATATTTTTAAAAAAAAATTATTTTTGAGACAGGTCCCACACAGCCCAGGCTGGTTTTGAACTTGCCATGTAGCTGAAGCTGGCTTTGAATTATCAATGTTCTTGCTCATTCCCTTTATATGTATTTTATGTACCTATGTATTTGGGGTCACATAAACATCTGTGGGTGAAAAGCAGTTGTGAGTAGAAAGAGTTTAAGAAGCCCATGCTAGATCATACTGGCAGAAGACACAGAAATCACCAGGCTTACCTCCAGGCTTAACTTTGAATTATTTTCTAATGTAGACATTGAAATTGGCATACTAAATCTTAAGTTTCATTGATGGCATTTTAGAATTGGTATTTGTTGGCCTTTCTCCTTCTTTCACACCCCTGCTCTCCCCTTCTACCCTCACCAGCCACTTTCCCACTTCCAAGGCACTTTGTGCTGCCCTGCCCCTTCCTTGGCTCTTCTTTTCACCTGTGTGGTCCCTTTCTGGTTACCTGACCTGTACCCATACCCATATCTACACTTATATAACATTTAAAGCTCAGTTTTGCATAGGAGAGAGAACAATCTGTTTTTCTTTCTGAATCTGCATTGCCTCACTTAACGCAACATTTTTCAAGTCCATCAATTTTCCTGCAAGTTTCATAATTTCATTTTTCATTATAGCTGATTAAAATTCCATTGAGTATATATGCCTCTATGTACCATATCTTCATTATCCATCCGTCTGTTGATAGACATCTTACTTTGGTTCCATTTCCTTGTTGCAAATAGAGCAGTAATAAACATGGTTGTGTGTGTATCTCTGGGGTAGAATGTAGAGTCTTTTGGGTATATGACCAGGAATGGTGTATGGTAGTTATGCTTTTAAGTTTTTGAGGAGCTTCCATACTGATTTGCAAATGACTGCACTGGTTTACACTCTCACCAGCCATGAATAGGGTTTACCTTTCCCTACATCCTCACTAGCATTTTTGTTCTTTGTTTTCTTGGTCATAATTGTTTTAACTAGGGAGAGATGGAATCTGAAACTAGTTTTAATTTGCATTTCCCTAGTTGTTAAATATATTGAACCTTAAAAAGCATTTATTGGCCATTTGAACTTCTTTTGAGGACTGTCTGTTCTTCTCATTAGCCCATTTACTGATTGGGAGTTGTGTTCTTTTGCTGTTTAATTTTTGCAGCTGTTTATTTATTCTAGATGTTAACTCCCTGCCTGGCAAGTCTTGTCCCCTGTTCCCCTGTTCTGCAGTCTGATTTGCTCTGCTGATGGTTTCCTTTGCTGTGCAGAAAAGATTTTTAATTTTATGTAACCCCCTTTGTCAATTCTTGGGCCTATTCCTTGTGCTATTGGACCGCTAGATATTGGGGTGCTATTGGAAAGAAGAAGATAAAGACGAAAAGAAGAAGAGGAGGAGGAGGAGAAAGAAGAAAGACAAGTTGACCAATGGAGCAGAATAGACCATCCAGAAATAAATGCACATAGATATGTCAAAAAACATACACTGTTTTTGCCAGACTGTTCTTGCTTTATTATTGTTGTTGTTGTTGTCATTATTTATCTATTTTGTATGGGAGCATGTGCATGCCATGGTAGAGGTCAGAGGACAACTTGCTGGAGTTGGTTCTTTCCTTTCACATTATAGGTCCTGAGGTTCCAACTCAAGTCATCAGGTTAGGTAGCAAGTGCCTTAACTCATTGGGCCATGCCAATATATCATGAAGTCTGCATATCTTTTCCTGACATTTCCCTTTAGGAGTTTCAGCATTTCAAGTTTTAATTTATGAACTATATATTATTGAGTTGATTTTTGTGATTTTTGATAGATATAGATCTATAGGTGACTTTTCTTTTCCACCCACCAGTTCTCAAATAACCAGCATGGAGACTTAATATAATAAATGCTCAGTTGATAGCTCAGGCTTATTAATAACTAGGTCTCACAACTTAAATTAACCTATACTTCTTATCTAAGTCCTACCATGTGGCTCTTGGCTTGTTACCTCATTTCATACACATCCTGCTTCTTCTGTGTTTGGCTGGAGACTCCTGAGACTCTGCCCTTCTTCTTTCCAGCATTCTCCCACTCTGGCTCTCTCACCCAGTCTCTTCCTGCCCAGGTATAAACCAATCAGCTCTTTATTAACCAATGAGAGTAATACACATTTACTGTGTACAAAGATTGTTCCACAGCATAGATCTAATTTCATTCTTCTGTGGGTAGATGTTCAGTTTTGTCAGAGCACTATTTGCTATCTTTTACCCCTTAGTGTATGTTTTTGACAACTGTGTGAAATATTGGGTGGCTATATTTGTGTGTGTTTATTTCTGGGTGATCGATTCTGTTCTGTTGGTCTTCTTGTCTTTTCTTCTTCCTCGTCCTCCTCCTCCTTTGCCAATACCGCCTATCTTTGTTCTGTAGTATAATTTGCTGTCAGGAATTACAGTTCCTTAAGTGATTGTTCTTTCTATTTGTATAACTTTGATGTGTTTGGGTTTTGGCCTTCCCCTCCTAGTGTGGTGAAGAATGTCATTGGCATTTTGATTGGTATTGCATTGAATATGTAGTTACTCTTGGTAGTGTAGCTATTTTTACAATATTAATTCTTCCAGTCCAAGAGCATGAAAATCTTCTATCATCCAGTGTCGTCAATTTCTTCTTTCAGTTAGACTCTATAATTCTTGCGTTAAAAGACTTTAAGGATTTTGAACTAGGGACACAGTTAAGATAAAACAAATTTTGCCAAAAAGGATGAAAGAAATTACTAAAATGTGGAGTAAATAATAACAAAACAAACCTGCAGAGGGTATAATAATGTATACCAAATAAATACAAGTCATTGGAAGAGGAGTACATTGAATCATACCATCTTGAGTAGAAAGAAAATTCAAGAATATTTAACTAAAATGCTAAAGCACTTTCACCTTTTTCAATTTTAACAGTGTGCCCTTTCCAGTAGATTTTAAATATTTTACTACCTTTGTGGACAATGAGTATTCCATATCTCCCCTCCCTCTAGGATTGGGGACTGAACTAAGGACTTTGTGCATACTATGTAAACCCTCCACCACTGGTCTGTATTCTCAGTTCTTTGTTTTGAGGTAGGGTCTCACTAAGCATTGGCTGGTCCCAAAGTTGGCTTCCTCCAGCCTCCACTTCCAGAGTAGTTGGGAAGTAGTAGGCATGTTCCTCCATTCCCAGTTCTCTATCTTCTCCTATGTAAGTTGTTTTGAACAATAAGCAGGTCTCTTTTAGTTTAGATTCCTTTAATTTACTAAGCATTGGGCTCAATTTACATTAATTAATTAATGCACCCAATCAGAATTATTCCTTAAGTATTTATGGTACAGCAGGAGCAGATGTGTTTAACTCTTCCTTTCAAACTGAAAGATTCTGGAGACAAAGCCCTGTAATCCCACTCTTTAGAAGTTTGATGAATATACAGTGCTGTCACCCATATCTCCCAACTTTCTTGATTTAGCTCTTTTGGCTTCACTACTCAGCCTTTCATCATTTAGGGGCTGGCCTTGAGAAAGAGAAGCTTTTTGACAGTATGCAAATGCTTATATCTACAAGAGGCAATATACATTTTCTTCCTTTTGGATATATTTCAAATTAATTGAAAATAGGTAATATTAAATGAACAATAATTAAAAAAACAAACAAATGCTGGGACTACAGCAGGAGATCTCTTGAGCCTAGGGATTCGTTGTCAGTTTTGTTAACATAATGAGATCTCATTAAAACAAAACAAAAATAAAACTTCATTATTAATCTTTAAGAAAGAAATATGAGTTCATATCTGAAATATCCTTTTTGTTTGTTTGTATTTTGAGACAGGGTTTCTCTGTACAGTTTTGGAGCCTATTCTGGAACTCTCTTTGTAGACCAGGCTGGCCTCAAACTCACAGAGATCCGCCTGCCTCTGCCTCCCGAGTTCTGGGATAAAAGGAGTGAACTACCACCACCCCACCAGAAATATCCTTAAAGGATTGGAAGAGTGTATGAGAGATATTGTTAATTATAAATTCAACTTTTTTGAAGAAAAAATGACTGTAATTTTCTATTTCCTTTTGTGTTACTTTCAGCTATTTTTTCAAACAATGTGATTTCATTTACGATTTCAAGTTAAGTCGTGCATGATTTTTATACTGTCTTCTTCCTTTTTTACCTTTGTTTGTGTGTGGAACTTGGGATTGAACTGAGGATCTTATGCACGCTAAGCAAACACTCTACTACTGAACTGTAATTCCAGCTCCTTACCCCACTGTCCTTCTAATTTTGAGGCAGGGTCTCTCAAAATTGTTCAGGTAAGCCTTGAACTTGCTTGTGATCCTCCTGTCTCAGCCTGTGGAGCAGTTGGGACTACAAGTTTATATCACCAGGCCCTTGGACACTTTCAATCAATAACAATACATTGAAACATTTTCAAAGTGTCTAGCGATGTTATTTATGTGGAGTAGATAAAGTCCCTAGTGAATGTGTATTGTCAATATGAGCATGGCTGTGTCAAGATGAGTGTGGCCATGTCAAGAACCTCATTGTCTTAGACCCATAGGAATGACAAAGCCTTCCTCAGGTCAAGCTCAGGGGGATGGCAAAGCCTTTCCCTGTGTAAGGATGTACTATGTGTGCAGACAGTATCAGCCATAGCTTCCTCTTCCCAGATGATTACATCCTGAGACTATTCGCCTACAGAGATCCCCTACTGAGATTAGCCAACCTGCCTCCTCATGCAGCTGCAAACAATAAACTCTCCATGAGTTTCTCAGCTGCTACTGCATCTGCATATGAGTGCGTGGCTCACCGGATCCCAGCTCTACAGTACTTGTGACTATTCATTCCCAGTTGCCCCAGTCAGATCCAGACAGAAGCCATGCAGGTTGGGGAAATTATTTCTGATTCCCAATTCAGCTCAGTTTAGTGTAAGACCATCTTTCAATTTCCTCTTCTACATAGATTCCTGAGCCTTGAGGGGGGTGGGTTTCATGGAAAGATCCTGGTTAGGACTGAGTGTTCAAATCTCTCACCCTCTGTACATTGTCCATTTATGGGTTTCTGTGTTAATTCCTATCCTTTGCAAGAAGAAGCTGAGGTTATAGCAGTGTGGAATCTTTTTATTGTTATGTTATTTCAGCAGGATACTAGTATCGGGCTTTCATCTAGGTCCATGACCTATCTAATCTCAGGGTCTCATGAACTGGACCTTAAGTCCACCCAAAAAGTGTTTGGTTATTCATGTAACAGTTGTACCACTATTTCACCAGTATATCTTGCAAGCAAGTGACCTTTGAAGGTGAGGGTTTGTACCTGGTGGTGTTGATGACTACCTTTCTCTTCTGGTAGCTTGCAGAGTACCTTCCAGTACCATGAATGGTGGTCAATAGGGGTGAAGCTTCTACTTAGGAGCCAGAACAGATTATCTGTATTATAGTTAGGGTTTCATTGCTGAAAAGAGATACTGTGACCATGGCAACTCTTTCTTTTTCTTTAACTTTTAAAGGCTTTTAAAATTTTTTTAATATAATTTTTATTAAATTTTTTCATTTATTTTATATACTGACCACAGTCTCCCCTCCCTCCTCTCCTCCCATTTCCTTCCCCAACCTCCCATCTACTCCTCCTCCATCTCCATTTAGAAAGGGGCAGGCTTCCCATGGGCGTCAACAAAACATGGCCCATCTAGTTGAGGCAGGACCAAGCTCTTCCATCTGCATTAAGGCATGGGAAATAGGTTCCCAAAAACCAGCTCAAGCACGAGAGACTGGTCCTGATCCCACTGCTAGGAGCCCCACAAACAGACCAAGCTATACAACTGTCACAGATATGCATAGGGCCTAGGTTGGTCCCATGTAGGCTCCCTAACTGTTGGTCCAGAGTTGGTGAGCTCCCATGAACTGAGGTCAGCTGTCTATGACCACAGCAACTCTTATAAAGGAAAACATTTAACTGGAACTGGCTTACAGTTTCAGAGGTTTAGTCTATTATCATCACAGTGAGAAGCATGGTGGCATGCAGGCAGACATGGTGCTAGAGAAGGAGCTGAGAGTTCTGCATCTTGATCTGCAGGAGGCAGAAGGAGACTGCCCCACTAGGCCTAGCTTGAACATAAAAGACTGAAAAGCCTGCCTCCACAGTAGCACACTTCCTCTAACAAGCCACCCCTACTCTGATAAGGCCACACCTCCTAATTGTTCCATTCCCTATGGGCCAAGCATTCAAACACTTGAGTCTATGGGGGCTGTTCCTACTCAAACCCTCACAATGTTCAATGATATAAATAAGTGTTGTCTTCACCAACAGGACATGTCTTACCATTAAGTTGTGGAGAGCAATCAATAGCCTTCTTAATAGCCTATGATTTTTGGGGGCTTCACTGGACCCCTTTGGCCAATGACTCAACAAAATGCAAATGACTTCTGGTACTGGATGTTTTACTTGGTGGAATAAGAAATCTAATAAATATATGCATATATATATATATGTATATATGTATATATATATATATATATATATATATATATATATATATATATATATATATATATATATGCTTCTAGAGTAGTAGAAGGTTTCCATATCATTTTTCAAATAGTTTTTTTTTTTTTTTTTTTTTTTTTGAGACAGGGTTTCTCTGTGTAGTTTTGGTGCCTTTCCTGGATCTCACTCTGTAGACCAGGCTGACCTTGAACTCACAGAGATCTGCCTGCCTTTGCCTCCCTAGTGCTGGGATCAAAGGCATGCACCACCACTGCCTGGCTTCAAATGGCTTTTAATGTTAATTATCCCTTCCCATGTGCCCTCCTTTATACCCTTCTCTCTTACCCTTCCTTGTTAATACTCTCACCATCTCCCCCCTATCTCTTCATAACACTGTATTCTGCTTCCTCTTCCCTAGGAGACCCTCTCCTCCCACCCTGGTCCTTTATTGGGTACCTGATCTCTGTGGTTATCCAGATTGTAGCTTAGATATTGAAAACTTTAAAGCTAACATTCACATATAAGAGAAAACATACAATATTTGTCTATTTGGGTCTGAGTTACCTCATTAGGATGATTTTTTTTTCTAGCTAAATCCATTTACCTGTGAATTTTATAGTTTGATTTTTATTAATAGCTAAATAATATTCCACTGTACAAATGTACCACATTTGCCTTATCTATTCATCAGTTGATGGGTATCTAGTCTGTTTCCAGGTTCTGGCTATTATGAATAGAAGAGCAATGAACAAGGATGAGCAAGTGTCTTTATGGTAGGATATAGAGTCCTTGGGTATGTGTCTGAGCTTCCTAGGAAACTGACATACAAATTTCCATAGCTTTTCCCACTTCAACAATAAATGTGCTCCTCTTTACCTACATTCTCACCAGCATGTACTGTCAATTGTTTTATTGTTCTTGGTCATTTTGATGAAATCTTTAAGTAGGTTTAATTTGCATTTCTCTGATGGCTAATGATGTAGAACATTTTTTTTTGTTTCCATCACTATTTTATCTTTTGAGAACTCTGCTTAGTTCTGTACACTGTTTAAATTGAATTTTTGATCTTCAGCTTAAAAAATTATATTCTAGACACTAACCCTCTATGAGATGTATAATTGATAAAGATGTTCCAATTTTGTTGGCTGCTGCATTGTCTGAATGATGGTGTCCTTTGGTGTCCAGAAGCTTTTCAGCTTCATGAAGTCCCATTTATTAATTGTTGGACTTAGTGCCTGTGCTGTCATTGTCCTGTTCAGAAAGCCCTTTCCTGTCCCAGTGAGTACAAGCCTGTCTTCCACATTCTCTTCTATCAGAGTCAAGATAACTGGTCTTACACTGAGGTTCTTGGTCCATCTGGAGTTGAGTTTTGTACAGGGTGATAGATATGGATCTATTCACATTTTTCTACAAGCCATGATCCAGTTTGATCAGCACTATTTGTTAAAGATGTCTTTTTCCAGTGTGTATTTTTTTTTTTTTTTTGGCTTCCTTTTCAAAATCAAGTATCAGTAGGTATGTGGATTTAAGCCTAGGCCTTCAATTCTATTGATTAAATTCATCTGTTTTTATTCAAATACCATGCTTTTCTTATTACTATAGCTCTGTAATATAACTCTAAATCTGAGATAGTGATGCTTTCAATGATTCTCATAATATTCAGGATTGTTTTAGCTATGTTGGGGTTTTTGTGTTTTCATATGAAGTTGAAGACTGTTTTTTCAACTTCTGTGAAGAATTATGTTGGAATTTTGTTGGGATTACTTTTGGTAGGATGGCCATTTTCACAATATTAACCCTATCAATCCATGAAATGGGGTTATTTCCATCTTCTGATGCCTTCTTCAAATTCTTTTTCAAAATTAGATTTTTTTATGTGTCTACATTTTCTGCCTGCATGTACACACTTGTGTGCCTGGATGCCAGGCAGGTCAGAAGAGGGTATCAAATCCTCTTCAACTAGAATTATACATGGTTGTATGTCACAATGTAAGTTGTGCAAATGGAACCTGTGTTCTCTGCAAGGGCAACAAGTTCTCTTAACCCCTGAGACATCTCTCCATCTCCCATTCTTAAATTTTTTAATGTTGTCATTGACTTAAAGTTTTTAATATACAAGTAGT
Organism: Onychomys torridus; assembly: GCF_903995425.1. Classification (NCBI taxonomy): domain Eukaryota; kingdom Metazoa; phylum Chordata; class Mammalia; order Rodentia; family Cricetidae; genus Onychomys; species Onychomys torridus. The sequence goes on along the minus strand of NC_050461.1, from coordinate 6,698,646 downwards.
TTTTACTTGCTAGTTTGGAGCTATCAAATTTTTTTTCTTTATTTCTTGTTTTGAGGCTACTGTGAAAGGTACTGTTTCCCTGATTTCTTTCTCAGTATATTTGTCATTTGTTTATAGGAAGTCTATTGACTTTTGTGTGTTAATTCTATATACTGCTACTTTGCTAAAAGTGTTCATCAGCTATAAAAGTTTTCTGGTGAGTTTTATAGTTTTTTTATATATGAAATCGTATCACCAGCAGATAAATATACTTTGACTTCTTCCTTTCCTATTTATATCTTCTTGGTCTCCTTCAGTTGTCTTATGCTCTAGCTAAGACTTCAAGTACCATATAGAAATAGGTATGGAGTGTGGAGACAACCTTGTCTTGCTCATGATTTTAGTTGAAATACTTTGAGTTTCTCTCCATTTAGGTTGATGTTAGCTGTGGGTTTGCTGTAAATTGCTTCTATTATGTTGAGATATGTCCCTTCTCTCCAGGTCTTTTTTATCATGAAGGGATGTTGGATTTTGTTAAAGGCTATTTCTGTATCAAAGATAGTCATATGAGATAGTCATATGTTTTTGTTTTGTCTTTCAGCCTGTTTATATAGTGGGTTACATTTATTCATTTATGTGAGTTGAACCATCCCTGCATCTCTGGGATGAAGCCTACTTGATCATGGCAGATTATCTTTGTGATGTCTTATTGGATTTGACTTCCAAGTATTTTACTGAGAATTTTTGCCTTTTTATTCATAACGGACATTCATCTATAATACTGTCTTTCTTTTATTCCCCCCTCTCTTTTATTTTTATTTTTGTTTTTGGTCTGTGTGTGGTTTTGGTGCCCGAGTAATAGTGGCTTCATGCAAAAAGTTAGAAATGTTCTCTTAGGTTCCTTCCATTTCAATTTTGTGAGATAATTTGAAGAGTATTGGCGTTAATTCTTCTTTGAAGATCTGATAGAATTCTGTACCAAATCCCTCTGGCTCTGGGCATTTTCTGATTGAGAGAATTTTTTTAAAATTACTGTTTCTATTTCACTAAGGTTTATGAGTCTGTTTAAATCACTTGGTTCATATTGGTTTGGTAGGCCATATATACCAAGAAATTCATCCTTTTTTTTGTTTGAATTTTCTGGTTTGGTGGAATTGAGATTTTTTTTTTAAAGCATGTCCTTATGATTTGCTCAATTTTCTTGGTGTCCATTTTAATGTCCTCTTTTTCATGCCTAGTTTATTAACTTGGATCTTCTATCTCTGTCATTTGGCTAATTAAGCTAAGGATTTGTCAATTTTGTTGATTTTTTTCAAAGAACCAATTCTTCATTTCATTCATTTTTATATTTGTTTTTGTTTGTTTATATGCTTATTTATATTTCATTGATTTTTCAACATCAAGATCAATTATTTCTTCCCAAGTAATTTTCTTGGAAATTATTTTCTTGTTGTTCTAGAACTTTCAATTGTGTTGTTAAGTTATTAATATGAGATATCTCCAGGTGTTTTTTTTTTTAAATGCAGACATTTAGTGCTATGAACTTGCCTCTTAGAACTGTCTTAATTGTATTTCTTAGGTTTGAGCATGCATTTTCATTTTCATTCAATTCCAAAATGTTTTAAATTTTCTTCTTGGTTTCTGTCTTGATCTGATTTTCATTGGTAGTGAGTTTTTTACTTTCCACTGAGTTTGTATAATTTCTACTGTTTCTGTTGTTGATATTCAATTTTGTTTTTAAGCTAGGTTTTCTCAGTGTAGCTCTGGCTGTCTTAGAACTTGTTATGTAGACCAGCCTGGCCTCAAACTCAGAGTTGCACCTACCTGTGCCTCCCCAGTGCTGGGACTAAAGGCACGCACTACCCATTCCTGGCTTTCAAGAGAAATTTTCAGTAGATATATTTACTACATGATTACCAGTTTCCCATGATATCTCTGTGGACTCACTCCCTATTTCTAAAACAGTTTAATATGTAGGAACTTTTTTTCCCCCAGGAAGCACATTACTTTTGTTTGTTGCCAGTCTAGACAACTAGCTTGGCTGCCAACCAACAGGGCATAGCACAAAAGGGGAAAAACACAAATATTCACTCGACACTTTTAGGAAGAAAATATTAGAAGGGAGAAATGTTAGAATACATGTTCTCTATAGCCAGTAACAGTGCTGTGGCTTTCCCCCTTCTCTTCCCTTTCTCAACAACCTCTATGCTGGAAATGAGAACAAGACTCTCTTGACAGAACATATAGTTCCAATTCCTGTGGTGTGAGAATGATGTCATTCATTTCTTTGTGGTTTGGTGAAATAAGCACATGATATTTCTCACCTCAAATATCAGAAAGCAAAAGGAATTGTTCTCAAGAAGAGCTTGTCATTTCCTTGGAGTGATTATGAAACTTGTCTGTGGTTGTGAACATTTTTTTTTCTTCTCCAGAATAAATTCATGAAAACTCAGAATTTTCCAGACTTGAGAAATAATAGTTTATTAATAAAAATTAGAGTCTCTTTGTTTGATTAGTTCACCTCCTTGGTATGGTTCAAATTTGTCACACATGCCTGTGGTACAGATAGGGGAAGTAAAAAACAAACGGTAGCATTTAAACAGAAATTTATTACGGTCATTTATTTGTATGTGTGTGATGGTAGGGGTGGGGATGAACGCTTTTGTATGTGTCTGAAGAGCAGAGGACAACTGTGGGAGTCCTCTCTCCATCCACCAAATGGGAACCAGGGAACCAAACAATGCATCAGACTTGATGCTAAGTGCCTTTGCTCAATGAGCCACTCCTCTTCCCCCCAACATTTTAAAATAAAAAGCCGAGTGACAATGTGCTGTGTATGTCTCGTTTTCATTTTTATAAGTAGCAAGGTACTATGGAACAACTTTTCTACACTATGAAAATGTATTACTCTCATTGGTTAATAAAAAGCTGGCAGGCCAGTAGCTGGGCAGAAAGTTAGATGGGAAAGCCAAACAGAATGATGGAGAGAAGGAGGGCAGAGTCAGGAGGGATGCCAGCCAGCCGCCCAGGAAGCAAGATATCCTGGAGGACAGGTAAAACTATGAGCCACATGACAATACATAGATTGATAGAAATGGGTTAATTTAGGTTTCAAGAGCTAGTTAGTAACAGGCTGGGGCTACTGGCCAAACATTTATAATTAATATTAGTCTATGTGTGGTAATTTGGGAAGTGGCTGCCAGGTATTTGAGAACAGAACAGGTAATATGGACAGTAAACATCTGCTTACAGCAAGGTGGAGAAGAAGCTCAGATACCACATCCATTTGAGGTGTTTGTATGTCATTACCTTGTAGAAACTTAGAAATTAAGAATCTTTATTTAATGAGTATAGTGTTATGAATGAAACATGAAGAACATGTTTTAGGGGTGCTGGGGAGATGACTCGGTGACTAAGAACACTTGCACAAGTATGAAGAACTGAGTTCAAATCCCCACCAATGATATAAAAAGCTTAATGTGGTACCCATACACCTCTATCAAGACTTGGGGAAATTAAGGCAGGAGGGTCACTAGGGCTTGTGAGCTTGCAGCCCAGCTCCAGCCTTGGTGATAGAACCTGTCTCGAAGGAAAAAGGCAGAGGATGACAGAGCAGAACACCCAACATCTTTCTCTGGCCTCTACACATGTACACTCAGACCAATGCATATATGCACACACCACATGAACATAAACCACACACATACACCACCACTCTCACCCCACACCCAAAGGAAGAAAGAAGAAAGAAACTGTATTGGGCACTTTCACTGAATGCCTTGCAGCACTGTAAATTGTTTAAGAATCATTACAACACAGATCTAAGGTAGTGTATTAGACAGGCTTTTCAAAGGGAACAGAACACACACACACACACACACACACACACACACACACACACACACACACACTAGGTTGGCTGTCTGCATTCTGGAGAGGCAGAGAACCAGTAGTTGCTGCTCAGTCCACAAAGCTAGATACATTGAAATTCCCATTTGATACTGAAAGCCCCTGGAAATTCACTGGTGTTGAGCCCATGTGGGAGGTTAAAGAAGCTGGTGTGCAGGGCGGACTGTCTGGAGAACAACCGAAAAGCTCGCTTAGGAAGAAGAGGCAGGCAAGCAACTCCGTCTCCTTAGACGGCCTGTATCTGAGGCATCTTTGGAACGTGCTGCCCACTTTGAGTGCGGTCTTCTCCCCTCTGTGAAGCTTCGCTGGGAAGCGGCCGTTTGTCTCCTAGGTAACTCTAAATCTGATCCCAGGGAGCTCAGAGTCTAGCGAGAACAAACTGACAAAAGTTAGTGTGTGATGGCTTGCTTCCATAAACTGGTCAGTTTTCAGGCAAAACTTCTCACACTGCCAGGAGATCTAAAAGGTGAAAACAAACCCAAGGAATGAAAACCGAATCCACTTTCTGAAGGACACTTCAGTTAGCAGCAGACTCTGGATTAGTGAATGAGGCTGATTGTTTACTGTCAATTATTTTTAAACTGTTAACTCCAAAATGACAAATCACTGGATTTTAGAACCACTGCATCAAATGTTGCTTTTCTAACCTTACCATTTGGAAAAGAAAGATAATCTCCTGTCTGTCACCCACCACCCATATTTTGCCACTAAGTCATGTGTTAAAAAGCATAGTGTTAGCCATGTTTTCTTCTTGGGTTTGGTTCTGACAGCCCAGGAGACACCCCCAAGATTATCTCTTCCTGTCTGGAATGGGTGAAATTTTAAAAGAAATACATGGAATATTTTTCCACAGTAAACAAGCAAGTTAGTCCCAAATTTACCCCATACAAACTTTAGTCTCTTGAAAACTAGGGCTTTTAACCTAGGTGAAAATATTTGTGTTTTCACCTCTTACTTTGTTGCCCTTTACCTTTAGTGTGTTGTCTCTGTTCGTGTTACAGTGTGTGTGTGTGTGAAATGTGAATGTGTGTGTGTGAATGTGCATGTTGTGAATGTGAATGTGTGTGTGAATGTGAATGTGTGAATGTATTTGTGAATGTATGTTGAATGTGTGTGTTTGTGTGTGTGTGTGTATGTATGTGAACTGATGCTGATAACAGGTGTCTTTCTCAAACACTTTCTACCTTATTGTTTGTCTTATTAAAATTAGTATGTACATTATGCATTATGGATTCTGATGTCAGCAAGGATTGTGGCAGTAGTGACATCAGAAGATGCACGTGCTAGCAAGGAGGTAAAGCAGGCAGGCAAAAGCAGTAGCTTTCCCCCAGAACTCTTAAGATCCAGGCCACGGTTGGAAGGTGTTGCCTGTTTTGGGAGGTCTTCCCCTTAGGAAAAACCCTCACAGGTCTGCCCAGATGTGAATTTCTAGGTTATCTCAGATTAGTCGAGTTGATAAGCAGAATTAACCATCACGTTTATTTGGTAGACTCTGAAAACAAGAAGTCTTAGGCTTGTGACATCCAAAAGAAACAAAGCCAAAAAAGCAAGAATCTGAAAAGTATTCATTGTACTTAAGTAGAATTTAGCTTTCACTAGCCTGATGTTACCAACATGTAAATCAGTTCAACAAGAGTTTACTATTGTATACCACTGTTACGCTGTTCATATGGGGATTTTTAGAGGTCTGAAATATGTGAAATTTTTATTTCTAATTTCTTTTTATATCTAGTTTCAGGTAAAGGGTGCAGTATGCATACATATGCTGTAAGCATCTTTAGTGGTTATGTCTTCACTTAAACATCCTTTTGAAACCCAGCAATAACTCGGGGTTCTGGTCAAAGCAACAGTTCACAGGCTAATGACTCTGCTCATTACATTTTCATTACCAACCTTTAAAAATCATGTATTTTTTACACATTTTTGAGAATCTTATACAGTGTATTTTTGATCATACTCACTCACCTCCCCCAACTACTCCCCTATCTGCCCCTACTTCTCTACCCACTCAACTTTGAGTTATCTTCTTTTTGTTTTCTTTTAAAACTCATTGAGTCTAATATGTCTTGGCCAACTACTCTGCGTGTGGAGTGCTGTGGGATGTTCTCTATGCTGTGAATGTGCTGCTCTGATTCGTTAATAAATAAATTGCTGATTGGCCAGTAGCCAGGCAGGAAGTATAGGTGGGACAAAGAGAGAGGAGAATTCTGGGAACAGGAAGGCTGAGGGGGAGATGCTGCCAGCCGCTGCCACTATGAAAAGCAGATGTTAAGATACCAGTAACCCACAAGCCATGTGACAACTTATAGATTAATAGAAATGGGTTAATTTAAGATGTAAGAGCTAGTCAATAGTTAGCCTGAGCTAATGGCAGAGCAATTTTAATTAATATGAGTTTTTGAGTGATTATTTTATAAATGGGCTGTGGAACAAGCAGGACTAGAGAAAACTCCAGCTACAGTGGAGCCTGCCCTAGAGCATAGCTATCCTACCAGGAGTCACATTATTTATCAACAAAATCTAACTCTCCTTTTCCCAGCAGCTATTAAATTCTAGTAGCTCCTCAGCCTACAATGAGACTGTGTGCTCACCTCCCCCTCTCCATGCTGGTATTTTTGACTTGAGCTTGTCCAGGTCTTGGTATGCTGTCACGGTGACTGTGAGTTCATGTGTGAAGCTGCTCTGTTGTACACGGAAACATGGTTTCCTTGAAGTCATCCACCGTCTCCGGCTCTTACAGTCTTTTCCCACTCCCTTTTCCATGAAGATCCATGAGCCTTGTTGGGAAGGATATGATATGGATTATTCTGTTTAGGGACGAGCACTTCAGTTTTTTATTCTCTGCATGTTGACCAATTAAGAGTCTCTGTGTTAATTGCTGTCTACTGCAAGGCAAAGTCTCTGATGTGGCTTGAGAGATGCACTGATCTACAGGTATACCACAAGTAATTAGGAGTCATTTTAATACTGTATCTGTTTAGCAGAATAATAGCTGTAAGTTCTCTTGTAGGACCTATGGCCTATCTAACCACATGCGCTTGGCCTCATTAACAGTGCTGGCTGGCGGTTATATCTCATGGAGTAGGCCTTAGATGTAGCCAGAAGTTTTCTTCTGTCCCACCCAGCCCTGCAGTCTGCAGCCACTTATAAAATAATCACTCAGAGGCTTAATACTATTTACAAACTGTATAGCCTATGGCAGGCCTCTTGCTAGCTAGCTCTTATCTTAAATTTATCCATTTCTATTAATCTATGAATAGATTTCACCTTTCTCTTCCTGTCTCTCTCCTTGGATTTCCCACCTGCCTCTATGCCTTGCCATAGGCCAAAGCAGCTTACTTATTAACCAATGGGAGCAACATATATTCACAGCATACAAAAAACATCCCCCAGGATTTAGATCCAATCATAAAACACTTGGTTACTCTCAGAACATCTAGGCCACTATTGCTCCAATTGGCATATCTTAGGTCAGTCATTATTGTAGGGTTCACAGTTGAGTAAGAATGATGATTATTTTTCTCCTCTGGTAGCAAACATAGTGCCTTCTGCGATTATGAAAGCTAGTCACTAGGTTTGAAGCTTCCAGGTGAATGTCAGTATGATTTCTCCATGTTCTATGACTCAATTATGTGGTGTCTTCAGCAATAGGGTCTTACTGTTAAGTTCTGGAGGGTAACTAAGAGCAGTGGCAACAGCCTGTAACATTTGGTGGTCTGTATGAGTCCATGGCCAACATAACAGGTAACCCATTCCTGGTACCGGAGTTTTTATTTGCTAGCATGTGGTGTCTAGTTGAGGTATTGTCCCCTCACTGCCTATCTCCCCAATCACTGTAGGGTAACTCCTTTTAAGCGATTTTTATGTATGTGTATATTTTCAAGAACTTCTACAGTAGTAGCTTTCCATACAGCCTATCAAAAGGCATTTAATGTTAGTTATGGCTCCCCATATTTCCTACTTTACATAGCTATCACCTATCCCATTTAATCCTTCCAGTTCCATTATTTCCCTTTCCCTATTTATATCATTGTATTCTATTTGCCCTATTTTGAAAGATATCCTTACTCATGTCTCCTAACTAGTTTACAAACCTCCATGGATATTCCAAACAGAACATACATATCTAAAGATTCAAAGCTAACATCTACAGTGGGTGAAAACACTCCATATTTGTCTTTCTATGTCTGGATTACCTCATTCAAAACAATTGTTTCCATTTCCATCCATTTACTTGTTAAGTTCATAATTTAAAACAGCTGAATAATAAATATAAATGTCCCACATTTTCATTGTCCTTTCATTACTTGATAGACATCTAGGCTGTTTCTATTTCCTGGCAATTGTGAATAGAGCAGCAATGAACATGGGTGAGTGAGTATCTCAATTGTAGGATATAGTTTTTGAGCATATGTCCAAGAGTGTATAGATGGATTGTATGGTGGCTCTATTTCTAGTTTTTTGAGGAATCTCCACATTAATTTCCATAGTGGTTACACCGATTTGCACCCCCAGCAGCAGTAAGTAAGCCTTTCTCTTTCCTCACAATCATAGCAGCATTTGCTGTTTGATTTTTTGTATTTATTCATTTACTTAAAAAAAAAAATCTGGGCCATCCTCACTGGAGTAGGATGAAATCTCAAAGTAGTTTTAATTTACATTTCTCTGATGGATAAGGATGTTGAATATTTTTTTAAATGTTTCCCAGATATTTCTATTTCATCTTTTGAGAATTCCCTATTTAGTTCCATGATCCGTGTTTGGGTTATTTGCTTTCTTGATGTTAATTTGTTTAGTTCTTTGTATATTACAGATATTAGCCTTCTGTCAAGTGTATACATGGTAAAGATTTTGTTTTATTCTGTTGGCTCTTCTTCACAGTGATGGTGTCCTTTTCTGTACAGAAGCTTTTCAGCTTCACATTCGTCAATTGCTGGTCTTACTGTCTCGTGCTACTGGGTCCTGTTTAGAAAGTCTTTTTCCTGTGCCTATAAGTTCAAGTATTTACTTTGTCGTCTAGCAGTTTCAAGGCATCAGGTCTTATATCAGGGTCATTTATGTATTTAGAGTTTGGTTTTATGCAGGATGAGAAATAAGGATCTGGTTATATTTGTCTATACACAGCTATCCACTTGATGAATACCATTTTCTTCAGTGTATTTTTGGTCTCTTCATAAAAACAACCAGTCGGCTTACACTCAGTTCCTCATTTGTATTCCACTGATCAATGAGTATGTTTTCACACCAGTCCCATGCTGCTTTTATTACTACAGCTCTGTTGTACAACTTAAAATCAGGGATGGTGTTACTGCTCACAAGTCTGTATTGTTCAGGATTGTTTTCTATCCTGGATTATTTATATGTGTTTCCATGTGAAATTAAAGATTATTTTTCAATTTCTGTGAAGAATTGCATTGTAATTTTGATGAATATTTGTGTTAAATTCACAAATTGCTTTTGGTAGGATGACCAGTTTCACAATATTAATTCTACCAATCTGGACAAGAGGTCTTTCTATATTCTGGTATCTTCTTCAATTTCTTTCTTCAACATCTTAAATTTTTTATTACACAACTCTTTCACTTCCAAGATATTTATTGATTTTTTTTTTTGTTACTGTGAATGGGCGTGTTTCCCTCATTTCTTTTTCATGGTGTTTGGTGTTTGTATATAGCAAGACTACTGATTTCTCTGTGTTGATTTTGCATAAGAATTGTCTGATGGTGTCTTTAGGGTCTTTCAAGGATAGAATCTGTTCTGGTTAGTTTTTTCTCAACCAGCCACAAGACAGAATCATCTGGGAATATAAAATGTCAATTGAAGTATTGTTTCCACCAGAATGGCTTGTAGGTGGGACTGTTATCTTGATTAATGATTGATTCAGGAGGGCCCAGCCCACTGTGGAAGGTGCCATCCCTGGGCTTGTGGTCCTAGGTGATGTAAATAAGCAAGATGAGTAGCCAATCAGTAGCCTTCTTCCATGGTCTCTTCCTTAGTTCCAGCCTCTAGGTCCCTGCCTTGATTTTCTTTTATGGTGGACTGAAAGCATTAAGTTGGAATAAAACCTTTCCTCCTCAAATTTTTTTTGTGTTTCTATATGAAATTAAAAATGAATTTAGACATGGCCGGTTTGCAAGTATTTTATTGAGAGTTTTTGCATCTGTTTACCAGAGAAGTTCTCTTATACTTTTCTTATTTTTATTTGATTTTTGTCTACTTTTGGTATTAGGTTATGCTGGCTTCATAAAAAGAATTTGGAAGTGTCCCTTCCCGTTCTATTTTATGGATAATTTGAGGAGTATTGGTGTCAGTTCTTCTTTGAAGGTCTGAGGATTCTGCCTTGTATCCATCTGGTCCTGTTTGTTTTAAAATTACTGCTTCTCTATCATTGGTTGTTACAGGTCTTTTAAAATTATTTAATTCATCTTGATTTAATTTTGATAGAATATTTAGAAATTCTTCTATTTCCTCTAGATTTTCCAGTTTAATGGAGATTTTCTCATTAATTTAGTTTTTTAAAAATATTTCGTCTACTTTTTGAGATTATTATATAACTACATCATTAGCCCCGTCCCTTTCTAAATACTCCCTATACTCTTCCTTACTCTCATTCAAACTCGTGGCTTCTTTTTCAATGGTCATTGTTACTTCTGCACACACACTCTCTTTAATTCATAAACATCGCCAGTCTGCGTATGTGTTTGTTTTCAGGGCTGACCACTTGTTATTGATGTGTTCCTCTCTGGGGATGGCTAGTTCTACAGCTCTTAGCATTCTAGAGTTGCCTGTAGTTCGCTGTAGGGCTGAGGACTCCTGCCCATCCCTCATCCATGTTTGCTGGTCCATTGGTGCAGTCCTTGTTCAGCTCACATTTGGGTGGTCACGTCGGTGAGACTTTCTGGGTGCAGCTTCTGACTAATCTCACAGCAAACTCCCTCATCCTCTGGCTCTTATAATCTTTCTGCCCCTCTTCCGCACTGATCCTGGAGCCTTAGCTGCGGGGGCTGTATTCTTATCCATTGGGACTGGGCTCCACTATCCTGCCTTTTGATTGGTTGATGGAGACCATTGGAATGGTCTCCATCTGTTGCAAAGAAAAGTTTCCTTGATGTGGGGTGAGGACTACACTCATCTGTGGGTTTAAGGACAAATATTTATATGTCCTTGACACTACTAATTTCCTTAGTATCTATTTTAGTGTTTCTCTTTTTTTCTGTGATTTTATTAATTTGGGTCGTCTCTCTATTTCTCTTGTTTGGTTAAAAGTTTGTCAATCTTGTTAATCTTTTCAAATAGCTATCTCTTCATTTCATTGATTCTTTGTTTTTTGTTTGTTTTAAATTCTATTTCACTAATTCTAGCTCCTCCCTCCCTCCCTCCCTCCCTCCTTTCCTCCCTCCCTCCCTCCCTCCCTTCCCTTTTATTTTTTTTTGAGACAGGGTTTCCATGTGTAGTTTCCTGAGTGCTGGGATTAAAGACATATGATACCATATATGGCTTATTTCTGACTTATCTTTTCTCATCTACTCATTTTTGGGTGTTTGATTTTGTTTTCCCCAGGCCTTTGGTACAACATTAGGTTATTAGTACAAGAGCTTTCCAGGTTTTGCTTTGTTTTTGACATAGGCACTTATTAGGGTAAACTTTCCTATCAGAAGTGCCTTTACTGTTAATCTGTTTCTTTTCATTATGTCCCATAGATTTTTCTATGTTTTGTTTTCATTCAATTCTTATAGACTTTGAATTTCCTTCTGATTTCTCCCTTGACGAAGTTTTTGTATAGTAGTGTGTTGTTTAGAATTACTGTATTTTTTGTCATTTCTATTGTTCATGTACAGTTTTATTTCTTCATGATCAGATATAATATAATATATTATTTAATTTTTCCTAAATTGTTTTGTGTTTTAATATTGGTCAGTTTTGGAGAAAATGTACTTTAGTGTTTGTGTAGAACATTCTGCAAATGTCCATTAGATCCACTTAATTTATAATGTCATTTAACTTTAGAATTTCTCTTTTTAGTTTTTTATTCTGGATGAACTGTGCTGGTAAGAGTGGGATTTTGAGGTCACCCACTATCACTGTGTGTCGCTAATCTAATATTTTTAGATTGAATAGTGTCTCTTTTATGAAATTGGGTACCCCTGTGTTTGGTGCATAAATGTTTAGAATTATAATATTATCTTGGTGGACTTTTCATTAAATGAGTGTTTTAGTTACTTGTATATTGCTCTGACAAAACACAATGGCCAAGACAACTTACAAAAGCAACTATTTAATTGGATTTATGGTTTCAGAGGATTAGAGTCCATGATGGTAGAGCAAAGGCATAGTGGCAGGTAGAGCTGAGAGCTCACATCTTTATTCGGAAGTAGGAGGAAGACAAGGAACACAATGCGAGCAGTGTGAGTCTCTTGAAATTTCAAAGCCTGCCTTCAGTGATGCACCCCTTCTTACAAGGCCATACTTCCATCCCTCCACAATTGGGGCCCAAGTAGTCACACACATGAGCCTATGGGGGCCATTTTCACTCAGACTACCACAATGAATATGTAGAGTCCTTCCCTCCCTCTTTTGACTAGTTTTGGTTTGATATCTAATTTGTCAGATATTGAAATAGCCATGTCTGTTTCTTAGTTCTATTTGCTTGGAATATTTTCTTTTCTTCCTTTGACTCTGAGGTGCTTGGTGTCTATTGTTGATGGTAATGAGTGTTTCTTGGGGGAGGCAAAAAGATGGATTCTGATTTCTAATACAATATGTTAGTGTGTTTCTTTTCATTGAGAAATTGGTATCATTAATATTGAGAGTTATCACTGAAAAGTGTTTGTTGATTTCTGTTATTTTGTTGTTGTGGGTTGTTTTTATTAGATATCTTGTAGTTAATGGTCCTGGGATTATTTATTGTGTCCTCTTGGGTATATTTAATCATCTCTTTAGACTGAAGTATGCCTTCTAGTTGGCTTAGCGGACATAAATTTTTAAAATTTGTTTTCATTGTGAGTTTTTCTTTCTCCTTTGGTTACAACTAGTAGTTTTACTGTATATAATGGTCTGGATTGGCATCTGTGGTCTTTTCAAACTCATAGTGCATCAATATAGGGCTTTCTGGGTTTCAAAGTCTCCACTGAAAACACAGGCAATATTCTGATGGGCTTACTTTTATATATGACTTGGTTTTCCTCTCTTGACATGTTCAATATCTGTTCTTTGTTCTATATACTTAGTGTTTTGATTATTACATGGAATGGGAAGTTTCTTTCCTGGGCCTGTCTATTTGATGTTCTGTGTGTCTCATGTACCTTGATAGGTACATCTTTCCTTAGATTTGGGAAATTTTCTATTTTACTGAAAATATTTTCTGTGTCTCTGTTCTGGGTTGTTTCTTTCTTTCTTTCTTTCTTTCTTTCTTTCTTTCTTTCTCTCTCTCTCTCTCTTTCTTTTCTTTCTTCCTTCCTTTCCTCCTTTCTTTTCTTCCTCCCCCTTTTTTAGTTTTTCAAGATAGGGTTTCTCTGTGTAGCCTTTGCTGTCCTGGAACTCACCCTATAGTGCAGGTTGGCATTGAACTTAAGAGATCTGCTTGCCTCTGCCTCCCAAATGCTGGGTTTAAAGGCATGTGCCACCATCACCCAGGGTTTTGTTCTAGGTTTCTTTTCCTTCTTCTATACCTATCATTCATATATTTGATAATTTTATGTCTCAGATTTCCTGTGTGTGCCTTTCATATTTTTTTAGCTTTAACATTTTCTTTTATCAAGTAAGCAATTTCCTCTACCTTACCTACCTAATCTTTGAGGCTTAATACTGTATCTTCCACATGATCTAATATATTTCCTCTGAGGTTTTCCTTTGACTTCATGCGTTTGTATTTTTGAGTTTTATTTTATTTATGTTTTTCTTCAGAGATTCTTTCTTTAGGTGGGTGTGCAGAATGTATCAGAATCCATGAGGTCTTGGAGCATCACAAGGTGGGTATGTTGCCTGATAGGCAGGTAGGCTGGTGTACTGGATCTATGAGTTCTTACTAGGGGTTCTATGTTGGATTTCATGTGACATTGGAGAGGCTGTGTGTCTGAGGTAGCTGATGGACAGTTATTGCTTCCCTTTATATGTTTCTTTTATTGTTGTTACTTTTTCATAAGCTGTGAAGCCAGCCCCATGTGATCTTTCTCTTATCATGGGAATAGGAGTCCCTTAGGTCACTGATAGGGAATAGTCACACATCTTAGAAGAATCTGCTTTGTTCAGTGCTACAGATATTATGGGTTTGGTGTGAACTGTAGCTGTGTACAAAGAGTAACCAGAGCTGAATCAATGTTATGTTTTTGCAAATCAGTTCCAATGTTATCTATGCTAGTGTGATTAGAATATTCCATCCTGGCTGAAGTCACCTTGGTCCACTGATAACATTCATGAGGTCTTTTCTTAGTTTGTAAATTCACAGATAGTTTTCTCTTTGGAGGCTCTGTGTGATCAAGTTAGGGTGATGAAACTCACAAGATATAGGCGAATAAGCTGGAATGTTAATATTATGCTGGTTACATATTTCTTTTTGGTGCCTAAGACACTCTGTTCACTAACTAGGGCTCCAGAGAATCAGGATTCCTAATCAGATAATTTCCAATGATAAAAGCTAATGTGAACAGTCTCCTGTATATGTTATGTTTGTTGTGATGAATCCAATAGACTCCCCTTGTCCAACAATAAATTATATGTTCAGAATGAGGAAAATATAGGTGCTCAACAATTCAATGTGTTTTGGTCCTTTGTGCAGTGCTGGAATATAGGAACATAGCTCAATTTCTTGATATATGTCACATAAACAGGGAAAATAATGATGGCACACTTCTTTTAGGAGTATTGTGAAAATTAGTGAGTTAGACACTTCCAACACCATCCTAGCTCCACATACCGATGTGTAAGCTGCCCCTAGACCCTCAGCCTCTGACCCACACTTCTGTGACATCTCCAGTCTCTGGTGCAGTCAGGCAGGGAATCTCTGGACTCTATGTCTTGCGTGCATATTTCTACCCCTCTTCCTGATGTAGACAGGTGAGGAGTCCCAGAACCCTCTTCCCCAAGTACATCCTTTGGCCACTCAGTATGTTCACCATAGTCATGCAGGTAAGAGGTAGAGATTTCTAGATAACTCTTCTCTACCACAGTTTCCCTCACTAGTGTGTAATAAGGGCAGTGAAGCCAGGGGAATGAGACACCCTCTCCTGCTTCAGTATACATCTTGGGCCAGTACACTCCCTGACTAGGGAAGTGAGAACACGATTCACCCACACTTGGAACCCCACCCACCACTCTGCATATACCCTGATATGTGAAATTAGAGGTTTCTGAATCCAATGAACACTCCCAGAACACCTTTTGAACCCTGACTCCAGTGATCAGATAATATATCGAACAGCTGCCTTGGGGTAATACTATCTACCCCTGAACTGACTCTGGTTTAAGAGGACAGAGGCTGTGCCTCAGGCTCCCACTCTCACCAGGCCAAAATCACTTTTAACTACTCCATTCATTAATCAATACTAAATCTCTCTACAACTGAACTTCAATCAACACAGAGCTGAGCCAAGATTTTTGAAGTAGTGGAAATACAAAGCACTGAAAGAACTGAACTTAGATGTGTCAAAAAGTTAGAACAAATTAACTCAAGATGGGCAAATTCTAGTGTAAAAAGTGTCAGTAACATGAAAAGTCAATAGAAAATGCTCCTTCAAAAAAGTGAGAATCCCATATGCCAGTGAGAGTGACTTGGATAAAATTTCAAATAAATAGCTCAAAAAGAATTATTTAAGATATGTTCAAAGATTTTAAGGACACAAATAAATGTGTGAACAAATTCAAAGAAGGTACAAACAATCCACTAAGTAAATTCCAAGAAAACACAAGCAGCTGAACAAAACAAGGAAGTCAATTCAAGATATGGAAATAGAATTCAACAATGAGACAGAAATACTGAAGGAAACCCAGACTAAAACAATACTAGAAATGAAGTTTTCAATAAGACAAATTGAAGTTTTGGAAAGCCTCTGTGGAAAGCCTCATCCATAGGATGGATCATAGAAGACAGAATATCACAGCTTGAAGACAAAATAGAGGAATCAGATCATTCAATTTAAGCTCAATGACAAGTTAAAAAAATCAAGAAACTTATGAATGGGACATACAAGATCTGTAAGACAGTATGAAAAGACTAAACTTACAAATTTATAGATAATATTTTCAATCAAATCACAGAGGAACAATTCTCAAATCTAAGGAAAGAAATGCTCATCCAAGTACAAGAAGTAGAGAGAGTACCAAATATACAGGACCAGAAGAGAAACTCCAATACTATTTTAGAGTTAGAACACCAGATACATAGACTAAATGGTACAGAAATCTTAAAGAGAACTCTAAATTACATATGATACCAGACCCATCAGAATAACTACTGACTCCTCCATAGAAACTCTAAAAGCAGGAAGAGCTTGGGACAGTGTACTTAACGTTCTGAAAGACTATAGATGGTTGCCCACACTACTATTCCCAGCAAAATTATCCATCATGGAAATCAAGGGATTGACCCAGAAGCTAGGTCAATAGCTCTAGTTCTAGGTAGGTCAATAGCTACCTAGCTTTCATAATACGGAAGGTGCAATGTAGGCTGCTGAGGGAGGAAAGTCTTCAACAGTCTTACTCACCTGTGAATCCTGCAAGCTGCAATAATGACCAACTTGGCAAGGTAAGTCTATTTGTGAAATAGTGGCATGAATATTATGGGGGATAATAATGTGATTTCTGATTGGATTTAAGGCCTACTCCACAGGAGGAAACTCATGCCTAGTATTGGAAATTTGGTCAAGAACCCAGGGAAGTTATAGACCCTACTGCTATGGGAAAACCTACTACAATGATTTTGCTAAATAGACATGATATCAACCTGTCTTCTAAATATATATCTCTATATAAATAAATTACTATAGCTCTCCATCCTCATGAAAGAAATTTCTTTTTGCAGAAACAGTACAGAGATTCCTAGCTGGCCAGAGTGAAGAGAATGAGTCACTACAGAGTGCTCAGTCCTAAATGGGACATCTACCTCACATCTCCTTACCTCATGGCTCAGCATACACTGTGAAAGAAGAGACATAAAAATTGTAAAAGCCAGAAGTTGGGGCAGACTGCCACAAAAAAATTTCCATCACACTCATGAACTCTCGTTGGTTGTGGCTACCTACACAAGATCTGCATAAGAGTAAGCCAGTCAAAATTCCAGCATAGATTTGAGAGTGGCTGTGAAGTCCCACTCTAAACAGAGGAGCTTTGGAAGTTGATGGCTGTGGGACTAGGAAGAGTTGGTTTTCTTCAGAGATGTGGCCCCTGGTAGAGTTGCCCGAGTTATAATTGAGTGGCCAAAAGCCATGCACATAAGGACAACACTGATTGTACATGATGTGCTATTAGAGAGAGAGAGAGAGAGAGAGAGAGAGAGAGAGAGAGAGAGAGAGAGAGAACATGAAGTTGGGAGAGGACATGATGATGGGGGTTAGGGAGGAGTAGATATGATCAAAATACATAGTATACATACATACAATTTACAAAGAGTAAATAAATTAGTATTAGTGAGCTAATAAACACTGAGCAGTTGGAATACTCAATGTTGCATAGTGAACACTTGAGTAATTATTACTGTTTTCGTCATTTTCCCAGATTATACAGACAGTTTTTCTTTTACAGTGATATCCTTTCTAGAGGCTCTCTCAATACAACTGTTTAGGTTTCAAGTTTCTTTATTGTATTCTCATTCTGGACACATGTATCTAAGGCTGAACTATATGCCCTTTGCATAAGTATCTTGGAATCCCTTAATCATGTACTTACTGCTTGCTACGCTGTTCTGCATCCTCCATTATCACAACACATCCCCAATTCTTCTTTTCTTATTGCATTCATGGGGAAATACTAAAGTTTCTCATACAGATAACTTTGAATTCTCAGACTGAGACATCCTAAACCTAACTTCATTTCAGGCAGATAAATTATCCCCAAACATCCCAAGAAAGTCTATATCACATTTTTGTCTTAGCATTGAGTGGACCTACACCCAGGCTGTGCCGTACTGCCCAGTGCTGGACACTAAGCTTTATCCTCACGCTACCCCACCCTTGTCTCCTGGCTGTCAGTTGCATCTTGGATTCCTCTTGCTAAGGTGCACTGTTGCCCCTAAGTTGGTGCCCTGGCACATGTGGCAACATTTCTGCCAATGGTCTACCTCAGTGTCTTCCTTTTTAGAACTCCAGCCTACTGCACACTCACCTAACCCAACTCTTCCTGCCTCTGGCTTGTTCTTCCCTGTTAGCTAGGACCTAGACCTTATTGTGGGTGATGCATACCTTTGTGTAAATGAAAGTGCTCTCCCTCCCAGGACTCGTCAGTGGCATGCAACCAGGAAGAGGGCAGGAGGAAAAGGACCCAGAATGGTGAGTGAAACACTTAGCACACACTAGCACACCGACACTTCAGTGTGTGGTGCTTTCTGAGTCCCTGTGCATGGACATAGCAATTACTGGCTATCAGGACAACTAGGATATAAGGGAAAAAAACATCAATAATGATTAATAAATTGCATAAACTAATGGCAATGAGATGAATACACAATATGATACTGCGTTAATGGAATTTCCAGTTTCTGAAACAGTCTGATACTATTTCTACAGAACCTACAAAATCTGTTTGTTAGTCTGACGGTCACAGCATGACTTTATTATTAAACTGTACATAACTATGGTGAAGTATATTTATCACTTCTAAAACATAGTTCTGTTTTCAGTCAATTTAGTGTGGATATCTTGTGTAGGAATAGTTTTCCTATGTTACTAGTTTATAAGTCGTTATTTTGGAGCAAGGAGAGTTTGGGGAGTCACTGTTGAATGAGCATGAAGTTTCACTCTGGGGAGATGAACAAAGCTTTGAAGATGGGTATTAGTGATGCTTGCATGGCAATATAAATGCATTTAATGCCATTAAACTGTACACTTCAAAAATAGTTGAAATGGAAGTTTCAAATAATGAAAAAATCATTCTTGCTTATAATAAAGATAAAACTGTAAAGCCTGTAATTCTGACTTTTTATCAATTCATCTTCTTAAAGTTTGTTATATATCAAGAATACAAAGATGCACATATATGTATAAATACATATTCATTTAATTTGGTACTGGGGATTGACATAAGGCCCTGCCAATCACAGGTGCTCCACATTTATCCCTGTGCTGCAAACCAAGCCCCCCAAATATACATATGCAGGGCTATGTTACATTTCCTAAAGTACATAGTATTTGGCATCTTGCCTTTATTACTTTAATATAACTTGGACACATACATCCGTATGTGTAAAAAGCATTTTTAATATCGGTATGTCTCCTAAAGATGGACATTAGCTTCTCTTACAAGGTAATATGCTGTATTTCGGTTAAAATAAATACATATGTTCTTTTTCTGTTGTCTGACTTCACTGTTTTTTCCAGAGTTTTTCATTCATTCATAAAGGATTTGATGTGGTTCCACTGTCAGATATATGATATCCTGGATAATCCTAAGTAAACAGTTGTCCTCTGGAAGTACATGTCAGGTCCAAAAGGAAACTCCATTTCCCCAAATTCTGGAGGTTACATAAAATGTTACTGGTTGCAATAATTTCTATTTTTGAATCAGTAGCCACCCAATTACATACAACAGAATGTATAGTTAAAGCCATTATTTCATGTGCACACACTGAGCTCCACTTTGACCAATTTCTGTAATGTTTATTTTGTAATATTTAGAATTGTTACATTGAGGAAATGGATAGGCCAATAATAAGTGGCTTTTTTTCCCCTCTCTGTCACCTCTCTGTACACCATTTACTATTGCTGATGTACCGTGAATGTACTGACTTTATCTTCTTTCTAATTAAATCTGCCCATATGAACATCATCCAAAGCCATGGAAAGATTTATAAAGGAAGGAAAATGCAACTGGGAAAATTCACCATGGAGAATATATAAAAATAAAACCACAATAAATATTGTTCTAAAGGGAGAGAAACAAGGAGCTAAGGAGATGGCTCAGCGATTAAGAACACTTGTTGCTCTTGTGGAGGACCTGGGTTCAGTTCCCAGCATACAGTGAGTCACAACTATCTGTAACTCTAGTTCTAGGGTCCCAAGCCCTCTTTTATTTATTTATTTATTTATTTGTTTGTTTATTTATTTACTTGTTTGTTTGTTTGTTTATTTGAAGATTTATTTATTTATTATGTATACAGTATTCTGCCTATATGCATGCTTGCAGGCCAGAAGAGGGCACCAGATCTCATTACAGATGGTTGTGAGCCTCCATGTGGGTGCTGGGACTTGAACTCAGGACCTCTGGAAGAACAGCCAGTGTTCTTAACCACTGGGCCACCTCTCCAGCCCCCCAAGCCCTCTTTTGGTCTCCCTGAGTACTGGGTGTGCATATGGTATACATACATACCAGTAGAGAAAACATTTATATGGATAAAATAAATAACAAAACAAATAAGCAACCCCCTACCCACCCCCCACCCCTACCCCCACCCCTCCAAAAAAAGAGGTCAAGACAGGCAGGAGGAACCAGAGACAACCTTAAGTGGTAGATGAGGCCTTCCAAGTGGGAGTTGGTTTGGTTTTATTTTATTTTGGGGGGGTAGTGTTTCACTCTATAACACAGCTGCCCTCAGATTTCCCTGTGTGGCCCAGGCTGCACTCCCAGCTCTGCCTATCCTCTTGCCTCAAGTATGAGGCACACACTGTCATAGCAGATGGGACTTTGTATGATTTGGGCTTAAGGCTGTCAGTGTACTGACCTCATCATGGAACCTTCGCCAATAACCCATTTCATGTCTTTCCCTTCCTGTGAAGGCATTTTGAAAGCAAAGCAAAAAGAACTTTTAAAAGACGTCAATTGGTAAATTTTTCCTTGAAGTAACTATTGTTTCTGAAGCATCAGTGGTTTTATCTATCAAAACCAGATATATTACTTAATTTTCAACTTTATATATCAATAGGTTGATGGTTGATATACTATATTCTGACCCTAGGTATAATACTATTTTAGACCAAATTGTGCCTCTTTCACAACCCCTACATTTAAATCTTAGTCCCCTGTTCCTAAGAATGCGATTTTGGTTGAGGACAGCATCTTTTAAGGGCCAAACATAATGGTCTTTGCATGGTTCTGTCTCTGGCTTCCTGCCTTGGTTTCCCTTAGTGATGGGCTGTAAGCTGTAACATGAAACAATCCCTTTTATGTCCTGAATTGGTTTTGGTCACATTTTGTCACAATAGAGAGCAAATTAGAACAAACCTGTAAGCCTTAGTTTTGCCATCTGTAAAATGTGAATGCTGATGTAATATACTTATTCATATTTTTTTTTATAAAACTCTCCCTCTTTTCCTTGTCCTTTGGATGATATCCTATCAGCTACAAGGCTTTCTCCCTGCTCCACCTCCTCTAGTTGTTCTTGTTTTTATTCTCCTTTTACTTTTCCTCAAATGAGAACTTGTGTAGCTGGAGAGATGCCTCTGTGGTGAATGTTCTTGCCTCCAAGCCTGGAGACTTGAATCTGATCCTGGGCCTCCCATGGCAGAAGGGAAAGAACTGACTCCTGAAAGCTGTGCTCTGGCCTCCACATGCATGCTGTGGCATGCACGTGCCCACAGCAAATACAGAAATGCAAAAAGTTTGTTCTGACTTGTGTTGGGAGTGAGAGGTGTGGAGAACACAGTTTAGCAAGTCTTTTATTTGGTCCTTTCCTGACTTTTCTGGGGCTGAGTTCTAGCCATGTCTCTGTCATCCACGTTGAGAGCATTCTAACAGCTGTCTGTCATTGCCTGCCCCGTCTCTATCTAGGCTGTTTTCTTGATGCTTTTCCCTTGGGTACCATTGTTCCTCATGATGACCTCAGCAAAGCTCCTATTCATTACAACATATTCAAGCTCTGTCTCATCAATCCTTGTTCTCAGGTCACTGTATTCCCTGGCAGATTCTTCTTCTCTGCCAGGGTCACATGTTCCTGGGACTTACACTCTGCTTCTCTGGGTCATCTCTTGGCTTCTCACCATCTGGGAATAGAGCGGCCCCAGGCCAGTTGCTGCCAGCAGCTTCTGAAATGGCTGTTAAACAAGGGGATGACACACGGTGACGGTGACGGATGCAGATGTCTTAATAAACAGGACCACTAGAACACGTTGCCATTTTGGCATGTTCCAACATTTACACCAAACTGCTTTGTGTTCTGCTAGAGAAGAGGAATGGGTACATGAATGAGGACACTGGGCAGTTTGTCCCTTTTGTCCTTGAATGGTCTAAGTATCGATGACTGTTATTTAGGGACTTGGGGTCTTGTAACTTGAAATGAACAGGATCTCCCCACATTTCAGTCATTTATTTGTTCAAGATTTCTGCAAGGCTGTGGTCAGTGGGGTCATTTGACTGACGTAAACAAGGTGTTCCTTCTGAGAGGAAGGTTTCCTTAAGGGTGTGACAAGTCTTGAAAGTGACCCAATCGCTATGAAACTGAACACGGTTAGAAGCGAGGAAGTGAGTAATTCCTTTTGCCTGCTTTCCCGTGTCTCTTATCTGTGACTACATCTTCCATGAGAGTTATAGATGGCTGCGGGTTTCATTGTGGTTGCTCAGATGTAGACTGGTCACAGAATTTTGAAGGTGTCAAAGATTTCTAGGTGGGCATACATTGCATGTAGACATTTGACATTTTTCATGTAGATGGCCATCCCTTTGTATAGTTTGCAAAGAAAAGTGTCATTGCCTCTTTGTCATTTTGTGGCCTGGTTGTCAAATCATGAATCGATTGCATTTTTTCTTTTTTATTGAGTGACTATAATGTTACTGGTAGAGTACCGAGGTTGGTGTTCAAAGATAGACACTGTTTCAATATTTTCGGATAACTCACAAAACCAAGAGGCAGAAGTGAAAACCATGAGGTGACCAGGAAGTCAACACAATGCTGGTTCTGCCCGACATTCTCTTTGGCTTTACTTCCCAACCTGGGTCCTCAGTGGCAGTGGCAGTGGTAAAGCCTGGGAGTGGAGAGGCTGGCTCCGGCGCTTTCATGTCCATATTCTAAATGTTACGGCAGTCCATTCGCTGCCCTTTAGCCCAGTGTTTCATTATCTCACTGTGTGGTTAGCAGTCAAATATATTTCTCTTAATCAATAAAAGTGAATTAAGTTGATTTATTCTATAACAGAGGTATAATATTTAAATGACCAGGATCTAGCACACAATTGATGTTCAAAAGTATTTTCGAAAAAGAGGTTCAGAAAAAGTGTAGAGGGGAAAGAATTTAAAATTAACTAACTTTATGAAGATACAGATATTTGTCCCTTTTAAAATTTTTTTATCAGAAATAAAACATCAAAAAAATGAAGAAAATAAAGCACAACAGTTATAGCAGAGGCTGTGCAGATGTGACAGGAGGCACCTTGTGCCTGGAGCTTCTACCTGATCTCTCCATCATCTGTTAATCCTCTCTCTCCCTCCCTTACCCTCACATCTACCTGATCTCTCCATCTTCTGTTAATCCTCCCCCCTCCCTTACCCTCACATCTACCTGATCTCTCCATCTTCTGTTAATCCTCCCCTCTCCCTTACCCTCACATTTACCTGCATCTCTCCATCTTCTGTTAATCCTCTCCCCCCTTACCCTCACATCTACCTGCATCTCTCCATCTTCTGTTAATCCTCCCCCTCCCTTACTCTCACATTTACCTGATCTCTCCATCTTCTGTTAATCCTCTCTCCCTCCCTTACCCTCATATCTACCTGCATCTCTCCATCTTCTGTTAATCCTCTTCCTCTCTCTCATGCCTTCACTTCTGACAGTTCTACATGGTCCTTGGACTTCCATGATCTCAACAACAATGACCTGATTTAGGCCTTGACGTTGGCTGTAGGACTTATACAGGTGAACTTGATCACACACTTCTTAATTTTTGTTTCTTCATCTATGAGGTGGGCGTAATAATAGTTTTTGTTCTCTGGGACTTTGTGAAGGGCAAGGTTGATAATATAGGTTAAAGAGTTTAACGCTTTGCTTAATATTGAGAATTTCTGTACTTCATTTTTTCATTTCTCTTTCAGAATGATGAGCTATGAATATCTATACACAGTGGGCCATTTCCTATGAAAATAAGTATATATGTAAATTACTTTCTTCTTTGAATAATTGAAATACAGCTGAGGCTTTTTTCCAGGCTTTTGTTAAAAACATTCTTTCTTAGATGAGTTCAAGTTTGGAAAATGTTGACTCAGATGAAGAGTTTTTTAAACAAGTCACAAGCAAGTGGTGCTACAGGATCCTAATGTGGACCCATGTTCTTCATATGGTTTAGTCTGCTCCCACAGTGGTTCAACGCAGCAATACATACTTCAGGCTTAGATCCAAGTTACATTCTCAGGAATTAAAGTTGCTCCATTGTCTGAGAGTGTTTAGTCCCAACTAGTGGATTATTTTCGCCCAGAGACATAGTATCCCAAATCTGCTTTGGTATTTTTTGGGGAGTCTTGATTCCTCTCTTACTGCATCTTTGAGAAGCAGAAAAGACCCTGCACATTGGCAATCTGCTGCCGAGGTTCCCACTTCGCATTCTTGCCTGTGGTTGTTTGGTGCTCATTCCAATTTTCTCTTCTTAGAATACAGATACCCAAGAAAAGACCCAACATGACCAGTGTGACTGTCTCAACATACATGCTTGACATCGACCTGGGCGGCAAATTGAAAGGCTGCTGTTTGAGAAGTATCCCTATGCTGGTAAGGAAGGAGCAGGGAGCCTGGATGGGAGGAAAATGACGACCTTAGTGCTGAGCTCAGTTAACTGTCTATTTTATTTTTATTTATTTATTTATTTTGGCTGAAAGTTACTTTCAGTGACCAAGATACCTCTCTCTTCTACCCAGTAGGGCTTGCATTGCCAAACAGAACATCTATATCAGGAAATTTTATTCTAGCTTTAACTGTGCTGATGAAAAAATAAAATCTTTCCAGATGGGTTTCCGTTTACACAGCCTTTAAAAATCTAACTTGTGTACAGCTTGTCCCACGGGCAGTACTTTGAGTTCTATTTTTCAAGACTTGGAGCCCCCAATAGTGTTTATAGACCAGGAAGAGAAGTGGCCCTTCTCGTAAGGAAAAGAAGCTACAAAAATTCTCCTTCCTCGGAAAGGTTTGTTTCCAAGCATGGTAAGTAGTGTTGAGCGGCCAGACATAAAACTCTTGCACTTGAGAGGTAGAGGCAGGACAGTCTGGAGTTCGAGGCCATTCATGGCCACACAGCAAGTTTACAGTCAGCCTGGGCTACACAAGCCTGTCTCAGAAAACAGATGTAAAAAGCTGTGTTGAGGGCCTAATAAGTGTATCTTTTTAGTGTATTGTTTTGAAAAGTTAAAGGATTGAATAGTAGGTAGCCCTGTACTCTTCATCTCTGTTATATAATTAGCATTTTGCTATATTTATCTTCTAACCTAGCTGTGCCCCTGTTGTCATATTCCTGTTACTTTATCACTCTTATAATTTTGGAGTGAATTTCAGAATTACCAATACTACAAGTAGTGAGCACATTTCAAGTCATGGTGATATCACAGCCACTTAGCCAATAGTGTGCTTTTCTAAGTGGGATTAGGTTCAACAGCAGCTAGCAACAAAGAATATCTTTAATGTGGTTTGTTTTTATTTATTGTGTATTACTTGGGGGGGGGGTTGGTGATTGCATACATGGTAAGCATATGCTGTATCATGTACTATTTTCCTCCATCCCTTATTGTGTTTAAGAGTGTTTTCTCTGCTAAATGAATGTCAAAGGTAGGAAGTTGAGGTGGTTTAACACATACATGCTATAAGCATTGTCTTTCTTTCTGATCCACTATCCCAACCTGTGGAATTCATTTGTGAGTCTTGTCCTACACTGAAATGTCTGCCAGAGCTCCATCTAACCTTCTCACCTTCTAGTACTGGGGAGGAGCAGGGAGGGAAGTGAGCATTTTCAATAACTTGACCTAAAAGAGCCAATAAAGTATAATCAACATTTTAAACTTCAGGACAGCAAAACAAAACAAACAAATCTAGATAAATAGTGGATGGAATTTTGTGGGGATCATATTACATTTATAGCTGTACTTAGGGAAAAAAATGACATTATAAATATAGTGTTTGTATTTTTATGTTTTATTAGCTATAACATAGCCATACTTGCGGCTGAGAAATATAGTATTGCTTACTTTTGAATATTTAAGTAGCTTATTTGCTTCACCTGTTTCTCCTTGCTGGGAATATGCAGCCGAGCTGAAGGTTTGTACCTCATCTCTGTGAATCCTGGGTTACTATTAGAGATATTTGCTGGGCACAAAAGGTGACTTTGGTAACTTCTCAACAGAACCTTTCTTTGTCCAGTGAACTCATTGAGCCCTATGTTGAAGCAAAACCAAAGTAGCATCTTTTTTCTTAGGATGATCCCAGTGAACTAAAAAAAAATTTAGGGGGTGTGGTGATTTGAAAGAAAATGGTCCTCAAAAGGAGTGGCACTATTAGGAGGTGTGGCTTTGCTGGAGTAGGTGTGGCCTTATTGGCGAAGTGTGTCACTGTGGGGATGGGCTTTGAGGTCTCCTATGCTCAAGATACTGTCCAGTGTTTCAGACCACTTCCTGTTGCCTGCATGATGTAGGACACTTGACTACTACTCCAGCACCTTGTTTGCTGGAGAAAAAATTTCCCAGAAATGTATGCGTTAGGAATCTGGCCTAATAATGACAAAAATGTTTGAGGAATAATTTAAGTATTTTAAAACAGATTTGTCTCCGAAGAAGAAGCTTCATTTTCTTACTTGAAGAGTTCTTAGGTTAAAGGAGATGAGATTTAAGTTGGATGGATGGCCAGGGTACTAGCATCCCTGGCGTACTAAAGAAGGTCTGTGGGGTGGTTGTGTGCAACAAAGAAGGAAAGAAACTCGTGTTTTGAGCCGTGTGTGTGTGTGTGTGTGTGTGTGTGTGTGTGTGTGTGTGTGTGTGTAGGCCTGAAATCTCTCTATCTTGTTTTTTGAGAGTCTGTCATTGACTTATCTTACCAGTTTGTTTAGATTGCTGACTAGCAAGCTCCACGATTCTACCCTCTCCATCTTTCCAGAGCTGGAACCACAAGCATGCATTTCTACTTTAATATAAATTATTTTTGTTTTTTGAGACAAGGTCTCACTGTGTATCCTTCAGTGTCCTATAATTTACTCTGAAGACCAGACTGGTCTCAAACTCACAAAGGTTCACCTGCTAGGATTAAAGGCTTGTACCACATGCCTCAAACGTAGTAATAGTTTTAAATTAGGTGAGTGGCTTCAATATTCCTACATTGCTGTGGGAGCATTTGAGGCATAGGCAGCTTACCAGAATCGGCTGTGACAGGTGGGTCAGGATATGTTTTCTGCAAACCCAAGCATGGATCCATGTCCAAACCAGAAAGGAGAATTCTCAGTGCTCTGTGTCAGGAGATGGCAACACTATAGTTTTGTAAATAAAGTTTTATTGAGACACAGCCATGCACTTTCACCCTGTATTGTTGATGACTGTTTTTGAACTATCATAGCAGAGGTAAGGAGTTGCAACTTATCTCTGTAGGGTAAGGGACTGTGTGCCTGTAAAGCCTAAAATATTGGCTATCTGGCTCTTTGCAGAAAATGTCTGCTGACCCCTTGGTTTGTATAGCCCTCTTCAAAACTCTTGGCCAATTTGGGGAAGCTTTGGTTTTGAAACCTACTAGTAAGCAACATCAGTTTATTTTTGCAGATATGAAACTTGGATACTAATGCTTTCTTCAGCCTCTCTCAACCCCTCCTCCCGCAACTTGGAAAGTGTCCCAATAAGTGAAATGAAACTTGGCCTAATCAGCAACACTGAGAAAGTGGAAGGTGAAAGTATTGACATCTGTCTGGATTTTGTAACCCCGGGCAGCACATGATGTGGTGAAAGTGTCTGGCCGCCCAGCTAGCTCACACTTTGTGGAAGATGGTCTGCTGTTATCTGACCTTGGTTGGAGTTATGCCCATGAGGAAAAGCAGCTTGATAGGAAAGCTGTATCTTTGCCTGCATAGCGGCTCTTTAAATTTATTAAATTTGACTCTTTGTGTATTTAATATATATATATATATATATATATATATATATATATATGCATATGTATATTTTCAGTTACATGCTTAAACTGATAAAATATATGTAAAATAAAACTTACCGTCCCACCTATTCTTAATCATAATTCACTAATGGTAAGTATAGTCACATTTTCAGTACACTTCTTAGCTTGTGAAACTGACACCGTAGCGTACCTCCTGAACAATGTCCTGTTACCCACCCACCCCACTCCACCCGCCCTGGGTTCACCGTTCTGCATCTGTCTCGTAAGTCTTTACTCGTCACCCTACATAAGTGGAGTCAAGCAGCATTTGTCTTGTAAAATTTAGTTGTTTTTTTTTTTTTTTGAGAATTTCATACATGAGCACTGTATTTATGTAAATTTACCCCTCTCTCTCCCCCACTCGACTCCTCTTATATCTCCTCCCACTCCCTTTCAAGTTTGTGACCTCTTCTTGAGTTGTCATTGCTCTCTCAGCATATACATATATGTGTGTATATATGCATATATGTGTGTGTATATACACATACAAACATACGTATGCACACAAATTTGTAAATTTACCAAGTTTAATTTGCATTGCTCTTATGTACATGTGTTTAGAGATGATCTCTTGGGATGGGGTAGCCTATCAGAGGACTTGTCCTTGAAGTAGACTGATTCTTCCGTTCTCAGCAGCCATTGATTACTTGTAGTTCTTCATCTAGGGGTGAAGCCTTGTAAACTTTCTTCTTTCTCGGCATATCGACTGGCATCATCACTCAACACCTGTCATTTTGTGAGTGACTTATTCAGCATGTTTTCAGATTTCATCCATACCCATGTCAGAATGTCATTTTCTTTATTTCTGCCTTACTTCTTTCTTTTTTCATTTTTTTTAAAAAACTTTTTGAGACAGAATCTCACTGTGACTGTATAGCCCAGAATCTCCTGGAACTCCCCTCATAGACAAGACTGATCTTGAACTTTATGTGCCTGGATAAAAGTTATGTGTTACTACAGCTGGCCACTCAGGCCAAGCAAACATTTTACCCTCTGATGATCCCTACAACTTTTCTTTTTAAAGACTGGATAGTATCCTTTTTTTACGTGTGTGTGTGTGTGTGTGTGTGTGTGTGTGTGTGTGTATGCACGCGCCACATTTTATTGTTTAAATGTTCATCTGATGGTGGGCACTCATGTTATTTCTGTGAATTATGCTACCGTGGACACTGTGACCAAATGTCTGTTTGAGTCCCCACTCTTAGTGCTTTAGGAAATAGTTGTGGAAGGGAAGTTGCTGGATTACATGACAATTTGAATTTTAGTTTTTTGAGGAAAAGAACCTGTGCATTTTAATCAGGTATGCCTATCTGGTCCTCTCACCTCCTGCTGATCTAGTCTTTCACCCTGTGGTTGCCTCATCCTCAGAGAAGCTGATGCCCTGACATGATGAGAAGTGCAAAGGGTCATTGGGAAGGGGAAATCCTGTGAAGGATGAGGAACCGGAGTAGTTAGGAGAGTCTTTATGTTCCATGGAAGATCAGGCCAAAGGAAAGAGAGAGGGCTGCATAGGTAGCCTTAGATTTACTGCAGTTCTAGTCAGGATGTACGACGGTTGGTAGAAGCTGTTGAGTCCATGTTCATGGTAGCTGGGAAATGGGCTGGTGCTACTATTGATGTCTTTGGTGAAGGCAGCTGAGGAAGTGTACCCTCAGCTGGTGGTGAATTCACAGAGCAGCATCAGGGAGGTGTGCTAGCTGGCTTTATGTTGCTGTGACAGAACACCCAAGAAAAACTAATTAAATATTTATCTTGCTTCATGGTTTAAGACTTTTCAGTCATTTGTTTGCCTCTGATGGAAGCACATGGTAGAGGCAATTGCTCATCGAATGGTGACCAGGAAGCCAGCTAGAGGGAAGGCCGGGTCTCATTATACACTTGTGTGACTCACTTTTCCTCATATTGGACTTAAGGGAGAAGAGGTTTATTGAACTCATGTTTCCAGAGGTTCCATTGCGCTACAGAAGGTAGTCCATGGTAGAGCCCTCCATTGTGACACAGAAGGTAGTCCATGGTAGAGCCCTCCATTGCAGTACAGAAGGTGGTCCATGGTAGAGCCCTCCATTGCAGTACAGAAGGTAGTCCATGGTAGAGCCCTCCATTGCGACACAGAAGGTAATCCATGGTAGAGCCCTCCATTGCGACACAGAAGGTAGTCCATGGTAGAGCCCTCCATCGTTAAAGAGCAAGAAAGAGACTAGGGACTAGGGTCAGAGAGAGAGAGAATGTCCTGCATCCACTGCTGTCTCCTCCTTTATTCCAACTGAGGTCACAGCCTATTGGACAGTGTCACTCGCATCCAGGGCACGCCTTCTTCCCTTAGTAATTACCTGCTGGGAACAAATTTATGCCTAGATGCTCTGAGTCCAATCAAGTCGCCACCATTTCCTACTAATGCCCCCACCCTAATGCCACTGTCTGAATGCCACCAACCGAGTGCCACCATCTGAATGCCACCATCCGAATGCCACCACCCTAATGCCACTGTCTGAATGCCACCAACCGAGTGCCACCATCTGAATGCCACCATCCAAATGCCACCACCCTAATGCCACTATCCGAATGCCACCAACCGAGTGCCACCATCTGAATGCCACCATCGAATGCCACCATCCGAATGCCACCATCCGAATGCCGCCACCTGGGTCCAAGCTCCCAGGACATTCACTTTGGGTGGGAACATGCATGATCCAGACTACAAAAATCAGCTTCTTAGAATCTACCTGCAGCAGAAGGCTGGGTGTGACATTTTCATCACTATGTTCTCATATCTCTTGCCACCAAAGATAGAAGTATCTTGTTATTGCAGTACTTGGACTTCAACTCCAGACTAAACAAGCATTCTACCAGTGAGCTACACCTTCAAGATGATGACGAACATTAAGAAAATAGATTTTATTTTTTATTTTCTATCTGTGTGTCATATATGCATATGACGGCAGATGTCGTTGGAGACCAGAGGCTTTCATGGAGTTGAAGTTCCAGGTGGTTATGAGCCCCCTCCCCCAAACATGAGTCTTTTCAATTGAACGCATACTTCTGCAAGAGTAGTACATGATCTTTTTCCCAAGACCTTCTATGTTTTAAAATTTTCTTTACTATTTATTTATTTTTTTTTGTTTTTGAGATAGGGACTCTATGTGTATAAATTTACTTTTTAAATTTAAATATAATTACATAATTTACCCCTTCCCTTTCCTCCCTCTAACCCTACTTCCTATGTGCTCCCTTTGCTCTTAAAACCATGGCATGTTTTTCTTTGTTATTACTACACACACACACACACACACACACACACACACACACACACACACACTCATACCTTCATTGTCTGCTTGGTGTTACTTGTATGTGTCTGATTTGATTTCAGTGCTAACCACTTGGTACTAGATAGCCAATTAGGGGGCTCATCCCTGGGGAAGACCATTTCTCTTGCTCTGAAACATGGCTTCGTCTCCTGTAGTTTTGTTTTTTTACTGAGGCCCATGGGCTTTCCCCCTTCCTTTGTTAGCATGCCTAGTCCCCCATTTCTGAGTGCAGGAGTTGTGTTCTAATAAATATGGAACACTTTGTAAATTTGTGTGTATAGCCATGCTAATTTCTGTACTATTCCAATTTTAGTGTATATGCTGCCAAAGCAAACACACGTATAGTCTGTTAACTGCTGAGCCATCTCCCTAGCCCCAGAGTTTTAGTGTTTTATTTTAAAATTGTGTGTGTGTGTGTGTGTGTGTGTGTGTGTGTGTATGTACACATATGTGCACATGAGTGAAGGTGCCAGAGGATCCCCTTGAGCTGGAGTTACAGATGAGCATCCAACATGTGTGCTGGGAATCTAACTCAGTTCCTCTGCAAGAGTAGTACTTGGCTCTTAACCACTGGGCCACATTTCCAGCCCAGTGATACTCATGCACAAAACAGAAAACCAGCAAGAGTCTCCATAACATCACCATTTTCAGTCCACCATGGCAGTATGGGTTGCCTTTTCCAGCAACAAAGTCCAGGTCACTTATGGCTCTCTGCCATCTAAACCTGTGACGTCATGGTAATGTAGCCTGAGTGTCCCCTATACTTTTCTGTCATGGGCATTTCAACTACATAGTTACCTAGTTACCTTTCTTAGTCACCCATTTAAACGTTACCCACATTTAAAATATTTCTCCACTGGATTATAAACAAAACAACTATATTCCTCCTTGAAAATCTACTTTACTAAGAAAACATTACTTGAAATTATATATTGAATGCCATCAAAATATGAAAATCATTCAGATATGGGTTCTTCCCTGAAATATAATTTTTTCTGTTTTATTTCATTGTTTGAGAATTTTATACACATTTCTTATATATGACGTGTTTTGACCAAATTCACCCCAATTGCCTTTCCTCTAACTTCTCCCATTTCTACCCACCACTCTCTCCTCCTAGCTTCATGAATACTTTTTTAAAACCCACTGAGTCCATTTATTTCTGTGTGTGAGTCTAGGGCCATCCACGGATGCACGGGCCATCTATCAGGACCCATATCCCTGAAGAAAACTGACACTCTGCCTCTCCAGCAGCCATTGATTGTCAGTATGTCCTCAACTGGGGGAAGACTTTGTGAGCTGCTTCCCTATTCATGTTGGGATTTTAACTACCTTGATCTTGTGCGGGTTTTGTGCATGTCGTCACAGCCACTGTGAATTCATGTATAACAATATCGTGTGGAGTGTCAACCCTAAATGGCACTCCTCCCATCAAGGCTCAGTAATGATCATAGAAAGGGGGATAGAAAGATTTCGAGAGCCAGAGGTAGGAGAGGACCACTGCAGAATGGTGTTTTCTGGATGTGACAGGACTGTTGTACCTATGAAAGATTAACTTCAGCAATAAGGAAAGTGATATTGTGCATACTATATTAAAAGGAGAAAAATAACAAAAGCTGTAGGTGGAACACAGAGAAAATGTAGGAATACAGTCGAGGGAAGATGTATATCACAGCTGAAATCCCCTAGAAGAATTGGGCATTAGCCCAGCACAGTGGCATCACCTTTGATTCCTGCACTGGGGAGACAGAGTAGGCAAATCTCTGTGAGGCCTGTCTTATCTACATTGTGAGTTCCAGGACAGCCAGAACTACATAGTGAGACCCTGTCCAGAACAACAACAAAAACACACATAAAAAAAGAGATAAGTATTGAAGAATCAGTAGGATTTAGGGAAATGAGGGGAGGAGGGAATCCCGGATTAAAGGAATAAGAGGATCATTGGTGGGAATTTCATTCTAAAATATTTATTTTATTTTTCATTATGACGCTGTCATGCACATGTAATTGTTTTTCACTTATATTTGCAGTCTCCCTCTCTTCTCCCCGGTCTTCCCTTCTACTTCCATATAAAATAATCATATATAAAATTATTACCTCTACCCACAATTCTATGAAGATAGCCATTGAGTTGGGAGGAAGCAGTAGTTTGCTTCAGCAAGCTGGGGAACAGACCTGTGTGTGGGTGGGAGAGCTGGGGCGTGTGTGTGTGTGTGTGTGTGTGTGTGTGTGTGTGTGTCCTGTCTCAGCTCCTTCTGCTTCAATTTAGAGAAGGCATTATTACTTACTTCCATCCACCTCACTTTTCTCTCTCTTACTCTTTTCCTTTTCTTCTCCCTGTCTGTCGCTTGCACAAGAAAAAGATCAAATGAGTGATTAATATCAAGGGTGAAATAGAGAAGGAGAACAGAGATGGTTATGTGCACCAAGCATCCTTTGTAGGTGAGATAAGAAGAGATAATGGGAAAAACAACTGAAAAGGAGAAGTTACTTTTTTTCTTTTTGATTAGTTTTACCGAGACCCAAGGTGGGAAGGGAAGAGGTCTGCAGGCTTCTCTGCAGGAAGAAGAGGCCAGGGACCAATGCCTTCCATCCACTCGCTTATGTGCAGTTGTCTGGAGAGGAAGACTTTTTCCCTCTACAACTGGCATCCAGGAAGTGATCCGGCCTGAGAACCAGGAGAGGTGGGTTCAGTTCATGCTCTCCCACTTTTTGTGAGACCTTTGGGATTTTGACTAGATCTTGATACTCAGCTTCTTCACTGGGGAGGGAAACACTGAAGACTGCTGCAGCCATCTCCTCTCTTCTCTAAAGGGACTGTTTTTAAGTCGGGGACACTAGAAATTGGTGACAAACATCCAGTACCTCTTCTTTTGCTTTATCATACTAAAGGAGAAAACTACTATGAACCTTTCAGTTTGTTAGTTAAAACCTGAAGAAGAAAGAAAAGAAAGGGGCATTCTCCCAACATTTCTTTGAGAAACATCAAGATATCTCTGCCTCTAATAATCGCCTGGGTAGAATTTTCCATCTTAGCCCAAAGCAGCTCAACCTGGTTTCAACTAATCCCTTTTTCTGTATTCCTCTAATTTAACAAGAGGAACTGGAAGAGTCAGACACTGTGTGGGAAGATTGGGGAAAATAAGGAAGGTATAGAAACCACTAGAGATGGAGATAAGTTAAACATTCTGGCAAACTGTCACGGTGTATTGCTCATGCAGAAGGGCTGGGCAGTTGCTCAGGCAGTTAAAGAATGGTTTTAAATGCTTCGTCTAATTGCAAACAGCTGTCGATTAGTGGAGCTTGCCCAACTGTTTCCAATTCAGTCAGTGGTGATGAAGGGAAGGAGACTGTAGGGAGACTGGCAGGGCTGTGTGTATGCACGGGCTTGCTTACACGTTTCAGAGGTCACAGAGCACAACTACTAAGATGCTCCCTAAAACCACCACAGACCCTCATGAGAATGATTTCCTCAAGTTCACCAGCATCTCTTGAGTTTTTGGCAGGGCCAAGCTTTCCTGTTACCGTATTCCAGAATTGTTTTGGGGGTGGGTATGATTCATCAGGCAACAGTGAGGAATAAGATGCCTCATGCCAGTTCAGAAGCAACTGTTTTCCAATGGGGCAGTAAGTCTAGAATGAAAGATAATAACGTCTTCCAAGAGTCTACTTGGATTGTTTCATTTTTAAAATTAGAAAATAGGAAAGAATAGAAATATTTTAACTAGCCCACTATAATTATAAAGCCTGCTACAAATAATGGAAGTTTAAGAATATCCTGGAAGATCAAGTTTTGAGTAGCCAAGTTCATCAAGCTTAACAACTCATTACATAACTTCTCTGTTTCTATATTTTCTTATCTCCAAGAAGATTATCTACCTTTCCTACTCACTTATTAGACTTCATTTCTTGTCATACATTTTAATAATTATTTGAATGTTTTTGATTGTGAATTGAAGAAGCCAGTAAATTGATGGGAAGCAAGTTCTACAAAACTAGGAAATCTGTGTTCCTTCAGCTGTAGCCAGAAATGTGAGAAAGAAAATGCCTGTTATGTGCAAAGGTTGCTCAGAAAGAATCATCACAAATGTTGTTGATAATAGAACAAAATTAGAAATTCCCATGATGTTTACAATTGGGAGTGGCTAAATATTTTATGGTGTGCATATAGTATAATCTTATGTGGACATAGAAATGTTGAATATATTGATGACTATATTGATGTGGGCAAATGGCTATAATAATGTACTAGATGGAAAATGGGACAAAAATCATCATTTTCATAGTAATATCTTTGCCTAGCCATCTACTTCTCTAGACCTAGATTTGATAGGCTTCAAGTGTGTGTGTGTGTGTGTGTGTGTGTGTGTGTGTGTGTGTGTGTGTGTGAAAACAGTTAATGATCAAGATAGAAGCAACAGTGCTGAGGTTATAGGTAATTTATTTTATTGTCATTTTCCTAAATGTCCTGTGAAGCACATATATGACTTTTTTTATTTAGGAAAACAAACTTAGTTTATAATAAATTTCACAGAAAACCAATTTTCTATTATTGTGGCTTTACTTTTTGTTAAGATAAAGTGACGGAAGAAATTCATGTCTAGTGAAGGAGGAAAAAAATCAAGAGGGACAGCACTCAATAAACACCTAATTTTGTTTCTGATCTTGTGCCTGTTGGAAGCACTCACACTTGTTTTGACTCAGCTAGATAAGTCAGCTCCTCTGAGCCACTCAGTGTCCACCAGCTGTCTTGGATGTTTGAGGCCGTGTTTTTGTTTTAGTGAATTTCACCGCCTATCCCGTGAGTCAGCATATGAACCACTGTAAAGAAAGTCTTTGAGGCAGACTCAGAGGGAAGCTGCTAATCTTATGACATCCACAAGGATTGGAAAAGGCAACTGTTTCTGTTTTTCTTCCAGGGAAGGTCTCTTGGTGGACTTTCTAGGTCCAGTTGTTAGATGCACATTCAGTGGCTCCTGTTATGCCTAAAGAGTCTCAGAGTCTCTTTCGGAGACAACAGGACAAAGATTTGAGTGATAAACTGGCATTAGATACCACTTACAAAACCTTTCTGGGTTTTGCTACCCAAGTAGCAATTGTCTTCCATGAGTTCAGAGTTTGGGAGTGCTCTGGTAGGAAGCTCTTTACACTGCAAACGGGCAAAGGATAGCTGCTCCGGGCTGTGCCCAAGATTGCTGGATGGTCCTGTAGCTAGAGGTTTCTTTTGAGTTAGAAACAGGGGTTCTTGCTGCATGATGTGGCATTTTCTGGAAATTAATTTGGGGAAGAGGAAGCTGACTTATGTGGGAGTCATCCCCTCAGCCGTCATTCACTGGTATCCCCTGCCTCATAATGATTTCCCAAAGAAAAGAGAACTAGCAAACCTTGTGGGAGTTGGGATCTGGCGAGAAACACTCGTTCTAGAGCGGAGTGCTTTCCTTGACTCTGAGGGTGGCTACTGGTTTAGTGTTTGTTCCTGTGTGCTCTGTTCCCTGGGTCTTTGTTTTAAAACTCCCTTGTTTTGGGGGTAAACACTAATGAAACTGTTACAAAGAGGACAGTTTTCCCATTCAGGGAACTCACACAGAGGGTGAGAAGGTGAGCAAGGAGGGGAGAGGTACAGTACAAAATGTAACTGTAAACAAATGACATAAGCAAAAAATCTAATTACTGGGACTGCAGTGTACCCTATAAGGTTTATCCATCTGGAGAGAAGCTTCTAGAATAGTTGGTTACTTAGTCATCTTAGTCTAGAGTCATGCATTCGTTGACTATCAGAATTCTCTCTTATTGCATCACGATTTTAAGAAGCCAGGGACAAAAATCCATCTCAAGGTTAGGATTCTAACTTCAAAGACCTTGCTGATGACAGGTCATTCTGCTTTCCGTGTCTCTCTCATCTCATGGCAGTTTCTCTAAGTATTGGTATCATTCTCTCTCTCTCTCTCTCTCTCTCTCTCTCTCTCTCTCTCTCTCTCTCTCTCACACACACACACACACACACACACACACACACACACACACTTCCTGTAATGGCAATGGTAGATAAAACCCACAGATTTCAGTATCTTTGCTTTGGCAACCCCACAGGAAAGGAACGATTCTAGTCTCAACAGGTTTGACTAGCATCTGGGACTGATTCCCATTGGGTTAACTTACGTTACATGTCAGTTCTGCACCAATCACTATGGATTGAGTGTGGCACATGTGTATTGAGCAGATCTAAATTTGGGATTCTCTTTGGCCTTCAGAAGGTGGTGTCTCAGGAATCTAAGGGTTGGGGGCAGGAGCTGAGTGTCCAAAGGGAGAATGAAGAACTATTTGGGGGAAGAATGAAGATGCTGGTTAGGACTTGTACCCCAAGGCTCATGGTGTCCTTTTCATCCAGAGCTGCATTAATTGGATGCTCCTACTGATCTCTGGAAATTTACAGCCTCCACACAAGGGGCTGGCTTCCAGTGTTCTGTCTTCTTGTTTCTCAGAGGTGGTTTGATCCATGGGCAAGTTTCCTAGATGTGAATTTCCTCCTCAGTGGTGAGACCTTCCTCTCCTGGCTTCAGAGAGCTGCCCCTACCCAGCATACTTGAAGTTTGCTTGAGTAAGAGGATGACTCAGATGTTCTCATGGTCGGGATGCCTTGATCATCGTTGTCGGGATGCCTTGGTTCTCATGGTCAGGATGCCTTGATCATCATCGTCGGGATGCCTTGGTCCTCATGGTTGGGATGCCTTGATCATCATCGTCAGCAGCAGCACCTGGAAGCTTGTTAGAAATGTGAATTCTACAGCCTTGTCCCAGACAGACTGAGTCAGAAACCCTGGGGTCAGGTCTAGACATCTGTGCTTCCAGAAGCCTTCCAGATGATTCCCATTTATGCTCAAGTTTTGAAAATACTGATTCTATTTCATGAATATTTAACTTCTAGACTTTGTATTTTGCTTCCCTACACACTAAGAAACCAAAAGAAAGATTCATTGATTTCTTTTCCCTAAAGATTTATTTTTATTTTTTATGTGTATGAGTGTTTACCTCCATGTATGATGTGCATCAGGTTCTTGGTGTCCCCAGAGACCAGGAGAGGGCCTCAGATTCCCTAGAATTAGAGTTACAGACAGTTGTAAGCCATTGTGTGGGTGCTAGGAACTGTACCCAGGTCATCTGCAAGAGCAGCAAGGGCTGTGAACTTCGGAGGCATCTCTCCAGCCAAAACGGATTAATTCTTGATGCTCCTTGTTGGCAGTAATGAGATTACTTTGTGCTTGAAGCAGGAGCTTTGAATCATGGGAAAGGCTCTGGTTGGCCGTTCCTTAGGAAATGAATATTCCTGGAAATGCTGCAGCTGTCAAGAGCGCCTAAGACTGTGGTTCTCAGCCCGTGGGTCGTGACCACACCAGTCACCTAACACAGCAGAAAACACAGATATTTACATTATGATTCATAATATAGCAAAATTATAGTCATGAAGTAGCAACAAAATACTTTTGTGGTGGGGGTCACAACAGCATGAGGAACTGTATTCAACGGTCGCAGCATTAGGAAGGTTGGGGACCACTGGTCTAAGATGAAGGACCTTTGGATGTCTTTCTAGCCCTCTAAGGAGATGACATTCACATAGATTTGATGAGTTCTGCTGCTGAGACAGATCTACAACCCACTATTATTAGACACTTATTCAACATATAACAGTACCAGGCTCGAGCTTTAGAAATGCATCTACCCACAAAACAGGTATGTTTTCGTTTATGGAGTTCCAGACCTAGTGGAAGATGAAATATGTAAATAAGAATTAACTGTAGGATGTGGTTTGGTGTGGGGGTTGGGGTTGGGGG
This sequence comes from Onychomys torridus, assembly GCF_903995425.1. Classification (NCBI taxonomy): domain Eukaryota; kingdom Metazoa; phylum Chordata; class Mammalia; order Rodentia; family Cricetidae; genus Onychomys; species Onychomys torridus. The sequence goes on along the minus strand of NC_050461.1, from coordinate 6,659,383 downwards.
CAGATCCAGGGTACTTGGAAGGGTGGTTAACCAATCCTGGGTTGCTTAAAGATTTGTCAAAGAAAGAAGTGTTTAAACTGGTACCTAAGGGGTGGCCAGCCATTGTTTGGCATAGCAGAAAGGAGAATACAAGGCTGAATGGAGGTGAATTCATTGATAGGAAATATTAGAGGCATGCTTCCACAGAAGAAAATTATAGTTCAATTTTAGGTAAGTTGGGTTTGTCAACCACCTAAGAGGTGATGGAATTGCCATCCACATCTGAGCTCAGATGTGATGAGAGAGTGAACATTTCTGATGGTTATTAACATGTGAAGAGTGCAGAGACCAAAGCATCATGTGAGATCTCCTGGCGAGAGCAGTTGTGAGCAGATCTGGGAGCCCAGAGATGTCCTGTGTAAGAAACCAGCCAAGGAAGGGAAACATGTGCAATCCCCTGATGGGTGGTCAGGAGGATGGAAGTCAGCACATGGAATGTGGCAGAAAGCATGGTGGCCAAGGGAAGCCAGTTTCACTACCTTCTGGAAATGCCTCTGGGCGATAATCCCAAGATGGAAGTCAGGTCAGGTCATGCCAGGGTGGGGTCACACAGTGCTCCCCTCGTCTTCCAGCACCCCTGTCACTCCTCCAGACCATCATTCTCCAGGAAATATTTCTTTCTGAGACAGATGAAATGGTGCTTGCTAAGTCACAATTTGCTTAGAGCGACCCTCCCCAATTCCACACTTGTTTTTCAACTTGGTGTCACTTTCTGAGCAGAATCCATAAAGTCTTTCCATAACTTCCTTGCTTCCTTATCTCATTTCATTTTCAGGTCATCATACTTCCCTCTGCCTCTGGCCCCACCTTGATTGGAGGTAGAGTCAGGGACAGCTGCGCGCTTTGTGCCTCCCCTGGGCCAGCTGCGATGGCATATTGTGTCTAGCTTGTCTCTTAAGCCGCTTGTGACTTCCTTGTCTTCCCCTTTTCTTTCTCTTTCTACAGACAGAGACTCTAGGGAATTATTTTGGTCAAAATTAGCTGCGCAGATGATATCTCCAGCTGCACATTCTTTGGTTCTCTTTGGCTCTCCAAAAGTTCTTGGTGTTTTGAAAATTCATTTAGATGATCACTAGTAGGGACAATGGTCCACCTAAAAGAGTGGTTCTCAGCCTTCCTAATGCTACAACTCTTTAGTACAATTCCTTATGTTGTGTGGCCCCATAATCATAAAATTATTTCATTGCTACTTAATAAATGTAATTTTGCTACTGTTATAAATTGTAATGTAAATGTCTTGTGTTTTCCATTGGTCTTAGGTGACCCCTTTGAAAGTGTCATTCGACCCCTCCAACCAAAAGAGTTGTGACCCACAGGTTGAGAAGAACCACTGACCTAGATAGTCTCTAAAAACATTAAAAGTGGTTCTAAAATTCTGTGGCTAGTCTTGTCAGTTGAGGTGAATGGGATCAATACTTAACAATATAGTGAGAACCCAAATAAAAATATATAATGCCAACAATTTCTGTTTCATTTTTGATGATCATACTATCAATAAAGTGGATGAGTCATGATACTATTGACTCTACAGCTCAACACATGAAAAAGATTTAGTATATTTTTAAAACATCATCCTGAAGTCACCATAAAGGCTAAAGACTATAGTTGAACGTAACATGGAACCACACAGGATGTACTCATGGCTTCAGGTATCCCCCTAGGCTCATGATCTCCAATCTTCTTCTTAAGGCCTATTTTCCTTCCTAAAGTATAACCCAAGGTCTCCACTATCCCGCTGGCTCATTTCAGTTAACATTTGGATAATATTATCTAATGATCATAGATTCCCTTTGAGCATTTCCTCCCTTTCCTAAACAAAATGCACTTCCTATTTTTGTTGTATCTCTAAACTATCCCAACCACTTGCTTAAGAGTTCTCAGTTTTCTTTGAGACTTCTTTTCCTTGTGCCTTTGAGAACTGAGTCTGCTGCTCAAGCTTGCTGATGATGCAAACACATTGTCTCTGCTTCTCTCCCCACTCACTGTGGTAGATGACCCTAGATTTGTTACATTTTTTTATTGTCATAAGATTGTAGACATTTCTTAAGTGCTAAAAGGCTTCTATTCATTCTCCCTTGAGCACATCAATAGAGATATCCAGTAAGTCTTCTGAAGTTATAATACCTGACAAGGTAAGCCCATGGGCTCAATAGCAGCATTTTACAGGCTAACAAACTGGTTTTGTTTGAATTTAAGGTTCACTCTGCAAAAGGAAACACATGCAATACTGTAAATATGACCAAAAAGTCATGTCTGTGGAGCTCAGAGGCCATAGGGAGAGCCTACTGCTATGATTTTACTAATTTGACGTTGTGTCAAACTGCCTTCTAACTGTATCTCCCTATACTCACAGATCAGTGCAGCTCTTGGATGGCAACAGAGAAAAATCTTGTTCAATAGATGATGGTTAAAGCTGAAATTCACAACCTGTCAAAAGTATAGAGGATTAGTTTGTGTAGAGTGCTTAACCACACATAGGACATTTATACCACAGCCCCTCACCCTGTGAAGCTCAGGAACATCCTGGAAAAGGGAGTAGAAAGACTGTAAGAGCCAGAGGCCAGGGAGGGCCGGGGCAGACCAGCACCTTCTGGACATGACTCATGAATTGACAGCAGCTGTGCTTGCCTGCACAAGATCTATATAAGATTAAGACTGCGTTCCAGCATGGCTGGGAAGGGGCCTGTGAGCCCCTACCCTAGCTGAGAAGCTATTCACAGTTGATGGCTACTGAGGTAGAGAGAGGTAGTTTTCTTCAGGGAAGTGGTCTCTGGGAGGTTATCCGTGCTCTTTTGGATGCCTCTATAAATATGAATATATAGGCACCACTAATTGGTCTCAGTGGGTTATATAAAAGAGAATGTGAAGTTTGGAGGGGGATATGGAGGACAGATCTGGAAAAGTTGGATAGAAGAGTACAGGTGAATATGATTGAAATATACCATATGTCTGTATGAGGTTCTCAACAAAATTAACTAAATACATGTGGTAAGAATTTGTTTCATTTTCTCCATTTTAATAGTCAGCATCAGTGTTTCATACCTCAGAAAGGTGCTGCAGGGAGTTTCAGCACTTGGCAGCTGGCAATATGTGGGAAATGTTATTACATAAACCCCAGTTGGGGTAAGAGACAGGTGGTATTTTTGAAGTCAGTGTCAACATGAGGCTGTAGCCACACTGACCGCCTCCAGCCCATCTGCAGGGACATTTCTGTCTCCAGCAAGTCTAACCCCTCCCCTCAGCTTGCTTTGACTGCTCCCCAGGTTCCCCTTTTTAAACCTTGAGTTTCAACTTGATGAGTCATCAAAAGGACTGGGTCACTGAATTCTATCTGGCAAGAACTTCAGAAGCTGTGGCTGTTCGGAGGAGCTGTTTTCTAGTCTTATCTCATCTTGCTAACATTCATTAAGCAAATACTCACTGAGAGACTTTTATGCCCCAAGCACTATGCCAAGGAATAGAATTAGAAACAAATGAACCAAACAAGATGTGGTTCTTGCCTTCATGGGACTTCCATGGCGGAGTGCTGGGCTGCAACTTGTCCAACTATGCAAGAGAGTTGTGAGGTAGCTTGAAAGGTAATTCTGAGTGAGGTTGGGCTGGGAGCCTGAGAAGGTTCCTGGAGGAAGCAACAGCCAAGCTAAGATCTGAGGGACAAATAGGTGTTAAGCAGGAACAGGGGGGAGAGTGATCCAGATTAGTATAACCTGGAAAAGTGACCTAAAACTAACTCTCATGCATATAAGCAACTTACCTTGATCCTAAGAATAGTGGAAAGTTCTGAAGGCTATTCAGAGGGCTCACATGATTAGACCCATGTTTCTCAAATGTACTTGATATTGTTAGTGGTTGAGTATGTCTTTTGCTGGAGATACTTGAATGCCATATGATACCTTGGAGCACCCGTGAACTCTTCCCCCCTAAGGCTATCTCTGCCACACATGGATTTGTCTCTTAGGTGCAAACCTGTGATCTTTAAGTGACTTCTGAAATAGCACACACCACTCTGTTTTATTTTGTGTTGCTGTGTCTTTTTCCAACCCTGTTTGAAGGTTTTTGGAGCCAGGAACTCTCTTATTCTCTGGTGCACCCATACTGCCTTGAACAGTTCTTTGCATGTGACATACATTTAGTAAGTATTTACAGATGAACACTTGAGTAGTTCAGTGCTCCTTCCAAAGTGCCTTAAGAAGAATTAAGCACCAGGCAGTGGTGGCACATGCCTTTTATCCCAGAACTCGGGAGGCAGAGGCAGGCGGATCTCTGTGAGTTCGAGGCCAGCCTGGGATACAGAGTGAGTTCCAGGAAAGGCACCAAAACTACACAGAGAATCCTGTCTTGGAAAAAAAAAAAGATAAAAAAAAAAAGAAGAATTAAGCATGGGGACTGGTGAGGTGGCTCAGTGGGAAAAAGTATAAGCCTGATAACCCTAGTTCATCCCCCCAGAACCCATGAGAAAATGTCAGACATAGTAGGATGTGCCTGTAATCCCAGCACACCATAAGGATGGAGGATCTCCTGGAATCTCGTAGGCTAGCTAACTTGGACTATACAATGTGGCAGAAACAAGAGCTATTTCTCCTCAACAAAGTGGCAGGAAAAAACTGACACCCGAGAGCCGAGCCGTCCTTTGGCCTCCACATGCAAGGTGTGGTGTATACACACACACACACACACACACACACACACACACACACAGAGAGAGAGAGAGAGAGAGAGAGAGAGAGAGAGAGAGAGAGTAAGAATAATGATCCTATCAGAAAACTGTTAAAAAGTTGCAACTAGTTTCTTTTCAGTATGTAGGCGCTCTTTTATATATTTTGCATAGATGGTCTATTTTTGAATATAATGATTTCTTTAATTTTGGAACAAGTTTAGATTTACCGAAAAGTTACAGAGATAGTGCAGGAAGTTGCTGTATGCCAGGTCCCCCAATGCCAACATCTTGAATTACTATGCTATAGAATGAAAACGAAGAAGTCAACATACATGTGTTTCTGTCAACTAAAGTACAGGTTGTATTTTTCTTTCACCAAGTTTTCCCATTAGTACCCTCTTGGGCCAAGTTGTGTTTGTTATCATGTCTTCCAGTCTCCTGAAGCCTGGGACAATCTCATAAATATCTGTCCATTCAGATTTTGTGACTGTCTTGATCTGGACTGACTAAATATCCTGTAAAACATCCCACAATCTGGGTATCTCCAATGTATTCTCATGAACAAACCATGGTTGTGGGCTTTTGGAGAAAACTGGAACCACTTCTTGTCATATCAGGTGCAGAGTACATGCAGTCATATATTATGACTGATAGTAACCTTATCATTCAGTTGAGGTGGCATTTGCCAGGCAGTTTTCTCTACTGTAAAGGCATTGTCTTTTTGGTTCCCTGTTGTGGTCTTTGAAAGTGAGTCACTAAGTTTAACTCATTCCTGAAAAACGTAAAGGAAAAGGCAAGTTCTAATTACTAAGGTTGAATACATATCTATGTGCATATAAAATTATAACTTTATAGTCAGGTGGTGGCGGAGGCGGCAGCAGCAGTGCACGCCTTTAATCCCAGCACTCAGGGTTTCTTTATGTAGCCCTGGCTGTCCTGGAACTAGCTTTGTAGACCAGGCTGGCCTTGAACTCAGAGATCCGCCTACCTTTGTCTCCTGAGTACTGGAATTAAAGGAGTATGCCACTAGCACTGGGCAAAGTCTCTCTTTCTTTTGAGTAGCCCTCATCCTTTTGTTTCTAAACACTTCCTTATTTTCTGGTACTATAAGATGGTTCATATGTATCTTACACTTTACTCGCCCAGGCCTAGATTTAGGTACTTAGTAAGTAAGTAGGTATCCAGAAGCAAAGATCCAGGTGGGAGGTGTGCCCATTGCTTTAGGAGTCTCATTGCCTCTATGTGTGTATGTTAATTCTGTAAATACATCTTGTAATTATTTCCACACATCTCTATATGTATGTAAGTGTGTGTATGAAGCTAAACATTGAGCTTATTATTAGTGTGTTTTTTTTTTAATTGGACTCTTACTCTACAGTTTTTATTCTAAGCATCTTTGTTCATTGTAACCCCCTTTCCAATGGTAAGAAACTTGGCACATACCATCTGTTATTCAGCTATTTAGTATACCCTTGTACAAAGCTAAAGTCATTTCAGGACTATTTGCCTGTGCTCTCATGAGGGAAAAAAAGGCAAAGTAGAGTAGTGCAGTGTTGATGTATGGTTTCTTTCTTTTTAATATGACATCCATTTTTGGAGACAGGGCCTCAATTATCCTAGGTTAGCCTTGAATTCCCTGTATAACTGAGGATGGCCCTGAACTTCCCCAGTCCAGGACTGCAGACTTGTGCCATCACTCCTGCTTTATATGGTGCTGGGATAGAATGCAAGGCTTGGTAATGGCAGGAAGCCATTCTACCAACCAAGCTATCCTCTGAGCCCAGAGTAGTTATTTTAGAAGAAAGTGGTCAACATCATAGTTGAGCAAATGACACCTAAAGTCAGATCAGCGAGATTCATATTGTGGCTCCCTCAACTCTTAGCTGAATAATATTGGATGTAATGTTTTGTTTTGTTTTTTTCAGGTTCTTCATCTGTAAAGAAGGGAGAGTAATATACTTCACTCTCTGGTGTTATTTAAGGATTCAATAAATTCATACATGCAAAGTATTTGGAATACTGCATGGGCTATAGTAAATATCTTTAGGCGTTGTCTGTGGCTAGGGAAGAGCTGAAGTCTTTGGTGATGTTTCTGTTTGTTCATTTGAGGTTGAGTGACATGTAGCCCGGGCTGACCTTGTATTTGCCATGAAATGCAGACTAACTTCCATCTCTTGACCCTTCTTGACTCTTCCCAAGCTCTTGGGTTACAAGATGTGCTACTGTGCCAAGCACAATGAAGTCTATTTTAATTGCTATGAGAGCAATGCCAGGTAAATTGGAGCACCATAGTTTTTTTTTAATGACAATATTATTTTTGTACATAGCTTCCCCTATAAATTTTCGTATACTCAGTCACTCATGTTGTCTTTCTGTCTGAAATTTAGTTTTTATATTTTCTTAGTGTTTTTTTGGTAATTCAGAAAATGTGTTAAAATTTAAATTCAAGACTTTAAAAAAAAGATTTACTTATTTTTTATGCACATTGGGTTTTGCCTGCATGTATGTCTGTGTGAGGATGTCAGATCCCCTGGAACTGGAGTTACAGACAGCTTGTGAACTTCCATGTGGGTGCTGGGAATTGAACCCAGGTCCTTTGGAAGAGTGGTCAGGGCTCTTAACTACTGAGTCATCATTCCAGCCCCTACATTCAAGATTTAATGCATTAATGCAGTAGATGTTGGCCTCCTTGGGGTCTTGGACTATAACCTTATCTAATTTTTCATCTCCAGCTAGAATCCTTGAATTTTGCTAGAAAATGGATGAAAGTGCTGTGTCACAGTGACTTTGGAGTTCAATGATATGAGTCCCATGTCTATCTACTGTGTTCTGATTGTTTTCTCTAATTAAGCCTAGCTTCCCTATTAGTTTGGAGGAACCCCATAGACTTCTACATCTGGAGATGGAGTTTTGGTGTTGCATGCATTTATGATAGTGTCTGTCTATTATTATTAGAAACACCGCACAGGGAGGATGGATACAGTTCCTGCCCAGTGAGCGGCAGCACTTCTGGGCAGACCACGCATTACTGCTGTATTAGCCAGGCTTCAGTGAGCCCAGCTGCAGCCGCGTCTACAGTCTCTGATAAAATACAATGTGTGTTCCTCCAACCATTTTCCATTTATACCAAGAAAGAACAAAAAATACTAACTAAAAAACAAAACCAAAAAACCCCCACACAACCCCCAGACCACGGATAGTCAAAGACCAGGTGCTTTTGAATGTTAATTTATATAGAATTACTAATTTTGTAATTGTTAAAACATAAAATTTGCCAGGCCAGATGGGAAAAGGCTCTTGTGGCCAAACTTGATGACCCGAGTGTGATCCTTGGAACCTACGTGGTGGAAGAACTGACTCCAGCAAATCACTGACCTTGCACACACACACACACACACACACACACACACACACACACACACACTCACACACACTACATTGCACACACATACCACATACACATACAGATAACACACGCACTTCACACACATGCCACATACTGTGTATACACACACACCACACATATACTTGCATTTACAGATGCATGCACACACACAATTGAACCATTTAGCTGAGGTATAATTCTTTAATTTATGCTTTTTCCGCAAAATGCCCTACTTATTTAACAGTAGCAAAAAGTGTTTTATCTGGTCAAAAATATCTGAAAGAAGAAATTCTCTGAAAATTTCCAAAGTTCAAAACTATCTCTTCCTTATTTTAACTATCTTTAGGCAATGTAGATTTCAGTATTAGTGTTTCTAACTGAGCCAAACCTGGGATGAGGAGACCAAATTTAAGTGTCCCAAAGTGAATGGCAGTCGTTGGGGTACTTGGGAACCCTGAGAGTGCAGACAGACCGACACAAGGGCTTACTGAGGTCACAGGCTAAGTGACTGAGGTCTAAGAAGCTAAGGATGCCATTTAGCAATGACCACTGAGTGACTGTCATCGTTTGCTGAGGTTTTTACACTTGACCACCATCAGATGATCAGGTAGGTCCTAGTTTCTTCAGCATTGACTGTTTTAAGAATTAGTTTTATCTTCTGCAGGCCTGGTTTATTCTTGTTTAGCAAAGGTAAATGATTTGTTTCTTGAGAAATTTCTTCCACTTATATGAAGAAAATGATCCCAGACATTTTCCTTGGTGCCCCACCCTGGAAGTTCAATTCTTACCTATTCTTGGTTTATCTGAGGAGGCTGGGATGCATTGGCTAATTCATAGCTGAGTACTAAATATGATCCAGTCAACAAGGCCTGAAAATTACAGGCTCTGAGGGGGAGGATTTGGGGCTGTTGAAACTTATGTAAATGAAGAAGAGACCAAGTGTAGGTAGTATTCATCACTGATCAACAACCCAGACTCCAGCTGTGTAGAACACGGATTGAACTGAGTACCCACACTGGGCTCCGGTTGGGTACAGGGTGTAGAAGCCACAGGACTTGTACACAGCTGTGTTACCATAGTGGTTAACCTACCATGGGGGAATTGATATGTGGTGGGCAACATTAGTCACCATGGGAAATGGTTTGGCCCTTTCTGGGGAGAAGTTGTTGTAAAATAGAACTTTCTATATAATGCCGCCTACTGCGTTGTTCAGCACACTTCACAGAACCAGTAACTTTTCTGCACGGGGGGAGCCATGGCTGCAGATCTCAGCAGTGGGATGAGATGTTAGGCTTCCTTCAGGCTGTGCAGTTATCCAGAACCTCCCAAGGCCTGTCATTTTCAGGCCTTGCCCATTGGAACATACTTTGTGGCTGGTCATGAACTGGGCAGCTTGCCTGCTTACGAGGCTGCCGGTACTAGTGGCTTGTTCAGGGTTGTTAGAAACTTCTTACTCACTGGGCCAGATTCTGATTTTTTTCCCTGGCTTATCTGTCTTTAGGCTCCTTGGAGACCCCAAGCCACCTCCTACACTTTGTACTCAGGGTTCCCAGTATAACTACCATGGCTTCAGAGGGAGGGGAAGGTAATTTTGACCCATTTGCTACAATTTGAAACAGCATTTTCCAGGAAGGCTTCTCCTCTCCAAGGCCCATGACAAACATCACTGATTGTTGTATGATAATCGCTTTGAAGAGTCATATTGCAGTGTCAGTCAGAGGCAATCAACACAATAGCAGGTTCTAGAAATCACTTGGTAACTGAGGGGAAGGGAGAGTAACGTAACCTATCCTGATGATTAATTCTTTCTACCTTGGTCAATCCCAGAAACCATATGAATCAGGACAGTACCGAGAAACCCTGCTTGAGTTCTTGTCCTTACTGCTTTTGAGGATGAACTTTTACATAGAACTTTGAGTGAAGTAAACCCTTTCCTTCCCAAGTTGCGTTTTACCATGGTGTTTCAACATAGTAATAGTAACCCTAATTAAGACAGTAACCAAAATTCCAGAAGCCAAGAGCATGTGTGTGACCAGTAAAATTAGCAGATGGAGTGTGTTTCTTTGACTGCTCAGGTGGGCACACTGAAATGATTATACTTTATCGTATGAGAAGTCACAGGCAGAACACATGTAGAGCAGTTGATCATGGAACCCTGGTCTCAGCGTTTCTCCAGCCTCAACCCTTATGAACACCTGTACAGTCCTGGTTCATCTGTCCCCTGACTTTTTTCACTACCTACAACATTCCCAGATTATTTTGACATGGGTTCCATATACCGTTTGCTTTTATGAATGACATAGTTGTGTTACTTTATCTGTTGCTTGGTGGTATCTGCTCCATGGTCACTAGTGTTATGGGAACAAGCCCAGGTTTTAGTATCAGATGTGCAAGTGTCTGGCTCCAAGAGCAGCCAGGACTAAGGTACATGTTATGAGAGCGAGCCTCAGCTGTCTTAGACTCAAATAGTGCTGCCTAGAGTTATTCCAGTCATCGGGCAAGCGCTGAACAAATATTTCATCTTCTTTTCAATTTCAGTCTCCTTTGCTCTTCACAGCCATTTCTTTCCTTTTTAAATACAAAATGCTTCATGAATTTGCATGACTTTAACTCCAACTTTCTGTGTTGAGGCTTTGAGTTCTTCTGTTAGGAAGTACTCTACAGGAAATAATCAGTGCTTCTGCTGCTCGGGGGCTGAAAATCTAGAATAATCCCAATAGTCTCAAACGTGGTGTGTGAGGGCAGTAGAGAACACAGGACTCCTATGTCCTTAACTCTCTCCTTTCCCATTCCAGATTGAACTTGTCTGGATTTTTGGTGCAGTTCACCTCATTTTTCTTCCTTGGTTTCTTATGTCTATTTATTTTAATCAGGTCTTAATTGAGTCTCCTGTTGTGTGGAAGTCTTTAGTATTCTCTCATTTTGGCTTCTGAAAATTTGCTTAAGCAGAATTATGTTTTTGGGACCATGGCCTGTTGGGAAGACACATCTCCCAGGCTCCTTGGTTTGCTGGGATGGCAATATTGTTTTGCTCTTTTTTTGAGACAATCTCATTATATAGCCAAGGCTGGCTTCAATCTCATGGTCTTCCTGCCTCAGTGTTCCAAATTACAGATGTTCCACCACAGCTGGCATGGGATGGATGCTACACTTACAGGTAAAGGAAGCAGAATTGGGAGGTCTGGGCAAGAAGAAGGAAACCAGGGCTGGGCAAGCTGAGGTTGAGATGTAACAGCACCGATACATCTCCCAGAATGGCTAACACTCTGTGTGGGAGGCAGGTGCTGAGCAGGTGGAGAAATGAAGATGTTTGTGTGGGGAATGAACAAGGGAAATTGTGTTAGATTTGCTAAGCACTTTGAGTAGACTGAGGTTGGGCAGGCTTGACCTGGACAGCCTCTCCAGAGGCTTCAGCTGGGTTTCCTGGTTGTCTTGGCGCCCTTTTTCTGCACATTCAGCTCTTGCTGTCTGCATATGATAATGAAGGAAGCCTTGTAAGGGCTAGACTGCATACCCAGTGTTGCACTTCCTGTTAACTTAGCTGCCTGACAGTAGTTCAGCCATAGAGGGCTGCGTCATAGAAGTGCAGTGCAGACAGTGGCTACCTTCTTTCCCCCAGATCTGCTAACATTGGAGAGTTTTACAGGATGTTATTCACAGAAATACCCTCTTTTCCAGAACTCCTGCGTTTGGGAGAGCCTCTTATCCCACTACCCTCCCCAAAGACGATCGCATTCACTTAGTGCCTGCTGTCTCCCTTGTGTCTACCAAGAACAAGCCTAGCACTCGGTCACGTAGCCAGTTTGGTGTTTCTTTTCTATTTTCCCTAAAGGACGTGCTGGTGTAGACTTAGTCCTTACTCATCAAGTAATGGAGACAGAGAAAGACACCAAGCATATGGCTCTATTAATACGTCAAAGAAGAGGCCTCTATTTTCCCCATGATGCCATTCTACCTACTAGCTTGGCCTCCCCTGTATCCTCATCTCCTCTTTCCTGAGTTTCCGGGTAAGGATGGTATTTTCTGACTGCCGACTTCAATGACCCTTTAGCACTGTTGACTCTGCCCTCCCGCCATGTGCCGCCCGCCCTGTGCCGCCCGCCGTCGCTGTGTGCTGCCTACTCCAGTTACTGGACCGTTCTCACGCATGTTGCCACTTTATCGTTACTGTTGGTAACTACCCAATTTAAGCTGCTGTGTCCCCAGTAGTTCCCCATGATCCCCTACTGATTCCTCACAAAAATCCTAAGGACGAGCATATGAATATTTTACAGAGAAAAACATCAAGGCTCAGAGAGTTCTAGTAACTTCTCCAGCATAGGTCCTTGTCTCAGTTAATTATCTATTGCTGCGAAGGCAACCTATAGAAGAAAGCACTTAATTGGGATGGGAGGAGTTGCTTATAGTTTCAGAGGGTTAGTCCATGACCATTGTCTTAGTCAGTGTTCTGTTGCTTTGAAGAGACACCACGACCATGGCAACTCTTATAAAAAGAAAGCATTTAACTGGGGCTTGCTTACAGTTCCAGATGTTTAGTCCATTTGTCATCATGGTGGGAAGCATGGCAGCACACAGGCAGACATAGTGCTGGAGAGGTAGCTGAGAGTTCTATGTCTGGACCAGCAGGCAGCAGGAAGAGAGAGACACTGGGCCTGGCTTGAGTTTCTGAATCTCCAAAGTCTGCCTCCAGTGACACACCTCCTCCAATAAGGTCACACCCCCTAATCCCTCTCAAGTGGCACCACTCCCTTATGACCACACATTTAAATATATGACCTATGGGCCCACTCCTATTAAACACAGCCACAAAGGCAGGAAGCAGGCAGGCAGGCAGGCATGTCACTAGAGCTTAAATCCAACCCACTAAAAAGAGGCAGAAAAGACTGGGCCTGGCATGGGCTTTTGAAACCTCAAAGCCCACCCCCAGTGACACATCTTCTCCACCAAGACCATACCTTATAATCCTTTTAAAACAGTTCCACCAACTGAGGACCAAGCATTCAAATATATGAGCCTATGGAGGTTGTTATTGATGTAGAAGAAACTGAAAGTCAAAGAATTGATGTTGTAAAGGATTTGTTAGTAGATTTGCTTAGGAGGCATTAAATCACACAAAGTAGAATTTAAAAGAGCTCTATCTCTAGATACCCCAAAGATAAGTAGTGTGCTAACAAGGCCTGTTAGAGATAAGCAACATTTAGGATGCTAGGATAGGATGCTAGTATATGAATATTTATTCACCAGAATTAACCAGCCGTTAGGCCCCTCCTGAAAGGCATGCCTCTAATGTAGTGGTTCTCAACCTGTGGGTCCCGAACCCCTAGAGCATTGATTGACCCTTTCACACCTCTGTTTAGTTTGATTAATTGTCAGGATTTTTCATGTGTCCCTGAACTGCAGACAGTTTGGAGTCTTGCCCCCAGGGCAAGAGTTTCCTTTGTCATTACTGTGTCCCGTCGTCTTCGCTGTTAGAGGCTGAACTGGCTTGTGAATCTTGGCGGTTGCTCTCTTTACCACACTCAGTCGCTGAGACTTGTAAGAACAAGTGACTAAAAATAACTTACAAAACAAAACAAAAACAACACGCTTTTCCTAGATTGTTTTTGGTTGGCTCAAGAATTCTTAAAGACGTTGGGATTTTGTTTATCATGGGGTAGTGAGTCTCCATAATGTCCTTGTTACCCAAAGATATTTAGAGAGCTAGAAATCTCATCATGGTGGCAGCTTTTAGTGACAGAGCAGATGAACAATTCCCCACACTCCAAAAAGATTCATGACCTTTGCTTTGGTTGGATTTTCTGTAGATGGAAGGTAATTTATAGTAGCGTAAAAGCTTAATGGTTCGAATTAGCTCTGAAGTATGGGAGAAAGTGTGGTACGTGGGTGAGGGAGGAGGTGGTGGAGCAGGAGAGAGGCATGGGAAGAGCATTTTGTCAATGAGGATGGAAGAGTTAATTTACACCACCCACCCCAGACTGGGAACCTTGACAAGTTTCTTAGTGTAGTATTTCCAAGGCATTCACATAATTACATATAATTGCCATGGCATAGTTCTACATTACCCATGTTTTTAAAAAGTTGCGTATCAGATATTTCAGACTCTCTTTTCTATGCTGTCTCCTGCCTTGTAAATTTGTAAATGACACTCCTCTTCTATCTCTGAGTCCTTGGGTTCATTGTCACATTCTTACTGCTAGATCCGACAACTAACCAGCTGGATAGGGCCCTAAGGAAAACGAAGTCAACTCTTGTACCTTGTTTGCCCTCTCTGGATTATGACATCAGCCCTGTCCAGTTGACATTTTCTGGCTCAGAACTATATATATACCCTAGACTGGACCCAGACTGTACATCTCTGAATTCTGCCAAAGCCTTAAAATTCTGCCCCTAACAGATCATATTTACTAGAAATGCAGTGAATTCTGGGATGTTAGGATTGCTTTGAAGTTCCTCCTTCTAAGAGGAGGTCCTTTTATACATCGCCCTGGATCATACTGGGTCCTTGCAGTTTATGAAAACAAGCCTAAAAAAGGATTTTTGCTAATAAGTCACAAGCACCATGAAGTTGGAAAGTTGCCCGTTTGGCCTAAAACATTTTGTCTGTGCAAACTACCTGTGGGAGGTGGAGGGAGAGGCGGTTGGAGAGGAACGAACACAGCGGGCTTAATAGCAAAGTTTTGCTTTTTTGTGTGGTACCTGCCTTTGCAGTCAGACAGATTAAACACATGAGGAGCATTAGGAAGAGCCTGGGACATGTAGGCTTCCAACTTGGGAAGGTAGCTTCGGGGACTCTGCTTCTCTCCGTCATCAGGAGCCATGGTAGAATATTCTTCCCTCCAGTCCCTCCTGTCAGCGTTCTTGGTTTTTGACCATTGTGAAAGTTCCTCTTTTGTAGGAGGATTTACATCTTTGCCTTGTAAAAATCATCCCGAATTCAAGCTGCAACTATAAAAAGTCCCTAGCAAACAAGAAACGGACTTTCTAATCTAAGTTATGGGAAAGCGGACTTTTCAGTTCTATTTAAAGAAATGTGAATTTTTGTAATGCATTAGTAATTCTAGTGAAAAAAGACATTTAATAGAGATGATTCCCTTAAAAGATTTTGATCTTTAAAAACACCCGTTTCTGCTCTGATGCATCACTTTCACGTCTTATGAAAAGTAAAAACAATTTTGGAGTTGGAAATGAGGTCATTTATGATGCAGCAATTCTCACACAGAGTTTTAGGAAAACAAAAAGGTTTAAAGCAGAAGAAATTCATTAAATTTATGAGCTAGTGGGAATCTGGTTATTTGTAGTCACATACAGTAAATTTTAGCCAAACTTTACTACACTTATTCTAAGGCAGTTTTACCATTTAGAATATTCCTTTAATATTCTTATTCCCAATTCTCACATTCAGTGTGACTCAGGTGGAGGCTATGACAAGAGGTGGCTCTGTTCGTCATCACCCACAGTCCTAACTCTTGGCTCCTCTTTCCCACTTCATGTTTTCTTCTTGGCTGACCTCATTCCTTCTCTTCTTGTTTCGAACCTGATGAATCCGAGATGTGTTTATTCCCTCGTCAATCGCTTTCCAGCATCTTAAACTTGGTTGTGCAATAGCTGCCTCAGCGTCAGCTCATTGACACACACCAGCCCTGTGTACCCCCATGTCGCCTCTCAGCACCCGAGAGCTGAGGAGCCTCCCCAGCACAGGGGCTCTTCTTTTTTTCCAGTCTGTGATGATAATCCAACCTTACAAGCTGGGCTCCAGCCCTGTCTTCTCCATTCCCACGGTTCCTGTCTTAGGTCTCACCCTGCACGTGGGCTCCTTCTGCTTGGTGTCCCTGCTTTCTGTCTGGCTTCCCTGGAATCAGCCTCCTCCCCAGGTCCATCTTTCTGAAGCACATTTCATATGCAGTGACTCTGCTGCCTTCCAAGTTTCTGTGATTCTACAAAAGCCCAAGGGAAGGAAGTGTGTTGCAGTCAACAAAACTGAACAGAATTAGAAAGCTAGAGAGTACTTTGGCATTAGACATGGAGATGCAGAGTTTAAAGTTTGCCCAGCTGGTTTTTGGTCTTACTTTGGTCCAGTATTTCCTCACTGTACTCCATTCCCTATGTTGTGGAATGGTAATGTGTATCATGTGCCATTATACCTTAAAGTATGTGATTTTTTTAAAATTTTGATTTTATGGGGGATTGTTGGGGAATATTATTTTAAGATTTTACTTTTTTTTTTGGTTTTGTTTTTTCAAGACAGGGTTTCTCCGTGTAGCTTTGTGCCTTTCCTGGATCTCGCTCTGTAGTCCGGGCTGGCCTTGAACTCACAAAGATCCTCCTGGCTCTGCCTCCTGAGTGCTGGGATTAAAGGCTTGCACCACCACTGTGCAGCTTGATGTGTTACTTTTGTTTACGTTACATTTAACTCTGTGAATCTGTGTTACTGTACCTGTCTAACACACCTGATGATCTAATAAAAAGCTGAACAGCCAATAGTGAGTCAGGAGAAAGGATGGGTGGGCTGGCAGAGAGTATAAATAGAAGTAGAAATCTGGGAAGAGAGGATTGAAAAGGATGAACCAGAGGAGAACATCAGGGGTCAGCCACCCAGCTACACAGCAAGCCATGGAGTAAGAGTAAGATTTACAAAAGTAAGAGAATGGGAAAATCCCAGAGGCAAAAGGTAGATGGGATAATTTAAGAAAAGCTGGCAAGAAAGAAGCCAAGCTAAGACCAGGCATTCATAAGTAATAATAAACCTCTCTGCGTAAATTTATTTGGGAGCTGGGTGGCAGGCACCCCAACAAGAGTAAAAAACCCACAACAACAATTTGGCATACCAACTTGGGGCTCGAATATCCATCTATCTAGAGCTTAAGAAAGCTGAACAACAAGAAAAAAGGGATATGGCTCCTTTAAGAGTTTGGCCGGACACTTTCAGCAGGTCACTGAGACCTTGAGCAGTTAGTATGTTAAGTAGGAACAACAACAACAACAACAAAAATGGAGTAAAAACTCTTGCAGCAGTGCAGGCGTTGGCAGTCTAGAGCTTTCAGAAGGTTGAATGCAAACCTCTGACCAATCAGCCGAGAGTTTCACACTTGGCTTTCATGACCTGAGAAGCAGCCAGAGGATCCAGGTGACCTTATCAGTCTAAGGTTTCCTTATGTGGTCAAAAAGGACTAGAGATACACAATAAAAGAGACCCAGACGGAAAAATCTCTAAACAGGTTACAGTGTGTTTAACAATGTGCTTAAGGAAAGGAAAAGGGTATAGTCATAGAAAAAAAATGAGCAGTTTATAAAACAAAGTCTTTAAAGAGAGAGTAAAAGAAGAAGGCCATGTAAGACGGGACATATATAGGGAATCTGGATCCTATATGTTTTTGTGTTGATTTTGAATTTTTTGATTGTTGAAAAGCAAATGACAGCTGCAAAGAGACCTGGAATTGAAAGAGGGACTGTTGAAATCAATCAACCTATATGCTTTAGGAATACCTTAGCTTTTAAAAAGTCAAAAAATTTATTTGTCAAATGGAAGTCAAAAATGCTTTGAAATTTGTTCCCACAGGAGATAAGTGGCTGTGGATTCCTTCAGGGTTAATATGGATCAGGTTTGATCAGGAGAGGCCTCCTAAAACTTGAGAGGTGCTATCTATCAGCAAAGGTTACTGCTGATCTTCCCAGGACTTGGTCATTATCTTAAAATTTTCTCTTTGGGACCCTAAAAATACTTTGTCCAAAGACAGCAGGAAGAAGTTTAGAGAAAACTACACCCACATTCACAAGAGTTGGGGGGTGTGGGTGATTTTGTTTATTTGGTGGATTATGGATGTTTATGGTCATTTAGGGGAATATAGTATATTGATACAAAGTTAAAGTTAGTTTTTTTACATGGTATATATGTTTCTACTCTTGTTTAAAGGATTTTTGTATATTGGTAAAAATTTAAGGTTATTTTTGTTAAAACATACTGTATGTACGCTTCTATTCTTGTTTAAGGTATTGTACCTATACAGTTTATTTGAAAAGATAATGTAAAGTTCTAGTTTTTGAAAGCTATTATTACAAAGTATATAGGATAATCAGGAAATAGGTTAGTAGCTAGTCATGTATAACAATCAAATTTGTAGAAATGCTAGGTATGTTTTCTAGATCATATAGAAATATATTTTAGATAGATGGTCTTCAAACCTTTCAAAGACCTACAGAATATGGATTTAACATGTTTTGTTAACTTAAGGTTTTTCATGACAATAAGACACATCTGCTCTTGGCAGCACCAATTTATTTCAGAGAAGATAATGGTCATTGAAGAAATTCCTTATAGAGTTTGCTTTTATTGCAACAAGGTTAACCACTGGGCAAAGAAACTATTCTTGCCTTTGATTGCTAACATTGTGCTGTGCAGACTGGACATGTAAGACACACAGGAAAAAGACTGTTGAACTTTGCCAAAATAAGGCAGAACGATCCTTCAGAGTTCTTACTTCACAGAAGAAATTGTCAGACATTCTGCAGGATACAGAGGAAAGTGATTGCTGAAATTTGTCAAAACAAGGCAGGACAGTCCAAAATGCCTCTAGACCTGTAGGCTGAAGATGGATGCCCCAATGTTGCAGAGGAACATTGGGTGACTGTCCAGGAAGCCAAATGTCTCTGTTGTAAGATAATATTACATCCTTCTGGGTCTTTTGTGGACTAGATAGTTATAGTTTCAGTTTTTCTTAGGTGTGATAGAAAGTAAGTTAGGTTTAAACATTGAATTCACTAAGATAGGATACATAATGCATTATTTTCTTTGAATAAGCTAAATATAAATGGACAGAATATTGTAAATGTAATTCTTTCTTGATAAATTTTTTGTTGCATGTAGTTTTACTATGTTAAAGTTAAAAACTTTATTTTTATTTAGACAAAAAGGGGGAAATGTTAGAAAATATTGTTTCAAGGTGTGTTACTTTTGTTTATGTTGCATTTGTTTAATTCTGTGAAGCTGTGTTACTGTGCCTGTCTAACACACCTGATGGTCTAATAAAAAGCTAAATGGCCAATAGCAAGGCAGGAGAAAGGATAGGTGGGGTTGGCAGGCAGACAGCACAAATAGAAGAATTATATATAGAGGATTACAGTAAAGAGAATGTATAATCTCAGAAGAGACTTTGAACTTTGGACTTTTAAACATTGTTTAGACTGTGATAGACTATGGGGATTTTTGAAGCTGAATTAAATGCATTTTGCATTATGATATTGTTCTAAGCTTATGGAGGCCAGGGAGTGGAATATGGTAGTATAGAATGTAATTGGCCCCTATAATCTCATAGGGAGAGACTTTGTTGGAGTGGGTATGGCCTTGTAGGAGGAAGTGTGTCACTGTGGGCTTTGAGATTTCCTATGCTCAGGATATCACCCAGTGTGCCGGTCAACTTCCTCTTGCCTGCAAGCCAAGATGTAGCCAGCACCACATCTTCTGCCTGCACACTCCATGCTCCCTGCCATGACAAAAATGGATTGAACCTCTGAAACTGTAAGCAAGCCCCCTCAGTTAAATGTTTTCCTTATAAGAGTTGCTGTGGGCATGGTGTCTCATCACAACAATAAAAATTCTAAGACAAATTGTTGTGGTGTCAGTCAATGCACCAGTCAATGCTCCTCTTCTCTGAGTGTCAACTGACCAATTGTATAAATTATAAGGAATATGCTGTAGTTTGCTTCTTCCAGTTATGAAGTACTGCCCCTCTATGATGGCATCTTCTCATATGCACTGCTCTGGATGTTCACACTAGTCTGTATGAGCCCAGGGATGAGCTGAGCTGTGGTGGATAGCATGAGGATGTGGATTGGCTTATAATTTTGCAATACCCACCTCTTGCCTTTTGAATGGTCTACAATTATAAAAAACCACTAGGTCAGGGGAGTCATCACATCTGGATTATAGATTGTTTACTGTTCCTGGGGCCAGAGAGTTTGTCCTCTGTAAAGATACTCATAAAGTTCAATTTCCCTCAACTTGTAGCATTAAATTTACTCTGGAGGCTAGAGAGGTGGCTAAGTCAGCAAAGTGCTTGTCCTGAATGTGCAAGGATCTGAGTTCTGTCCCCCAGGACTACAAAAAAGCTGGTATGGGCATGCATGCTTGTAATTCCAGTCTGAGGGAAGTAGAGATGGGCAGATTCCTGGCACTGGCTGGCAACTCATCCTAGACTAATTGACACTCTTAGGCTAGTGAAATACTCCATCTCACAGGGAAAAGGTGGATGGAACCTGAGGAAGGACATTTGAGGTTGTCTTCTGCCTTCTCCATGCACCTGAATATACATGAACATAAGTGTACGCATGTGTGTACACACACACACACCATTCACTTTTAGGAAATGATACACAAAACTTCAGAATCACGTGACTGAAGAATTAGAAGTTCATGCTGCTACAGGACAGTTTAAGAACCCACCTGCCTTTTCTACTTATTGGATTCTCCTAAGTTCCAAAGCTGTAATGCTTGTATAAAATTTTTTTGCCCCCAAACTTTTCATCAGACCATCTACAAATATTATCATTGCTGTACAATTGATTAGTCTAAGAAGGTGAGAGTGTTATGTTCTAAATATTTGTGTCTACCTCCAAATCTTTTTTGTTTTTAGATTAGTTCTGACTATCTTGGAGTTTATTTTATTTTAGATTCATTTATTTTATTTTATGTGTGTGAATGTTTTGTTTGGTGCCCATGAGGATCCCCTGGAACTGGAATTACAGATGGTTGTGAGCCACTGTGTAGATGTTGGGAACTGAACCCAGGTTCTTTGCAAGAGCAGCAAGTACTCTTAACAACTAAGCTAGCTCCCCTCCCAAATTCTTATCTTGAAATCCTGTTTCCTTAGGTGATGTTATTAGGAGCTAACCTGGTTATAAGAGACACGGATGTCTTTCTATTCCTCCAGAGACTGTGGTCAGTTCTGTAACCTTGGTTAGGGCTGGGTGGTTGTAGGCCTCGATCTTAAATTTGGCTTGAGAGACATTCTTATGTGTGCACTGCAGGTGGGCTCTCACACACCCAGTCACCTGACCTATTGTCTGAAACCTCCTCACTGCTGGAGCTATGTTATCTCTGCCTGGAGGTACTAAAGCAGGAGTTTTTAGCTTAAACAAATGTTTTAGTGATTTAAATGAAGATTCTATTCCTATGAACATTAATTTAGCAATTCTAACATTTGTGAATTAGGATCAGGACCTTCATATATATGTGTGCGTGAATATATGTGTATATATACCTGTGTATGTATATGTGTATGTGTATATATGTATATGTGCATATGTATATGTATGTATATGTGTATGTATATATGTATATGTGGGTGTATGTGTGCATCCCATATCATGATAGCTTACCAGAAGGTCTACTATTAGATGGCACATATGTGTTTTTTTTTTCAGTGTAATCGCTGCTTCCCCTCAGGTTACCTTGGAAGCATTCTCCCGAGCTGACTTGAATGACTGGATGTGACTGGGACAGTTCTGTCTCAGTCTGTAGCTCCGGAGCTGGCACCAGGCAAAGGCAGGTAACCCACACAAGAACCAAATTTAAGATCAATGCCTACAACCACCCAACCCTAACCAAGGGTTCAGAACTGAGCACGGTCTCTGGAAAACAAAGACATTGATCAGTTTCCTCTGAAAGTTTGAACTCTGTCTTTTCTGAAGGTTTTTGAGAAGTGTGTTTGAAATTTTGGACAGCTTGTGGTGGAAGTTGCATGTGACCACCTCCAGACTTGAGGCTGTTATTTTTGTGAAAGTCTATTTTGACCAAAGGAAATCCTGTTTCAGCAGCAGCACGGGCGGCAGCTCCGAGATGCAGTCTCAGGAGTGTTGTGAGGATACAGGCTCTCTTTAATCTCAGATTAAAAATATTTGATGTTTACAAGGTGTATTAGCGTAATTGGAATGTGTCTGCCTGTCTGCTAGCCTTCCTTCCATGATAGGACCTCATAATTAAAGAGCATCGTGTTCATGTGGCTGCCTGCTTATCCTTTCATGGCTTCCGTGAGCAGTTATGGTCAAGACCGTTACCCTGGGCCCTTGGAAAGCTCATTCAGACAGTCACAGCTGTAACCAGAACAAAGGAGGAGGCCACATTCCCCTTACAATCCTACCTAGTGCTCTGGGCAAAGTGGGAAATGAGACAAGTTAAACAGTGTAGAAGAGGAGCCTAGTGTCCCAAAAAACACTACTCTGTGTGTGTGTGTGTGTGTGTGTGTGTGTGTGTGTGTGTGTGTGTGTTGGGAGATCATGTCTTTAAATATATACATAGGCCAAATATGGATACATATATATATATATGCCTGTATACACACATATGCATGTGAAGGCAAAAAAATTATTTCTTCTTACTTTCTATTATGAAAAGGAAATAGCTATCCATTTCTGTCTCTTTGCATATAAAGATATATAATTCTATGTTATTTATGAACACACAAGCATATCATTTACCGGAAAACAAGTATCAGATGGGAAGGGAATGTAAGTGTCTTATGAAAGCTCTGGATTAGTCCTCTAGGAGTTCAAAGAAAAGATAAAACTCACCAGTAAGACAAAAGTAGCAAAATTCAAATGTGGAGTCAAGTTCTTCACTCAGCTAATAGCAATATCATACAACAACAACAACAACACAATGGGCTGAGATGACCAGATCCAGTGTGTTCTGGTCCCGTCGCTCTGGGGACAGCTACAGACCCAGTGTGTTCTGGTCCCGTCGCTCCGGGGACAGCGTTACAGACCCAGTGTGTTCTGGCCCCATTGCTCTGGGGACAGCATTACAGACCCAGTGTGTTCTGGTCCCGTCGCTCTGGGGACATTAAAGCGGTTTTATGAAAGTCTACTGGGGAAGTGGGGCAGCAAGTTTGTCATCTTTCATTTTGTCATCACGTCAGCCCTGAGAACAGATCTGTATCCACGGTTTATGGAACTGAAACAGATCAGAATAACTTGTCAGCTGATCTCTCCCCAGCTCTCATAAGGGCTCAGGAGAACAAGGTTCTTGACAGACAGCATCTTCTGTCTTAATGTTGTTTTTAAAAGTCGCAGATCTGGAGCGTGTCAAATGAATGGTGTTGTGATTCATTTAGGTGATGCTTTCTTTCTTGGAATTCATATGCTTTCCTTTCATATAGGTATTGAAAAAGGTATCTGCCCTTATTTTGAACTTCTAATTGATTCAGCTTTACAAACAAGAACAGCTTGCCCTGTGACATTCTCCCAGTCTGCTGTCTGGGAGGAACAGGCATACTATAGGAGACAGACGATCTGGAGGAGCAGACAAACAAAAAGTTTCCTTAGGAGAAGCTCCCCGTGTCCCTAGATACTCACTGCTTCAGGGTTCTCGTTCTTCGGTTGTGCTGGGAATGCTGGTGCTTGAATAGGATGCAGGAAGCCTCCTATCTTTTATGAGTGTTTCTAAAGATTTATTAAATTGCTTCACATAGATATATCAAGTTATGAGTAATCTGTGTTGCATTAACAAGAAAGGTGATAGAACAAGTTACCCGGTCTTGATTATAGATGTTCAAAAGCCAGACAAGCTCTCTTTGATTTAGGGTTATTTATTTATTTATTTATTTGATTCTCACTGTTCTCTACTACATAGCACAAACTAAAAAAACCAAACAAAACAAAATCCAAAAAGCGAGACTTGTATTTGTTTTTGTGTTGAGCTTGTTGTAGGTTTTATAACATCCATCACATGATCAGAAAACCAGGAGAACTCAGGTTCCTTGATGTCATTTGGCATCAGTAAAAATATGGAAAGAAACAAAGAAGAAAAGGCTGACAATTCAAGGAACTGTAGGTTTTTGTTACTCAATCCTTGGTGCCTTGTTTGCTTTTCATTATTTTTCTCCTAAAGATGTGTGGCACCATTAGACATCAGCGGGAAGTATAAGACAGTGACAAGAGCGAACGCAGACTTTTAGTTGAAGGACACGCTTTGAAGCACGTTCAGCTAGTTCATGATTGAGTTGCTATTTTTCCTTGAAAGAGAGTGCTGCACCCCCCACCCCCCTTAGAAGTGAGGTTTCTTTGAATAATTGAGGCCTTAAGAAACATTACAACACACTGTCTAAGCATCCACAAGACTTTGCACGCAAATGCTCAGTTGACGTCAGCAGATCTTGTGTGAAGTTCTTTTTTTCCTCCTATCTCTGGGAACTGGTGTGAGGGGGTGGGAGTTCTGAAGCACATGGATTGGACCTGGGTGCTAGGGGTGAGTTGACTATGACGTCATTTGGAATGCTAAAGTTTTCTAATAAAATGGAGGTTTCTATTATTTTCCTACAGGGCAAGGAAAAAAAACGTACTCAGGATAACATTTATTCCAGGAACTTTAAAAATCCTCCAGTTATAGTTGACTGGCAGCTGTTTTATGGTTTATGAGGACTGGCCAGTGTTAAAAGATTTAGCGTTTTGTTTTGGAAAACTAACTGAGCTGAACTTATTAGTCTCTGAGGCTGATTTGTAAGTGGAGATAACATGTTTCTTATGAGCTGATGCTTCAGTATATCTGATGACATATTCATAAGCATCTTCATCTTAAATTACAGTGTTTTCAGGGCTAGTGGGATGGATTGGTGGGCAAAATAGCTTGCCACCAAACTTGACAACCTGAGTTCTGAGTTCATAGCCCCATGGTGTTAAGAGAGGGTTGTGACCCTGACCTCTACACAAATGCTGTGGGATACACTTACACACACACACACACACACACACACACACACACACAAATACACACATACACACACACACACTTACACACACACACATTAAAACATAATAAAAATAGTTTAAGAAAAGTCTGTGGGCTTAAACATTTTTGGGTTGTTTATTTGATTTTTTTTTAATGGTTCTCAATCATTCACCTTTTCATGAAGGTCATGAATTCACTTCTGCAGCTTTCAGTCCTGTTAACACTGAGTGGTGGAATCATCTTTTGTAGTAAGTAGAATTATTCAGCTTGGTTGGCAGCTTTTCCCTGGCTGTGTGTCAGCTTGGTGGAGACAGCCATCCATTTAACCTGGCCGGGAAGATAAGGCCTGAACACAAAGCATTTATGAGAACAGCTCCTCTTTGATATGGTTTGAAGTCTTCATTTTAATTGCAGTTTATAGAAAAGGGGTGTGGTGGTTCTCTGTAGGTGTAGAAGAAAGCTTTAGAGAAGAGAAGGAATTTGTAGTGGATTTTGAAGACAGGATAAAATTTAGAAAATATGAAGACAACAGAAGGTGGGGAATTTTGCAGTTCATTTTGGGTTTCCTGAGGGTCAGTCATGGAGTCATGTGTAGAATCAGTTTCAAATTGAGCTATATCTTCTTAGAGGACAGACATGTGCCTGTGAATTCTTATTAGACCGCGTGGCCTTTATTTATAGCTCCCATTTGATTGTGCTCAGTAGATTCTTACTAATAACGATAAATTCTGTGGGTTCAGAAACACCCAGCAGAGAACATTTTCTGTGTTTTTAGTTCTTCAGCTAATTGGAAGGGGAGATGTAACAACAAAGAAAGAGTAACCAAATATCGTGAAACCCCCAAGTTTCTGAACTTGGGCCAGGTGTCTGGCAAATCACATCAAGTCTAATCATTTTTAGCCTTATTTAAATTAAGCAACATGAAGACTTTTCTTTTCCTTGTTATTCAATTGGACAGAGGATAGTTTTAGATAGTAGATCAATGAATGAGTATTTATTGTGTAGCTACTCTGTGATCAGAATTTTATTACAGATGTGGAGTCTAAGTTCTCATTATAGAGATTAAATTAGCAACAAAACTAAAGACTGCATGCATTACAGAGGCAATAAAGGGGTGCTCCGTGTGAGTGCTGTTAGCAGTTGTCAGGAAAAAGGGAAATACACTGGGGTAGCTGGAGATTTTGATGGACAGTGAGGAGCCAAGGCCCTCAGGTGATGGGAAAGGTCGTTGAAAACCCTGAGTATGCTGAGTGGTGTGAGGAAGTGAGCGGGTTAGAGCTGACAGTGTTTTCCAAATAGTTCTCATTTTGCTTGTTTGTGTGTGCAACAAGAACGCTGAAATATTTTAATGTAATGTCAAAAAATTCTTCCTTTCTGCGCACATTGTATCCTACACACATGTGCATAAAACATCATATTTTCTTGTGTTTCTTTGTAGCTAGTACTAAGAACTCCATATTTTAACTGTAATGGTTGGAAAACTTCATGATAGTTGCATAATTAAAGATTAAAGTTGATATTTTATTGGTAAATTATTAGATTTGTGGTTTCATTTAACAATCTTAAATAGTCTAAATAAGTGAGTGGCACATTCAAAGATTTCATAAAATTCCTAAGAAAAGCCAAAGCAATCAAGGCTTTTCCCTTTTCAATAGAACATTTGGAAGTAAAAGTTAAAAACTAAATGTGAGAAATGCAGAAGTTATAAAGGGAACTTGAGATTTTATTTTTAGGTTATTAGCCAGACACACTTTTCTTGGCCAGCTCCAAACCTTGAAATAAGTGAGCCTCCAGAGAAACTGTAATGGATTCTAAATTGTGTCTTATGAACAATACATATGAGATATTTGCCTGTTTATGCTCATAGGTAGAGCCCAGCTATTTCTCTTAATGTTTAGATTGTTTTTATGTTTTGAGAGAATGGGGCTTCTCAAATGTTGGTGGTATGCAGTTCAATGTAGGGCTCAGGGTCTGGATTCTGCATTTCTTAGACAGAGTGAAAGGCTTTGCTATTCTTGCTAGAATGTAAGCCATACCTTTAACAGAGAATGTTACTAACTTCTTCCCAGGGCTTTAGGCACTACTGTTTATTTTATTAGAAAAATCCATGCAAGGGTAGGGTAGGGAGGACCCTTTATGGTTTCAGTGTGATCCAACAATTTAGGCTGTTTTTTACATCACTATATTAGAGAAAGCAGGGACTGTAGCAGTTCAGTTCTGTTATCTGAAGTACCTGAGTGGCAAACACAGAAGTCATTCTCAGTAAACTGTTGCTGAGTTTGTATTTATTGTTGGCCTGCAGTACCATTTAGCTGTACGCCTTTTCACGTCACTCAGTAGATGAAACCTCTCTCTGGCCTGAGGAACTTAACTAAGAACCATCACTGCCATTGCTGCATGTCCATCAGAACCAAACACTAGGACTGAAGAGGCTCAGGAGCCATAGAACCCAGCTCAATCTTACTTCTCCCTTACCACATTCCCAGGATGATGGGTCTGCCATTATTCATGGCAGACCTAAGCTTCTGAACTTCCAGCCACGGCCCAGCAGCACTTTGCTGTGCTCTCAACCTTTACCCCAGCTTGCTTTGCTTGTGTGATCCAAGTCATCCCCTGGGGCTTTTCTAACCAAGCCAGAAGATGTTTCTGTCACTTACTGAAGCAGGATGTACGCTGTCCTTCCTGACTGTCACTTTAGTATTGCTCTAGACTGTCTTTAGTATCTTAAGTATCAATGTTTAGCTACTTAATGCATTTTGCAGTGTCTTGGTACTCTGGCATTGCTAGAGTACTTAGTGGGACTCTGTTTACAGAATTACTTTTGGAGGATATTCTTTCTGGTTTCCCCTCAGTGTTAGTCCATAACAACCAAGTACTGCTTGCCACAAATGCTGCTGCACTGGGGATAAAGATAGCACTGACTTTACAGGGCAGGGCTGGACTTCAGGAGTCGTGACAGCAGTTCACAATGGGCTTAATTGATTTTATAGCGTTAGTGAGGTAGAAACGTGCAGTTAAAACTCTTGTGGACCTTGAAGACCTCTAAGAATATTCTTCACATCTCAGAGATTTCTAAAACCTGACAAAGGGGCTTCTTTAGAGTTCAGGGCACCTCACAGCACTCTTTACCAGGACCATTAGGTGGAAGCCTGCAGACCGAGGTGTTTATCTGGTGGTGGTTTGTCCCCCACATCTCCTCGCTAACATCTTGTAAGGTCATCTTGGTTCATAATGTGCAGTTCTTGGGCCTTGTCACATTGCAACAAAGCCACTGCTGGTGCAAGACTGCAGCTTCCTGGAGGCTTCAGTGAGTTCTCAGGTTGGTTGAAGAGGATCCAGACTCTCCAGTTTTCAACCCGACAAGAAACAGGAAGTAGTTGTGATCACCCATAAGATATTTCTGAGGCAGCCAAGTTTTAACTCTGTCCTCATCACACCTATATACATGACAGCTTTCCCAGCCTGTCAGCCTATGCTGTCACCTATAATGCTGTCTGAGGATACTCTGGACTCACAGCTCTTGGGAATCTTACCCATCTAGGGTGACTCACTCCGTGATAACCATTAGCATGAACATTCAGTTTTATTCAATTTCTTTTAGCTTTCTTGCCAGCCAGAAGGCTGTTTCTTAGCTTGACCATTACCTAATTTTTCTCTCTGGAATCCTCTTAGACTCCGATCACTTGTGAGTCTAGCTAACTTTCTTTTAAGTACTTTTCCTCCTTAGATGAAATGAATTACCCCACTACAAGAAAGTGGTCCCCTGCTCTGCCAGTGTTAGCAGTATTATAATTGTGGATGAGCAAAATTCAGGATCCCAAGACACAAATGCACATGACTTTACTGACTTGGAAGTGCCCTTTACCCCAAATTTCAGTATTCTCTTCTGGGTAGTCATATGCAAACCAAGAAGTCACTTTTAAGTTCTCATTCTTGTCTACTCTTCTTAAACATATAACATTTTTATTAATGTTTTTAGAATTTCATACATGCATACAATGTATTTTGATTATGTTCACCTAAACTCACAGATCCACTCCATTCCTCCTAATTTTATGTCCTTTTTAAAAAAATAACCCACTGGTTCCAATTTGTGCTGCCCATATATTCATGGGTATGGGTCCACCCATTGGAGCACTGGTCAACCTACTGGGAGCCACACCCTTAAGGAACTGACACCCTTTCCCCCAGAAGCCATCAACTCTCAATAGCTCTCAGCTACAGTTGGGCACTCCTGAGACCCTCCCTGGCCTCCACACTAGAATGCTGCCTGACTTAGTGCTGTTAAGGTCTTTGTGCAGGCAACCACAGATGCTGTAAGTCCATGATAAGTTCATGAGTGCAGCGGTCCTGCCATGTTTAGAAGACAGTACTTCTTTCTGATCCTTCTTAATCTCTGGCTCTTAAAATACCCCTACCCCCCAAAATAGTCTCTGAGCCTTGGAGGGATGAAGTGTGATATACATGTACCATTTGTGGCTAAACTCTCCACAGATTCTTATTCTCTACACTTAGACCAGGTATGAGTTCTGGCTTAATTGATGTCCATTACACAGATAAGCTTTTCTGATAAGCTCTGAGAGAAGCACTAATCTATGGTATAGAAATACAAATTTAGAAGGCAGTTTGACAGTATGTCCATCTAGCAAAAGAATAGCAGTAGGCTTTCTCCCTTTTGGCCCACAGTAGTAGGCATGTACTTAGAGGTTGATTACCCCCATAACATTCATGCCACCATTGCATCCATGGTGTGTCTTGCCAAGTGGTCATTATTATAGCTTACAAAGTTCTTAGCTGGGCAAAAGTGTTGAGGCTCTCACACTGCTCTGCCAGAAGCTTGAACAGCATGTTCTGCTACTGAGAAAGTTAGTCAATAGAGAGGAAGCTTCCTGGTCAGCACCAACTTGATTTCTCCATTTTCTGTGGCAAAAGTGCATTCTCTCTTCAGCAGTAGGGTCTTAGCATAAAGTCCTGGTAGGTAACCAAGAACAATAACAATAGATTGTCTGGGAGGGCAGTCCCAGATACACTCTTAATCAACAGCACACAAGGAAGATGCCCACAGCTGGGACTGGGCTTTTTATTTGACATTCAGGGGCTTTTTAGAGGAGCGAGTATTATCTCCTAGGTAGGCTAACATTGTCTTTTATTCTTTTCTACTGTCTCTAATTTGACTTATGATACTAATCACCATAGTCTCAGTGCAACCAATACCCAGCCCTACCTTCAGCCATACCTGAAGGATAATTGTTGGGAACATAAATATGATCACTCATCCCCTTTGTTACATTGTTCAGTGACATCCTATGTTCAAACTGCTCTGTGTTGCTTAGAGCTTTCATGGCCATTTGTTGACAGCAAGTCTTGCAGTATCCACATCCACCTTCTTCTCTGGCCAATGCTGAATTACTTTCAGTTCCCCTAGTAAGCACCATTCTTTCCCACAGTTACTCATGGCCATGTGCTAGTCTTCATTTGTAGAAGAAGCTGCCTCCCAACTCTGTTTCCTTCAGGGACTCCGTTTAAATGTCATTTCTGTGGACATGCTCATACTTACATACTGATCTCTATTTAATGTGGAATTCTGGATTGAATTTGTTCAGTGGTCTTGCCCACATAGGAAGGTAAACACCTGAGAGGCAGGCAATGTATATTATATTCAATTGGTATCTATTTGAATTCTTGAGTGTATCATTATCCGACAAACTCACAGCAACCATTTTCATGGCAATGGAATTTTAGTGGAGACAAAGGGAAAATCATCATTTTCATTTCCCTAATAAGATAAATTTATTCTAGCAGGTAAGCATACTGGCTGGCAATAATACAATTTTAATATATAGTAGCTGACAGATATTGTTATTGGAATTGTGTGTGTGTGTGTGTGTGTGTGTGTGTGTGTGTGTGTGTAGATTCCACAGCTATCCTTAACCAGTGGGCCAACAGTGATATTACTTCTTTAATAGTTAGTTAGATAATCTTCATTTAAGTCTCCTTCCAAGGTCTCCTTCCTGGGATGTTTATTTCTTTCAACTTATTCTAATCCTTGATGTGTCTAACACTGTTTGCTTTGCGCAAAAGCAAAGAATAATACTTAGGAGATAAGAATGTTGTGTTAGTTTGGATGTAATTAGTCCCCATACTCTCATAGGGAGTGGCACTATTAGGAGGTGTGGCTTTGTTGGAGTAGTTGTGGCCTTCTTGGAGGAAGTATGTCACTCTGGGGGTGGACTTTGAGGATTCCTGTGGTCAGGATACTGCCAAGTATCTCAGTTGACTTCCTGTTGCTTACAAGATATAGTACTCTCAGCTGCTCCAGCATCATGTCTGCCTGTATGCTACCATGCTCCCCTTCATGATGATAATAGATTGAACCTCTAATGTTTCCTTTATAACAGTTGCCATGGTCATGTTTTCTCTTCACAGCAATAAGAAACCTAAGACAAGTGTCTTGTGGGAGTAAGAACTCCCCAATCCTTAGGTTGCCTGAATTTAAAGGCCTATGAGTGTCCTTCTAAGCAGAGCTGAGAGAAGTTTCCATCAGCAAGTCTAAACTAGGTAAACTCAACTTAGATTCATTTTTGTCTTGGAAAGCAAGCTACTATATGCTACCATGGAAATTTAAAAATGAACTAGGAGTTAAAAAACAAAACCAAACACTTTTAATTTAATGTAATTGAAATACTATGTGAAATTAACCTCTTATACCATGTATTCCAAACACTGCATATCCATAGACATCCCTCCCCCAGGGATCTCCTGTGGACAACATTGAGTATTCATTTCTCCGCTTATAGATACTTACCACAGTGAAGAAGGTACTGCTATCAGAGGGGTCAAAACCGACAGAGTTGAGTTTGTGGTAGGGAGGACCCCTGGAGCTCCTTCTGACTGCTGTTTGGAAACCCCTCTGATAAAATACAAGAAGGAGCCAGGAATGTTGGGGAGAAGTGTAGTCAAGGGGAAGTTAGTGGAGGTCCTGTGTTAGGACTAAGATTTTCATAGTCAGGGAGACTAGAGAGCAGGGTGAGAGGTGATGAACCCAGATCTAACAGAGCTTCAGTGCAGAGATTAGATTTTATTTTGAACATTCATGCTATTGGAGCAGAGAACTAAGATTAGAGTTCTCCTTTACCATGGTCGTAGTACGGCTTGACTGTTGCCCCAAACTCATGCAGGAATTTACCTGACACCATAGAGGTACTGGGGGTTGGGGTGGAGATTGGAAGAAGTGATTAAGTCATGAAGGCTCTAGCCTCCTAACAGACTGAGGTCAATATTTCAGAGATGGGCTGTTAGAGAGCAGCCTGGGCTTCCTGCCTTGCTCCCCCTGCCCTTCTCTCTGTGCTCTGGCACAATGGTACACCTTCCGTCTTGGTGTTCCACAGGAAATGGGGCCTTATTGAGGCGTCTTGATGTTGGACCCTGCACTAATGACTTTCTCACTGCTGTGGCAAAGTATATGACAATAAGTGACTTCAGGAAGAAAGGGTCCATCTTGGCTCATAGTTTGAGGCACAGTCTGTGACCACATGGAGGTCACAGCTGCAGACATGTAAGGCGGGTGGCCACATTGTGTCTGAAGTCAGGAAGCAGAGAAAAATAGATGCTGGTGTTCTGCTTGCTTTCTTCATTTTATTCTTCTCAGCCTATGGGACGGCAGCTCCCATATTCAATGTGGGTCTTTCCTGCCCAGTTAAAGTCCAAATTTCCAGAAATGATGCATGGTCTTTTCCCCGCTTCTCCTTATTGAGGTCCGACATGATTCAGACGAAGCTCTTCTCGGGTGTCTTGCAAAGGTGCCCTAAGCAGTCAGAAGGTAGAATCTCTGGGAATTGTTCCTTCTGTGTAAGTCAGGGGTGCTGAACATCTAATGTCCTCCAGCATCTTGCTCTTTATGTCATCTAATTTTGTTCCAAGTGGAAAAATATTCACTAAGCATATAATTAATGAATGCAGTTCCCATCTGATATATATATATATATATATATAATATATTATATAGTTCCTATATTATATATATATATATATATATATATATATATATATATATACATGAAAGAGAAGGACTTTTTCTCTTCACAGCACATGCACATCATAATGATAAAAGGACAACCAACACAATCAAAATGGTCAGAAGAATGGAACAGCCATTGGACAAATGAAGAGATTTATATGTTAATTTATAGAAATATTTATAATACTTATTTATATTTCTGTATAAACATGAAACAAGTATATAGAGTATGTTTACCTTCCTTAGTCATTGAGGAATACAGAACAGCCACCATTGTATAGCCATCAAAATATTGAAAAGAATGAAAAAAACTTGTTTTTTCTTTTTCTTTTTCTTTTCCTTCCTTCCTTCCTTCTTTCCTTCCTTCCTTCCTTCCTTCCTTCCCTCCTTTCTTTCTTTCTTTCTTTCTTTCTCTCTCTCTCTCTCTCTCTCTCTCTCTTTCTTTCTTTTTTTTTTTGTGTGTTTTTTGAGACAGGGTTTCTTTGTGTATCCCTGGCCATCCTGGAACTCACTCTGTAGACCACAATAGCCTTGAACTCAGATATTCACCACTCTGCTTGGTTAAAATAATGAATTTTTTTTTAAATCAAGGGTGGAGAAGGATATAAGAGCAAATAGAATGTGTAAATATACATTAGTACAACTATTTTGGGATGGTTTTTACTGTTGTCTACTAAACTTAAATTCAGCATATCCTGTGACCGAATATGTCTAAATCCACCATAAATGTGTTATAGATACATCCAAACAGATGCTGACACATTCTTATAGTAGCACTGTTTGTAAAGATAAAAAACTAGAAACAACCAAATGACCAGCAATGGAGAATAAGTAAATTGCAGCCCATTCTACAATGGAAACCCATGCTGTTAATATCATGAATGAACCTTTGTTACACATAGCAGAAGAGAAGAATATTATGGAATGAACACAGCAGCCAGAGACATGCACAACTACCATGTACTCCTGTTCCTGTAAAATTCAAGCTCATGTGAACAAATCCATTGTGTTGGGAATCAGGCTTTTATGGAGAAAAGATGAGGATAGAGGCTGAAATGTATTCTGAAGTGAAGGAGGCACTAGCTATGTCTTCGTTATTATTATCTTTTAATCTAGGTGATGTAGGTGATACTTCCTCTGCTACATCAAGCTGTGTGCTTATAGCATCTTCATTTTTCTGTTTGTGTTTTTCTGCTTCAATAAAACATTAAAAATCTAAGACTACTTATGGAGATAGTGTTAATAGTCATAGGGCTGTTGAAATATGTTTCCCCTGGGATCAGGTTTCCAAGTCCCTTTAATCGTTCTCTTACCTACTGTGGCAGCATAGGTCAGTGGAGAATGGCTGTTTGGTGGTGCTGAAGACTAAGGAGCTTGTTTAGTTCAGAAAGGGAAAGCTGCTTTTACCCCGACATGTCTCCAATATCAGAATGATGGAGATGCCACCTTAACTCCCTAGGTCTCTTCAGAGACATGTTTTTTCTTCAGCAAAACCCCATGATTTTGTTTGGAAGAGCTTAGAGGTAGCACAGTCTGTCAGTCTAGAGATCAGATTGTAGGAGGAGTGAGTGACTCTTCCAGACTAACACCTTGTTAGGTCACTTCTTCAGCCCAGTCTGTGATTTGTTGGCATGTGATGCTCTACATCCTTCTCATAGATTCTGGACTGAGGTACCCATCAGTATGTTTAATTCGTCATTTCTCCACCCATCTCCAGAAACCTTTGAAATCTGCTGTGCTTTGTTAGCTCCCCAGTTAGTTTTCTACAGTGTTCTTGGTTTATACCTTTTCGTTTTCCTATATGTTTTACTGCATTGGAGGAGAAAAGACAGTGTTACAGTGTTCCCACCTGGCCATTTTGATCAAGTATTATTTCACTTCAAACATCCACGCTAAAACATTATCTTGCTTTACCACATGAACTCATAAGGAATCATGAGCATCATCTCACCTCTCACTTCCCTTTCCTGCTTCAACTTCTGATACTTATCATTTCTAAATTGTCTGGGTTTATTTACATTTTTTCCTTTAATAAAATTAAACTATTTTGGTTTTTGTTCTGTAGACATCTTCCCAAAATTAAAATCTTTCAAACAGGAAGTCCATTGATGGTGCCTATTTGAAGGCAGTGCTATGTCACTGAAAACCTGTCACTCCCGATTGGTGGTCCCAGCTGCCAAGGTCTGGTGGCTCCTGTAAGTTATCTTCAGCCTCTTTTGTTCCTTCTGGGTCATATGATGCTACTGGCTTTACATTGTCAATGTCATTCTTGTTCTTTTAAAACTATTATTTTCTTTTTTATGTGAGGATTATATTTTTACTTACCCATGTAGTACATTTATATTGAATTCTTCAATAATTCTGATAGTATTTCTAAATTTTTAGGTATTTAAAAGTGTCTTCCCTGATCCTGAATTGGTAAATTGCTGCATATAGGCATTTTAAGGTTGAACAGCTTTTTCTGGATCTTAGTGTGGTAGTGAGGAGTCTAGCATCATAATCATGTCCATTTCTAGCAGGTAATCTGCTATATTTATAGGCAAACTATATATGTTAATATATTGTTAATATTAATTCTGTAATATTGAACAGCAACCGTATAAATGATGTGTCGATGGATAAGGATTTAGATTAGTAACTCTCTGTTGAATTTTGCACTTCTGGATAAGACTGATATAGAAATGAAGCCATATGATAGTTCTATATGTTTTTGAAATTCTTGATAATAGAAAATTGCCTCTTGAAATATAAATAGATTCCAAGATGGGAATCTAGAATGGCATCTTTCTATTTTTTGAATTATTTTTTCTTAGTGGTACTGGCCTTCAAAAGGTGAAATGGTTGTGAGTGGCCCCCAAATCACTGATGAATAATTTATCTCTATTTCATCTTTTAAAAAGATATTGGGTGGCATTACAATTCTGCTTCACCAAATAACTACAGCAAAACAAATCAGCAAAATGAATAAAAGATATCAGCAAAAGGTGGCGAAATGTTAAGGAGATAGAACCTGTGGTTTGTGTGACTAGGTAATATGTTTGGTTATATATGTTTTCTTCTTTAGTGTACATATTTTATTTATCATTTGAGGGGTTCATACATGTATATTGTGTGTTTGATTAAATCTGCCCCCATTCCTCCCCAGCTTCTCCCACACCATCCCCCTTCATTTTTATGTACTTTTTTTTAAAAACTCACTGAATCCACTTATTGCTGGCAGTAAGTGCGTAGGTATAGGGTCATCCACTGGATATGGGCAGTCTCAGGTTAAATCTCTGAAGAAATGTCAAGAGTGTTAACTGTCTCTCCCAGCAGCTATCAATTGCCAGTAGATCCTTAACTAGAGGTGGGATTTTGGCTTCCTGATATTGTGAGATCATGGACATACAGTTATACCCACTGTGAATTTGTATGTGCAACAGCCCTGTCCTGTCTGGATGCACTGTGTTGCCACAGTGCTCCATGACCCCTGGTGTTTACAGTCCTCCTCTCCCTTTTGTCATGATCTCTAAGCCTAAGACAACTGTGATAGAGATGCTTATTTATAACTGAACACTCCAACATCTCTTGTTTTTCTTTTTGCATCTTAATCAGTTGTGAGTGTCTGTATTAATCACCATATACTACAAGTAGGAGATTGCCCAATGAGGGTGCTAACTGGAGCAATACTAGCATGAATGTTATGAAAATAACCAACTAATTTCTGATGTGATTTAAGACCCACTCCATAAGATGGAACTCATGTCTGGTACTATTAACTGGTCAAGAACTTGTGTCTCAGTAGGTCATAGGTACAAGAGAATCTACTACTGTTAATCAGCTAAATGAATGTAAATCAGACTGCCCTCTAAATACTTATCTTTATACCCATAGATTAGTACAGCTCTCAAACCTCTGTACTATTAGAGTTCAAGCCAGTATGAAAACTGTCTACTGTCTATTTTATGAGTCTCTATATAAAATCTCTCACTATGCACATTACTATAAAATAAAAAAGCGAGTATAACTTTTACCTGGCTGATGGGAAACCAAACTTTCCTGGAGAACGTAGAGCCAGTCAATCAGTTTAAAAATTAGAATGAGTTTCCCATCTCTCCTAGTTCAGCATAAACAGCAAGAGTACACACTTGTATTATGCTTTTCACTTTGGCTACTATATTAGTTCCCCGTCTTGTGCTGTGCCAAAATACCCCGACTGAAGGAAGGAAGGGTTGATTCGGGCTCGCAGTTCCAGGGTGTAGTCCCGCATGGTGGGGAAGTTGTGGCAGAGCGTGACAAAGGCAGGCACATCCTAGGTGCAGTTAGTAGCAGGAGATGAGTGTTGTGCACAGCTGCCTCCTTCCCCCTTGTGTGCAGTACGAGACCTCAGAACACATTCAGAGTGCATCTCCACACCTCAGCTAACCTAAAATAACCCCCACAGATATACCTAGAGGCTAATCTGATTTATAGAAATGACCAGAGCCTTGTGTTCTAGGTGACTCTAGATTCTGTCAAGTTGACAATCAGTATGAGCACAATTACCAAAAACTTCATAGAAAAAAATCTGGAGTTCAGTTTTTTTATAGTCATACAGTCTGTATAATTACATTCTAAATCAGTCATATTTTCTACCTCTAAATTGCTAACATAATTCATATATTTAAATTTAAGTTTCTGACTTCTTTCAAGCCATTTTATATATCTTGGGTGATTCTGAAGGAAAGAAACATGAGAAAATGCATGAAGAAAAAGAAAAAGAAAAGGCATGGTAGCACACTTATAAGCCTAGTACTTGGTATGCTGAGGCAGAAGGATTGCAGTGAATTTGGAACCATCCTGGACTGTACGGCTAGGATCAGACCATCCTTGCCTTCATAGTAAGACTTTATCTCAAACAAACAAAACAAAACCAACCAGAAAACAAAGAGAAGGGAAAGGAAAGAGGGAAGAGAAGTTGTGATTTATTTGAAGATAACCATTTAAGGAGAATTTTCTAGGTTTGTTTGTTTTGGGTTAATACCAAATGGAACACTGGTTTGGAATAGCCCATCTCGTCCCCTACCCCCATCCCCACCCTTTTCCTCTTCCAAGTGTATTCTGACATTTGTCAATAGGTGTAGGCAGTCCATAGTTCCTATGAACTCATGCCAGCAAGCGCTGCTGACACTGCATTGTCACTTTCTTTGACAGGAAGAGGTAAGCCCAAAGACCAGTGGACTGTTTGTACAATTGTCCACGGGACCTAAACAACCAAGAGAAGCCTTGAGTGGGGGAAAGAGGAAAGAAACTGGCCGTGTTATGAACTGCCAGGTCTTCTAGTGATGGACAGGGTTTTTCTTCTTAGGATCAGAGTCTGTAATTCTTTCTCCATGTTCACATCAGCTGGGCATAAGCACATGGTGTTGTCCAGTGCAGTCTGCCCCTTCTGCCCTCTGAAGCCGGCCTAAGTCATCACTCTGGTCCTGGCATCATTACTTTGTAGGCCAAAGGAGTTTTAGATATTCCCATTAAGAATGCTGTTTTCTTGCCTGTCTATGCACTAATACAGTCTTTTAAAAATTAGTAGAATTGTTGAGTAATGAAATGTTATGCTTATTTAGTATCTTAGCACACAAAATTAAATGTTTACAAAGGCTTTAGTCATATTCTTTAAGTGCATCCTAATCAGTTCTTTTCCTTTTTGCTAAAATATTATTTTGAGTTGGTGTCTCACTATGTAGCCTTGACTGACCTGGAACTACATAGCTCAGACTGGTCTCAAATTTACAGATCTGCTTGCTTTTGATTCTTGTGTGCTGGGATTAAAGGAATGTGCCTTCAAGCCTAGCCACAAAAGTTTGCTTTTCATAATATTAAATTCATCTGTAATAAATCTGTCTGTGCAGTTATCTTAAAATTTGTTGAAGTAAATCACATGAAGAGAACAATGCCCTTTGTAACTACATCTGTGCTAGCCACAGCCTGTGGCTACACTCCATTACAGGGAGGTGGCTCAATAAGAATGGTAGAGAGTATCTATTCTTCAGTCCTTTCAGACCTAATTGATCTTATCTACAATATACCATCCAAGGACCCCTTTCTCATGTAAATATCCAGAGAGATGATCAATTGGTTATCTTAGGTCCTTTGGTAGAAAAGAACTGAGTTGTGATATTGTGGCTTTGATAACCTTGGATAGGATATCATCCCATAGACAGTCTATGCTGTGGTGTTCTCCTTGGTACACAGACAACAGCTCAGGTCCTGGTGGTTAATACCAGACCAACCTAGAAGTCTGGAAACACCCCAGCTAAGGCCTGCAGATGTGCATAAGCATGTGCTCTATTGGCCCTGGTGGGCCCCTTTGATGGTGCCAGAATCCACACATAGGTTGCTCTGGGGAGGACTTGCCCAGTACAGCTGGCAAGTGGGATGGAAAAGTGATGCAAACAAAGTCTCAAACCACCATCATGTCTCTTTGATTGTTTGTTTGCTGTATAGAGAGCAGACCTCCTACTGGTCAAGCCACAGAAGTCCAATGGAGTTTCTCATGGAGTGCCCAGTGTGTCTCGATTTTCTTGATTCAGCACAAAGGCTGTTTCTGATTTCTGGGCATGGTTCCTCACCATCTGTTCCAGGCTGCAGCTGCTATTGTTTTATTTTGTTATAGGACTTATTACTATTGTTGATTCATCATTACATAATGTTTTATTTATATTCACAAAAGCATAATATCATGCTGTTGTTCTTTTGAATAGAAAGCAAATTAGTAGGGAAGGGTCCTGGAGAGGGAGGCTCAGAGTTAGGGTAAGGGAACAGTGATTATTCAGCTTTACCTTTAAGAAGGGAAGTATAAGCGTGCATGGGATGGCTGTGTTCAGGTTTATTGAAAGTCGCTTTAGAGATAAGTGATGTTGGGTACTAGATGAACATCTGGAAATGTGTGCAAGAGACATTCAGAATGCAGTTGATAGTGCTCACATCCGTAGGGCTTGTCATACTATGTGAAGAGTGAGCTGCTTTTTAAACCCAGCCTGCCTGCTCCTTTGGACCTGTTGGCACTCCAGAAGTGACTGTTTGGAAAACATTTTAGCAAAAATAAGTAAGTAAGTAAATAAATAAATAAATAAAATGTTTCTTTCTGACTTGCCCTTAATACTTTACACCACCTTTCATTGTTGTAGCATTGATTTAAGAGTCAGCACAGAAGAGCTTGTCTTGTGTTTCTGGAAACAATGTGAGAAGGTATTCTGTCCCCACAGTACCTTCACTTTTGCCAAATCTCTCTTTAAAGTCTGCACTTATTAAAGGCACTCACCATTTGCCCCAGTACACTGTGCACATGTAGACACATGTAAAGGACTGACAAGGTAGGAATGTTACGTCCAAGAGAGAAAGACATTCAAGTATTTACACAATTTACAGGGAGTTTTTGTTAGAGAGCAACAGTCAGAATGGGAGTTGAAATATCAATATGAAAATGGAAGTATGTACTGGGGAGCCTCATTTTAGGATTGCCTTTTCTGGTGAAGATATTTGAATGCTGCACTTGTAGCCAGGTGTCATCTAGGTTTGGACTGCATGGACACAGTCAAAGCTATAATGAAGTTTGAAAA
Source organism: Onychomys torridus (assembly GCF_903995425.1). Taxonomy (NCBI): domain Eukaryota; kingdom Metazoa; phylum Chordata; class Mammalia; order Rodentia; family Cricetidae; genus Onychomys; species Onychomys torridus. The sequence goes on along the minus strand of NC_050461.1, from coordinate 6,618,991 downwards.
GTGCCATTTTACATTTGCCAAGCCAACCAATAGTAGATATTGTAATTAGATGTAGGTGTGGATTTGAGGTTGAATTACGGCTGGGTCTAATCTCAGAAACCCTTGAAGGTTGGAAGTAATGTGGGGCCATCACGGGTAACAGAATCCAGTCAATGGTGACTTCATATCTATGTGTAGTTTGCTTTGAATTGAAACACCCACCTCTCTCTGTATTATCTCTTCAAGGACAAAATTGTCCCTTATTGGAAAGAAGTTGGCTCACATTTTGACTAAATGTAAAAGAGTTTTGATAAGTAGTGTCAATTATATGCCAGGTGCTCAGTGAGAAGTTCCACATATGTTATCTTTAATTCCTACAATGAACCTCAAAGCTAGAGCATGCCCTCTGTCCATCTCAGAACAATAAGGCAAAGGTTCAAATATACCCATATGTGTGCAAGCTCACCACCTGGGAACAGAACCTCAGCTAGGTCTGAGGGCAAAGTCTACCATCCTCTTGCTTTATACTGTTCTTATCCTCATGTTCTGCTTTTACCAGCTGAGCCAGGAAGGTCAAATTTCTTTTCCAATATTCTAAAATAGAAGAGAAGACTTGAACTGTCTTAATATGAGCTAAAACAAAGATACAAGGAAAAACCAAATCCTTGTTAAGTCAGATAAATGTTTGGGTTTTAAGTTAAACACACTGTGCTTCCTTGTCTCAAGACATAGGATCTCAGCCAGCAGGATGGGTTCAGTACATATAATACCTGCCATCAAGCCTGACAACCTGAGTTTGGTTCCCTGAACCATGGAATCCAGCACACTGTGGCATGCCCCACCCCCACAATAATCAATCAATAAATTATCCAATCAAAGTTAAAAAAAGAAACAAAAGAAATAGGACCGTCAGGCGGTGGTGGTGCACGCCTTTAATCCCAGCACAAGGAGGCAGAGGCAAGCAGATCTCTGTGAGTTCGAGGCCAGGCTACCCAGTGAGTTCCAGGAAAAGGCACAAAGCTACACAGGGAAACCCTGTCTCGAAAAAACCAAAAAAAGAAAGAAAGAAAGAAATAGGACTCGGGGGACCCCAGAATGTAGCTCAGTGGGAGTACATAGTAAGCCCTGGGGTTGACCCTTGTCAAAACCAAACAAAACACAGAACCAGGAGGGAGTGGCTGGAGAGATGGCTCAGCAGTTGAGTCCTTGCCTCTCTAACAGAGGACACTGGTTCCCAGCACACAGGTGAAGAAGGTTCAAAACTACCTGTTACCCTAGTTCGGGGCGGGGGGTACCAGCTCTCCCTCCTGGCCTCCATAGGTGCTAAGAACACATGAGATGTGCATACATGTAAGCCAAACATTCATGTGTAAAAATAAAAATAAAACTTAAATTTCTATAAAAGGAGATGAAGAAAGCAGGGGACACTGTACAGACACTGTGCAGCATTTTACTCACATAAATGAAGCAGATTTGATGTAAACTGTAGTGTGCTTCATGTAATTCTTAGTGTGTACGTCAATGGACTTCTGGCAGGGTCACATATTAGGATCTCATTCTTGCCTCTGGGTATGCCGGCTGACGTAGCTAGATGATTGTAGCACACACAGAAAACAGAGGGGAAACATTAAATTAATACAGGACATGAATGTGACCCACTTATATCTGGTACAGATCAAAAGTGAATGTGCCTCACGGGTGACGGACGAGTTAAGTGCACAGCTGGGGAGGGAAAAGCAGAAAGTATGCACATGTTACTGGAACATTATCCGAATCTTGAAGGCTACCACCCGAACTGGCTGCAGCCCAGAAAATGGGCGAACTAATCAATCAGGAACAATGGCTGCATTTCTGGGCTCTTGGTGAGTTTGCTATAGCTAGTAGAATTTTTTCATTATCACGCTTCTTTACACACACACATGCGCACGCGCACGCGCTCTCTCTCCAAGTTCTCCCATGAAGGTTCTTTTGTAAACTAGTTTCTGATCAAGTCCCCAGTGCCTGGTCCCATTACACAGGGCCCAGCCTATGCTGCTTTGGGGGTAGCCAAAGCATCTTTCCGGGCTTCTAGGAGTTGCCTGCAGATGTGGCCAGCAGAGAGAGGTTAAGGAGCTAGCAAGTCAGGACAGCTGGGGATCGTTAGCAACAATCAAGGAGCAGCATTAAAAGGCAGCAGGGGTGAGGTCTTGGTTCTTGCATTGGCCGCCTGAGGAAGCCATCTGGACAGAGGAAATTCGCCTTAAACCTTGGCAAGAGAACTTTGTTCTGTTTGAACTTTGTTTAAAGCCCCAGAGTGGGTGATCATTTTGTTTAAACTTTCCTTAAAACAAAGAGTGGGAGATCCCCTGCAATTAACAACAGGAACCTTCTCTGCTCTTAGCAAACTTGATAGGAAAAAATGCAAAAACTGTTCTGATATCCATTAACATGCCTCAACTTGCAAGATGGAGAGGAAGATGCAGTCTCAGGAGAGTTAAGGTAATATAATAAAGGAATAATCACATTGTGCATCGTCTTTATTTAGAACTCTCTTTTGGGGACTATCCCCATTGCCTACTGAGGATTTCAGCTTGTTACTACATAATAGTAGCAATTTATTGTTTTACCATAATTTCTTTAATTCACTGTTTGTCTTTGCCCACATAGTCTCACAATACTCACAAATAATGAGATTTGCTAGTCTGTGTTGAAGTGATTCAAAAGGAAGTGTGGCTGTGAGGCAGAGCTCTGAATGCAACTGCTTTCCTTTTAGCCTTTGTGGCTCCGACAGCAAACTTCAGTCTACTTCATGCTAAGGGCAGCGAACGAAGCCAAGGTCCTTCTCATTAAACTCGAAGGTTAGTGTTATAATTTTGTTGATATTAGTACGCATACATTTGCACACATGACTATGACGTGGAATTCAGTCCTCTGAGCAAAAGCGCCATAGCTTTTTGTTTTTTAATCATACCTGCTGTGCATCTATCATGATGGGGCTTCTGGATCATTAACATCCCCTTATAGAAAAAGGGAATCACTTAGGATTCTCACCTGAGATTCTAGCTGCTCTTCGAGGTCATTTGTGTGCAATTCTGCCCTAATCATCCATCAGAGGTGTTAGTGAGAGTATATGGGATGGAGGAGGTTGATTGAAGGGGCATTCAATCTATGCAGCTGTTGAGACATTCATGCTGGGTGAAGACTTTTCAGTGGGGCTGTTCATGCTCACGTAGGTAACGTCTCACCCATACTCTGTAAGTATGCCCAATACACTCATTGGCTCCCCAGGTTGAATTTTGTTTGAATCATATTTTCATCTGTTGTTGGAACCTTATAAGGAAGGGGTCAACATTATTTACTTCTTCCCAGGGAAGAAATTCTCAAAACAGCTTATATATAGGTAGAGTCCTTTGGGGCAAGCCCAATTCCCATTTTGAGTAGCATTTTCTGCCATTATCAGATATCTGAGTCACACTGTAGGTCTTATGGTCTCATGTAGTATCACTCTCCAGTTGTTAGTCAAGGCCCAGTGACATGGAGCCTGGATCCTGGGAAGTTACTCTGCAGCAGTAATGACCATTGGCCTCCCAGTATATGCTTCCTCTCTGTTGACACTGCCTTCTTCCTGACTCTCAACACCTTGCCGTCCTGCACTGCCTCTTGGATCACCTCACACTGTGTTGAGCATCTTTTTTTCCATTTGCTCTGTGCTGTCATGGCCGGTCTCATTCCCTGCCTTCTTCATCCTGTCTACTGATGACACCTTGGGGTAGATAAGATCTAATATTAATATCTATTTTTTAGTAAAGAAAAAACATTGGAAGTAAATGCATGGATTAAAGAAAGGAATGGATGAGCTATTCTCTTATTCATAAGTATTCCTAAGAGGTGAGGGTAGGGAATCCCAGTGAAAAGGATCGCCACTTCTCCTTAATATAGCTGCTAACCTTGCACAGAACTTGACCTTATGTTTGAAAATATCCACGTGACTATCTCACCACAATTTAAATACAAGAAGAGTGTGGGGTGTGGACAGTGGTGAGAACTGCATGATTATTCCTCAGAAGGGCTTGTGGGTCTTAGGAACCAGAATCTTCTCTCCTGTAGAGGAAGAGGGGCTATGTGGAGGAGTGTTTTTAGGGTGTCATAGAGCCCAAAAGGTGAGGAACTCCCATGCCTTCTCATCTGTAACCTTCTGTGTAGAGAGAATTAGTTTATATTTTCTCTCCTGCCCATCCATGAAGACATTAAACACACAGGAACTAGACAGGTAGAAACTGGTTCACCAGTATGGACACCAGAATCCTCTATAAGGAGAAATATAAGATAAAGTAATGATAGGAAACTAAAAACGTATATGTCTGTTGGCTGTAGAGTTTGAAGGTAGTTTGTAAAGACATGGACTAGTTATGCTGGTCAGAAGACAGGGCGCGTTGACAGCCACAGGACTCTTTACCTTCTCACTGATCCTTGCTCTCATCCCTAGAACTGTTCTGCTTTGGCCCTTAATTCCCTCAGTCTCTGATGGACCATCAGGTAGGTCTTTAATTATAATTCATATTAACTATACAAGTAACTAGTCTTTGTTGCTGAAGAAATATCTAAAATCATTTATATACTAATTTTTTATTTTATATGGATTTAAAATTTAATTTTAAATGTATATTTTGTGTTAGAGGTAACAAATATAATTTACCAATTATAACATAGGACACATATCAACCTATATGTATGTAATGCAACTGTTTATTAGTATGCTCAATATTCATAGTATGCTCTAATTTAGCATCTTGATTTTTGTTTAATGAAATAATTTAAAATCCCAACAGAAATGTATGTATAAAGATGTGCAGAATATCATTGTTTATAATAGCAGAAACAAAACACCAACAAAACCCAAATAGGGGCTAGAGAGATAGCTTAGAGGTTAAGAGCACCAACTGCTCTTCCAGAGGTCCAGAGGTCCTGAGTTCAATTCCCAGAGGTCCTGAGTTCAATTCCTAGCACCCATATGGTAGCTCACAACCATCTGTAATGAGATCTGGCACCCTCTTCTGTATACGTAATAAATAAATCTTAAAAAAAAAAAATAGATTAGCCTAAAGTCCAGTTCAAGAGAATTAAGTAAATAGTAGTACAGCCTTCCAAAAAAAAAAAAAAAAAAAAAAGTGAAGCCAACTGTCCATCAGAGCATGGGGTCATGGATGCTGATGACATAGACTATAAAAAGTGGTACACAGTGTTGTGTGCTGGTTAATTTTTGCTACTTTTGTTTATTTTGGTTATAAGAAATAAGTGGTTATAAGATCATAGCAGATATTGTGCCATTGGTCCATTTACTGGTCTTTATTGACCTTTATTTAATTTTTGTTGTGCTGGGAATCAAACCCAGGGCTGTGTACAAACTGAGACAACATTCTATCATGGAACTCTCTACTAAGGGGAACAAGTTATGATATTTTTAACCCAAAGTTGCCAGGGACAACAAAAATTTCCCCCAAAAGTTCAGTAAATATAAATAATACAAAATTACTGGTTAAAGTAGAGTCATTATCATCATATGGTTCTTGGTAGGGTTTCAGAATGAGCTGTGCTTTACAAGATTTCACTTGGAATCAATACTTAATAAATGCAACGAGAATAGAAGTGACCAGTGGTGGGCAGCTAGTTATGAGGATGTTTTCCTGCAGTCTTCATCAAAGAGAATTATGTAATGGAGTATGTCATAATGCCTCGCAATGGAAGCAAGGTGATTCATGTCTTGGTTAGTTACTTGATAGAGTTAAGTGGCACAGAACTTGGTCATTATGACCCAGTTTGGGATTGTCCTGTTCCCTTGCTTGTGGAGCAGTAGCTAGATGATTTTAAATTAGTGACTGCCTCTTTCAGGCTGGTGAGGCTGTAATTAAAGGGCTAGGCTCCAGCACATACTTAGTTTGATGCAATATTCTTTTCTCTGAAGGTGGTGGGTCGAACACAGAATTCAGCTCATGTGCGGACATGATTGTGGTCCCGGCCTCTCACTGTACTCACATTTCACAACTACCTGTGGTGTGCCACGACAGGGCCTCTTTCCAAAGAGCAAAGACTGCACCAAGAATGGGGATTCAGCTCCGTAAGCCCTGGATCACAACTTCTCTTCCTGTCTAGGTGGAATACAGTTTTCTTTACCACCACACCTGCATATTCGCTTCTCTTGGCCAGTAAAGATCCTCACTACTTTCAGTAGAATGACTAAGGTTTAATAGCAGTCAGTGTGGACAAGAAGGCTGTATCTGAGCTGAAAAAAGAGATAAGAACAAAGGTAACCAAAGGCAGAATGAGACCCCACCCTGCCTTCTGCAGAATCCTTGTACTGTGTCTTGCAACACAGAGAGAGTATTAAGCTTTCCTGAGAGGAGAGTGAATTCCCTGAAGGCTACTGAGTACTTCAGAGTGTCTTAATGAATCATGGTGGCCACCATTTGAACTAGGTGTAATTTTTACCCTAGTTCATAGCTGAGGAAAAGGAAGTAGAGAGTAGTCAAGGTATTGATGGTTTTATACCCTGCTGGGTAGGGCATCGATTTAAGGACCTTCCACAAAAGTTGGGCATTGTTGAGGAGTCATTTGAGGGTTGCTGTACTGAAATTTAATCCTAAGAACTGCGATTTCCAAATTGCCTCTGACTCTCCTGTGTCATCAAATGGTTGATGTCCCCAGTCTGCAGAGTGTCCTTTCCCATGAAGTCTTCAATAATGTACACAGTTATAGTAAAATCCAGACCAAAAAGACTTCTGCAGTAGATGGAAGCTGTGAACACTTTCAGTCATATTAGTACTGCCCCCCCACCCCAACCCACCCCCCAGGACTGGGATCTCAGTCATTTTCACGGGACCCTGAAGCATGCTGACTATACATTATCTGATAAAGGTCTCTAGTTCCAGTGGGTCTTATAGGCTTTTGATCAAGATTGAAGGGTATAAGAGAACACAAGGACACTTTGTAGCCCACACCACCCATGTCCAGTAACAATGAAGTTTTGGAACCAAAATATAAACATTAAAGAAATGATGATTAACACAAAGCTGTCTGTTATCAAGACAACTCAATCTCCAATCTGAAGCAAAATTTAAAAAAATATCGTTTGGAGAGGACAGTTTTATGGCTCTTGGACATGATCAGTCTTTACCAAAAAAAAAAAAAAAAATGAAGTTTCTCTCATCCAGGGAGAGGTTCACAATTACAGTAGATGATTTCCATGTGAAGAACCTGCTAGGATATGTGGCTTTGTCTAAAGATGTTACAATGTGAACTTAGTTACCTTTGATGGGGGTCCAAAGGACCTGGAAAATGGTCCTGCTTATTTCAAGCTTTCAGTTACATTTTCAAATTTTCTTACTGATCCTGGCCTCATAATTGAATTAAAAAAGAGTGTTGTGTATTTTGGAACATCTGGAAATTCACCAATGTTCCCTTTCATTTCCTTCCTGAACACAAGAGAGAATCCATTTCTAAGCCATTTCTAGCCAGTGGTTGGTGAACAGAAGTAATGAGTGAGTGCTAAGCCACTTGGAGGTGGGAAGCCGTTTGGTGGTAGGAAAACATTTGCTCCTTGCCAGGGAGACTGGAAACTATGAGTTAAAATATTGGTGCTACCGACGACAGAGGTAAGCTGGTTCCTGGCCACAGGCGGGGATGGAGCTTCCCTGGACAGATGTGGGGCTCCTGACAAACACTCCAGTGAGAAACAACCATTGTCTTGAGAAGCCTTTGGCACCCAGGGTGAGCGTCTCTTGATTCCTGTGCTCTTCTACAGAAAGGTGTCACATTTAACACTTCTTTACTATTCTGTCTTATTGGTGAAATTATTAAGGCCATTCCACGTAATTAAAAGGGAGGTTTATTTTGTAGGGTAACTTACAAATGAAGGGGTAGGTTGCAGGGTCTGGCAAAGGTATAGCACAGTCTGGCGGTGTTCTCTGGAGAACTCTGCTCGGTCTACCTCCTGCGTCCAGCGTCCCCGAAACAAGAGAGCGACCTCCTCTTGATCCTCGGTCTTCCGCTCCCTCCTCTGCCCCACCTTGTGGGCGTGATCATTACTGAAGCCTCAATGGGGGTTGGAACTTCCAGGCCAATGCTGGGATGGCTATCCACTACACTGTCTTATGTTTTGAGATAATTGTACCATTTTCCAAACGTAATAGAAATGAAGGGAAAGGGTGGAAAATGAGGAATCTCTGGAACTTGGAGTTGAATTTTAGTTCCATCCCAGGTTGCCGGAGCCTTATTTTGTCAAAATGATCTTGATAATGTTTTTGTGTGTCTTGGTCACAAGTGACCTGTGATTTGGACACCGGATCCTCCAAACAAAGGGCAAAGAGCCCCATTGCCCCCATCAAGGCCATCCAAGCCAAAAGTGACTTTTAAAATAATTTTCCCTATTACCTTGCAATAATATGTTTATCTTACTATTCAGCAACAATTTTAAAGTAAAATAATTAGAAAACCAAGCTGTATGAGACGTTGCCCGACTCCTCTCCCTAGATAGTAGTTCTAAGTTCTTGTTATTTTTCCTCACTTCCTTAAGGGATATAAAGTCCAGTTCATGAAACAATGATGACAGGGCTGTCAAACTTATTATGGGATTCCCTGCATAAAGAATTCTTCAAGAAGTGTGTGCACAAAATTCCAAGTAGAAATTGCCAGATTTTAAGTAGGATGTTGTATTTGCTCAAGGACTGGAGCTCATGGCAAAAGGAACAGCTTTTCTCCAAAGTAGAAGATCTGACTGCTGTCCCTGCACCCAGCAATGCAGAACACAGCAGGTCATGTCCCTGTACCAGCAATACAGAACACAGCAGGTCACGTGCCTGCACCAGCAATGCAGAACACAGCAGGTCATGTGCCTGCACCAGCAATGCAGAACACAGCAGGTCATGTCCTGCACCAGCAATGCAGAACACAGCAGGTCATGTGCCTGCACCAGCAATGCAGAAGCCAGCAGGTCATGTGCCTGCACCAGCAATGCAGAAGCCAGCAGGTCATGTGCCTGCACCCAGAAAGTACAGAACACAGCAGGTCATGTGCCTGCACCAGCAATGCAGAACACAGCAGGTCATGTGCCTGCACCCAGCAATGCAGAACACAGCAGGTCACGTGCCTGCACCAGCAATGCAGAACACAGCAGGTCACATGCCTGCACCAGCAATGCAGAACACAGCAGGTCATGTGCCTGCACCCAGAAAGTGCAGAACACAGCAGGTCATGTGCCTGCACCAGCAATGCAGAACACAGCAGGTCATGTCCTGCCACCAGCAGCAGAAACACAGCAGGCACATGCCTGCACCAGCAATGCAGAACACAGCAAGGTACTTGTCCCTGCACCAGCAATGCATGAACACAAGCAGGTCATGTCCCTGCACCAGCAATGCAGAACAGCAGCAGGTCAATGTCCCTGCACCAGCAATGCAGAAAAAACCACACAGCAGGTCATGTGCCTGCACCAGCAATGCAGAACACAGCAGGTCATGTGCCTGCACCAGCAATGCAGAACACAGCAGGTCATGTGCCTGCACCAGCAATGCAGAACACAGCAGGTCATGTCCTGCACCAGCAATGCAGAACACAGCAGGTCACATGCCTGCACCAGCAATGCAGAACACAGCAGGTCATGTCCCTGCACCAGCAATGCAGAACACAGCAGGTCATGTCCCTGCACCAGCAATGCAGAACACAGCAGGTCATGTGCCTGCACCAGCAATGCAGAACACAGCAGGTCATGTCCCTGCACCAGCAAGTGAAAAACATAATAGGACCAGAATGCCACCCTGCCACTTATAAGGAGCTATTATCCAAAGGGTAGCTGCTCATGTTGAATTTCTGCTATTGTCAACTTTCAAAGTCTTCCATTTATTAATATATTTTTTATCAATTATTTCCCTTCTTTCTCATACTGACTAACTTGAGGATTGTGAATTCAAGTTTGGTATCTTTGAGGTGTTCAGGGTGAACCAAGGGTTTATGTCATGCAATATGGCCAGATGTTTGAGCATCAAAAGGAGGCTAGATGTTCCTCCTTTCTCTAGGACAAGCTGTTTTCTCCCATGTGGTGGGTAGGGATTGGTCCCCATATAGCTGAAAATCCATTCTTCATCTTCAGTAGCATTACAGTAGTGAAATTTGACTTTACAACATAGTGTAATTCTGACTGATTTATTTACATTTTAAATTCATATTTCCTTATATGTGGTTCTGTTTAGCCTCAATAGTTTTATTTTCCTTTATCATTTTGTTTTGTTTTGTTTTTTACTGTTGTTTTTTTTTTTTTTAGTTTTGTGGTGGCTTCTTTGGCCCAACTTTTCTCATCCTCATAGTGGGATTTCCTCTTTCATCTCCTGAGTAGATGTGGCTATTACCCTTTGCATTCTTCCTTAGACTGGCCCCCGTCAGTCCAATACTGAAAATGGTCCTGCATATTGAGAAGGGTGTGGGGTAAATATCTTCTTTCTCCTGCATTCTGGTCATATCCACTGCTGGGGCAGTATGCTTTGCTCAAGACTTAGACAGCTTCCTTGGTGTGCTTGTTTTGAGTGCTCCAAACGGTGATGAGTCCTGAGCATTGTCTTCCTCTTTCCTGCATTCCTAGCTCCCATTGTCAAGCTCATCATCAACTCAGGTCTCAAACAGATCCTGGCACATGGGCGCTTCTTTGCTTGTTTTCGCTCACTAGAATTGTGGCTCATTTCATCCTTCATCTCTCCCTGGACTGAGTCATCTTATCTGTCTGTCCGTGTGTTCTGATCTCTAAATCCTGCTGTTGCATTCTCCTAGACTGCTGACAACCATTGAGAGTCTCCTCTTTTCCATCTAAAAAGCCAAATTGTCTTTCAGCTTCTTCTTCTTCTTTTCTTCTCCTTCTTTTTCTTCTTCTTCTTCTTCTTCTTCTTCTTCTTCTTCTTCTTCTTCTTCTTCTTCTTCTTCTTCTTCTTCCTCCTCCTCCTCCTCCTCCTCCTCCTCCTCCTCCTTCTTCTTCAAAATCTTCAGTTGATACTGTCCATGAGCAAAGGGTATAAGCAGGGCCATGAGTGTCTGCTAATGTTAGTGGGTGTGTGGGGGCTAATCTTTCTGCCCGGGCCTTACTTCTGACTGCTGACCATGAGGTGGCTTCCCTGAGATGTAAACGGAAAGGCTCTGGGAGGTCTGCCACTACACAGAATCTTGTCTTCTGGCTGACTGTTGGTGGTCCCCAGGAACACAGACAGAACTTGGCTCACTTATTGCTACTTGCAGAGCTCTGCTGATTGTAAGCAGCTAATTGCCTGTAGTGTGTGTGTGCACAGACTGCTTTGTAGGGCAGAGTCTCCAAACTCACCAGGGAAACTCATGCCAGTTAAAAACTTGCAGATATGTGCTTTCAATTGTGTACACTTATGGATAAAGTACATCAGAATATGGCACATTTGATAAAGCATACATAATATAACTTTTAAAGACATGAACTAAGGCTATAATGAATGATGCTTTAACCACTTTATAAAAATTACATATTACAAATGACCCTTTCTTTCATTAAGATAAATATTATTGATAATATTTTTGATGTGGGTAGATGACTTAATATGTAAGTTACAGAAAATTATCATACTTTTATATTATAATATAGGTGACAAGCTCTTATCTATGTGTTAATTTTGACAGTTTCTTGCTGTTTATTAATTTTTGTATCATTAGTATACTTTTTATTCCACTTTTGTTGTTTTTTTTTTTTCTCCCCAAGGAAATGTTTCGGATTACCTGACATTTTGAGAATGCGAATTTAGTTAAAAATGAGGTGATATGAGTTTTAAGTGCCCCCCAAAATGTGCCTGTGAGATGTCATATGTAGCAAGTGCCTGATGTCACTGCTTACTGAGTGACTCTGTAGGCTCCTCTTCTGAGTTACTGCTGAGGCCCCAGACTCCTGACTTACAGACAGGATGCAGAGGCCAATGACAACCTACAGAGCAAACTGGTAAAGCAGAATTTACAAAAAGATTTTCCTTTCAATGCCTTTTTTAGGTTAGATATTTTAATACTTTCTTTCTAACCCTCTCACCCCCCATCCCGGGGGGGGGGGCGTGTGGAGTTTTGTTCACTTTGAAGACTGTTGATCTTACAGTTGCTTCCTGATACATTCTGGGTTTGACATCTTTTAGGACAATCCATCCTTGTCTCCAGCTCCCTTTTAGTGGTCTCCTTGGTGACAGTTCTTAGGCATAGGTGTTCTCCAGAAAATGTCGGCAACAGTTTTCTTTAAGTTGGCCGGCTATCTTCTTCTATATACCCTGTCTCATCCTCAGGAGCACACAAGTAAAACTTAATTATATATAAATGTTCACTTTGTTCTTAGCTTATGGGCTTGAATCTATCTTAGAAAGTGGATGTGTGTTCAGGGTTATGCCTGATGCTTTTTGGAGACCATAACACACTTTCAAACCTGACCAGGCCTTACTTGAATCTCAGAGGTTTACAAGGATGGCCAGTGAAATACAGGCAGTAAACAGAATAGGAATCTGAATACAGTCCTTTGAATAACAGTCTCTCTGTGTTATCTTGTGCCATGGATTGGAAGTTCTTACCCAGGTCTGGCATGGAAATAAGAGTCTCTGTGAGACCAGACCTTCAGATCAAGAATTGTTCCAGGGAAATATGTCTATTCATCCACCCATCCACCCCCAATATCTTCCATCCACCCAATATCCATCCATCAACCCAACCAACATCCACCCATCCATCCATCTATCCACCCAACATCCATCCATCCATCCACCCAACATTCATCCATCCATCCACCTACCAATACATCCATGCACCCACCCATCCATCCCTCCTCCCAACCAACATCTATCCATCCACCCACCTACCATCCATCCATCTTCCTACTCAACATCTATCCACCCACCCACCCAACATCTATCCATCCATCCACCCTTTCATCCATTCCATCATCATAAGTAATTGTCTTACCATTAGGACATGTCAAGGCATTGGGGTAGACCCTGAGTATATCACAGGGGGAAAACACATGAGAGACTGTGATGAAGATGATGAGAATGAGGGAGTAAAGCCACTACTTGCATAGGGGATTCTAAAGCTACAGGAAAAGCTGTACAATGAGGGAAGTGGGGTTGGAGAGTCACAGCTTAGAATAGCCAGTTACTCAGTTGGAGTGCATTGTTTAAGGTACAATTTGTGGAAGTTTAGAGTTTCATCTCAGTGTCTCCCTACTTACATGGTACCCAGGCAGCTCAGAGCATCTGAATGCTAGGCCTTGGTCTATTCCTTAGACTCTAAGGTGCCATCCCTGCTCCTTAAAATGCCTCTCTTGAACTGTAACTGTATAAAACTATATCTGAATTATTGTCCTGTTGAATTGATTTTTATTTTATTAAAGGTGGGGTGTAACTGTGTCACCTATGGCTGATTAAAATGAGATCCTTGTAGGAGGCCATAATTTTCTCATATAACAACAGCTGCTTATTAAAGATGGGATCAATTTACACATTTTTACATATCCTCTCTGCTAAAAATCTAACTCAGTTAAACTTAAGGCCTACCTCACATAGCATCTAGTTGGGGCTCTTTGGGGGTATTTTTTCTTCCCTTTTCCTCAGATATTCAGGGGCTCACAAAATCAGTCATCTAGACAACTAAACCCAAGTTTTTGATAATAATTTGTTGGAAACCAGCTCCCACTATTTGAAGGGTTCTTGACAGGGAGGAGAGAGGAAAAAGGAAGTATTAGATAGAAATATAGATGGAGATCATAAGAAAGACAGAGACACAGGATAGCTTTGGGAGATCCTTGGGTCAATACCCAGTCGCCTCAATGTTTATTCCAAAGGGCTTTTTATACAATGCTGGCAAAAGATCTCCCTCTTTCAAGATCAAAGCACAATGTACAACCAAATGTAGACCCTTCAAAATACCTGGTAACCACATCCATTGCCAAATCATCCCATTATGCAGCCCTGCTGGGTAGAGTAAGCTCAGATCCTCTGACCCTGAGTCAAGTCTTACTAGGGAGCATCTGTGGGCCCCCACAATAATTGAAGAATCTTCTCTTGCTACTAACATGATAGGTGCCCAGAACAGCACCCCATATATAATAGATGCACAATAAATATTTATTGAACAAATAAGCAATGTTTCTATATTAAAGATAGAGAATAACGTATTATATTTTGTATTGTCTTTTGTGATTAGGTTATGTCACAGACTTTATTCTGTAAATTAAATAAACTGTTTTTCTTTTCTTTTTTACTTAATTTTTTTTTTTGAGGTGGGATTTCTTTATGTAACCCTGACTGTCTTAGAACTCACTGTGTAGACCAGGCTGGCCTCAGACTTGTAGAGATCCACCTGTCTCTGCCCCCTGAGTACTGGGATTAAAGTTGTGCAGTACCACCCATGAGTCGCTTTTTCATTTTAAGTTGAATAAAAGTGTGTGCTTTTGTGTTTAAATTGGTTTCAGTCATGGGAGATAAGTCCCCGAAGATAGACACACTGGGTTGGCAACAGCTGAGAAACATGCCCATACTCTCAGATTCAGTTGGACAAATCCCTTTTGTGTGTTTTGTAAGTACTTAATTATTTTCTTTTAAGCACTGGTGAACAATATGCTAACTTTATTGTGTTGGGATATTTTTTTTTTCATTCATTTCTTTTAAAAATCCATGTGTGTTTTTAGGGAAATGCAAGTCATAAGTTTTTGATTCATTCACACTGAACTTACCACGATGTGGTTTAGAACAGTCTTTGATATCCAGGAAGCCTTTTGACTAGTGTGTCTTTGTTTCTCTGCTGCTCCAGCTTCTCTTGTCTTAGCAACAGGAAGTTGCATTGGGCAAGGGTAGATACATAGAATCATGCACCAGAATACTTAAGCTGGATCAGAACGCCAATGTTTGAGCAGGCTTTCAACTTGAAAAAGATGTTGCCTCCACTCACCAACTGGTGCCCAGAAACCCAGAGAACACACAGGGACGATGTGCTGGCTCTGTCTTGGGACGCTCTGGCTCATTGTTTGGAGAGTTCCTGGAAACTATCTTTTAAGGAAGTGAACACATGTGGCTTCTAAGAGCTGTTAGCTACAGTCAGGACAACCAAACAGCAGTTTTTCTTTCTGGAATTATAAATGTTAGTATTTTTTCAAGTGAAGGCAAATAGTTACATGATAAATATATATGGACTTGAATATTTACAAGATTTAATGTTTGAAGCATCTCAAGCAGTATATACTCTCCCTTCACTAACTGGACAGAATTTTTAGTCTACAAAATGAGCATACAGAATTGCCTATCTACATATAAATTTCATGGATACATACAGATGAAAACTTTTTAAAAATGTATTAATATGTAGCTAATACAGAATATACAGTCATTAGTATTTCTGAATAAGTTGTCATATGTCTTCCCAAACCAAACCAAAATAAAGCAACAAATATGAGAAACCAAATACATCTCAAAATGAAGTATTCTGAATCTCAGGTTCTGATTATACAATACCCAAAGCTAGTGAAAGTCTCACATACCTCCCTTGGTCCCATATAATATGCACTTAGGCCTCAGAAGAATCTTCAGACCTTGGTAAACATGCATTTACCCTGTTTTCTGTAACAAATTAGTCTGAATGCTGAGCTGGCAAGCAGCTGCCATGGGTTGCATGAGAAAAATAACTCAAGAAATGAGAAACTGTTATTGGTTCCTTAAATCCTGGAGGTCAGGACTTTGAGAAGACTGGAAACAAAGTCTTTGGCTTTGGGGTGTTGCCAGGAGGCCTCATCAGTCTCAGCTGTGGATAAAGGCCTCATCTAACCCCAGAGTTTTTCTGTGCTCCTATGTGAGTGATCATGGACAGATTGAAAAACAAAACAAAACAAAAAAAACCCTGAAAAACTTCTGATGTTTTTCAGCAATTGTCTTAGAATGGTCTATCTTGTGTAGAATTTTGAGGATATCTTTTTCCTTGTTGCCTATTAACTGCTTTTCCCTTGCCTACTTTCTATTAGTTTTTAAGGGTCAGCATTTCAGATCCAGACTAGAGAGGGCCCACAGGAAGATGTTCTAACTTGCTTCTGCAACAGGGAGTGTTTGTACTTTTAATTAAGAGCTGTTTTCAAATGGACACGTAAGATATGGAGTGGCTGTGTCTCACTCAAAAGGGCAGATACCACAAGCTTAAGACACTCCAACATTCCAGGTTATCAAGTTTTTCTAAAGCAGTGCCCAAATGTGATGCATGCTACTATATTGTAAACTTATCCAGACAGGTTTTTATAAAGCTGCCTTGTTCTCTGGTGAGTTACTTCACTTGAGAATAGTATTTTGTTTTAAAGCTGTAGATGGGTCAAACATCTTAGCTATGCAATCTTGTAGAGACCTTAAAGGTAAATATTTCACCTATGTTCAAGAAAGATATTTTTCTGGCCTTTTCCCCTGCTAGGTGAAAACAAAATACTTCTAGTCCTTTGGCATATTGGTAAAATCTCAGTCATGGAGTAAATTAATTGATAGATAATTTTTAGAAATCTGGAGAAGTCACCAATTTTATTTTCCTTTCTTCATATATGCCCCCTGTCTTTGGTTCTCAATAGCGTGTATGGAAATGTAGAGAACACATCCCTGTTGCTGTGACCTTTTAAGAAATGCAGTGTTGGGTAGAGATACTTGGGAAGCACAGTAGCTAAAAACACTGATGACATGATCTGTGTGGAAATGATGAGAGCTCATTAGCTTTTTGTTACAAATTAAGAATTTATATTTTTCACAAATTGTGAGAGTTTTCATAAATGGACTTTCCAAACAGAAAATGCATTCCTCTTCAGTCTCTCTCCTTCTCATCCCCACCCCTCCTGTAGGGACAGGTCTCCACAGCTTAGACTATGGGAAAAGAAGCGTCCTTCTACAGCACAGTTAATGGTGGTCAGTTTTCTCCTATATGGAGCAGCAGTGATTCATGTCTTCCTCCATGGTCACACTGTCAGCATCTGCTAATCATAGCCTGTGATCACAGGATCTGTGCACATAAACAATTTCCAGGAGGTACAGACCAGCCCGGGGACCACTCACGAATAAACAGCAGTTATTCTACAATTCATTACACCCTCTTTCCCATTGTTCGACATGTGCTTGAAACACTAGCTTTCCTCACAGTGTTCGAACACGTTAGTAAACTAACTGTTCTCTTCTCACTGTCTTTGGTTCTTAACATTTTAAACAAAAATCTAACAAAGCTCAGTAAATTTGCTTCTTGAAGGAGGAGAATTCAATGATGATGCTGAAACTCACATTCGTGTTTCTTGTTAATACATTTTTGGAAGACCCGGAAGTGAAAGCCATTATTTTATTGTTAAGCAAACTCCATACGTTGGTATTTAAGTTTGTGTGTTTCTTTGGAACAGTAGTAAGTTATGTCACTTTACTGATCCCTTCTGTCAGAGGGGTGCTTATCTTAGGCTAGCTGTATAACTTTCAGTAGTAACTCTAACATAGTTTCTATACTCAGTCAAAATATGTTCATTGAACACATACCATGTTACCCAGTGCAAAGGGCCTTGGAGACGTAGACATGAATGCAACAGCTTTTGCTCCTGTGAGAGTCTTCAGTCAAAAACCAACATTTATAATTTGAAACCAATTATACAGTATCTGTAGTTTTCTGATGGCTTATTTCTACAAGGGGTGGGAGATTTTATAAGTTTTCTTAAAAATATTGATCTATTCCTCATATGTCTGAGTTATCCATCTTGAAGGATTACAAAACAAGGAGGTAGTATCTGTTGGGGGTTCTTTAATACATGCTGCTTAGCTTCCAGCTTGTGTTTCCAAGCTAAGCTAAGGTTACTGTCTATCAACTCAATATAGATTTGGTCTCCCTAACAATTTTGCATAGAAATTAGTAGTAGTATTTATTTTTGTAAATGAAGACACAGGCTCAGCAATTTATTACTATACCAGAATAAGTTCATTCAGTTGCTAGGTAGGGTTGGGTTTTGATCCTATGATATAAGTCATTCATCCTTTCTCTGCTGGTTAGTGAGAATAGCAGTCAAGCATAACGAGAGTGAACGTGTGTTAGTTAGGATCGTTTGTGGACACTGAAGTGGTTTTTAACTGTGTGTGCTGCATTCATGTCTGTGAGTCAGCCTCTGACATGGTGTGTAACAGGAGCACCACAGAAAGGCCTTCCAAATCACTGAGACACAGCACGAGAATATACTTTTCCTTCACTCACTAGAAATTCTAGTTTAACTGTCTTCTGTATACTAACTGTACAATTATCATGAACAGGTAATTCACAAGAACATACAAAAATATAGAATGTGCTGATGCACTAGTAATTGGCAAAATGCAGCTTAAAATAAGAAAGTAGTAAATAACACGATAGCAAAAATTAAAATTCTATGGTTGTCCTAATAAATGTGTCTCAGAGTCTACTAGTAGATCCTTATATAAGGACAGGTCCTTAGTGTTCTAAAATATGTGAAAGACAATGCTAGAACAAAGGTAGAAAGAAAGAAATAGTATGCTACAAGGCATGTACTCTTTATATTTTATTTGCTTGATAGAGTTATGGCCATTCAAAGTCGTGATAAGGTAATGTGCTTAGAACATTCAACTGAAAATGTAAAATTAAAATGTGTACCAACCTGCCATGTGCTCAAAGTAGGAGATAGCAGATGCACAGTGGGTGGGTTAGAGGAAACTTGACCTCAAAACAGAGGTTGAGATCATGGGACTTCATGTTATTTTGCTATTTTCCAAAAGTTCAGTGATGTTATTTATGTTGCCTTTATTCAAATTGTCAATAAAAATACATCTAATTGAGTTGTCCTCCACAGCTGTGTTGAAGCTTGATGATGAGTTTGGGAGTGAGTGGGAGGGAAGGAGTGGGCGGAGTTAGAGCCAGCAAACAGACCATGCCACAGCAAGCCCTCCATGAAGCCACCCACAGGAGGGATGGTCACTGAGGGGGGAGAGTATTATAATAAAATCTCTTAGAAATTCTGGTTAGAAGAAATCTTAACATAGTTTATTCATTTGAAATAGAGAGAATCTTTGTCTTGCTTCCATGTTGTAGTATCAGTAAAATTGAGATAGTGCATATTTAAACACACTGTGCACTAATATCCAATTCAGTATTGGACAGTAGTATTTTACTTAAAGTTTTATTTGTTTTACCATTTTTGAGGAGCCATGGATTGAACTCAGGGCTCTGTAAATGCTGGCTCATTTGAATCTCGGTTTCCGTGTATTAACAATAACCATAGTTTCAGTGCTTCCTGCTTTACAGGATTATTGTTAGAATGAAATGAAATAATGCATGTAAATGAGTTTTGTTGACTAAAATGTTATAGAAATGAAAACGGCTATTTTTGACTTCACACCTGTTTCCCAAGGTATTGTGGATTTCCCAGTGATGCTGAGGACTAACTTTACAAAATGGTGCCTGTTTCAAATCTCAGGTACATCTTCTGCTTTTCCTGTGGCAGAGAAAGACAATTTCCGAAAAGTCTTCTCTTCTGTTTCCTGCTGGGCCAAAAAATGAAGTAATTTATTGAAGTAGATGTTTGTTAATGAAGCAATTTACTGAAGTAGATGTATTATCAGCCATGAAAAGGATGTTCAGTCAAGATGATCTCTCCCCATGTGAAGAACCCATCAGAGGACAAAGAGGTTGATGGGACAGGCTGGTGAAGGAACATGGTACAACTGATGTCAACTTCTAGAAGTAAAAAGCAGCACCTGCCAGTGTGCTTGAAAAGCTGCGAGGCATAGAGAAGGCTTGCCTACCTTTGGAATCCAAGACATGATAAGACACCATTGAATCAGAAGTCTAAAATATTCAATAGGAAAAAAAATCCGTTTTAAATAAATGCCCTGCAAATGAATCACTTCCTGACAGTTTCTCTCCATTTGAAAACCTGATCCAGAACAGAAACCTCTGGAAAGGCTTG
The DNA here is from genome assembly GCF_903995425.1 of Onychomys torridus. Classification (NCBI taxonomy): domain Eukaryota; kingdom Metazoa; phylum Chordata; class Mammalia; order Rodentia; family Cricetidae; genus Onychomys; species Onychomys torridus. The sequence continues at coordinate 6,599,052 of NC_050461.1, read as the reverse complement.
TGACTCTGTGTGTGGTGGGGCAGGGCTAAAATATGGGAAGGGGTCTGGAGTGACAGCTCAAAGCTTTGTCGTTGTGTATTGGTTGCTGTCAAGCTGAAGTTTCATGCCAGGATTTATGGCTGCAGGAAAAATACATGAGAAGGCCAGTGCTTAGCAGCCTAAAGTTGGCTTGTGGACTCAGAACGGAGAAAATAGCAATTGGAAAACAACCATTTGGATTTGTTGCTTTTGTAGGATGATCTGGAATCTCGATGATTGCTTAAAGTGAGGAAATGGATGCAAGATCCTTGTCATTGTCTGTGAAAGTGAAAACTACGTCCATGAGTGTTTTATTGATCAAAGAGGACAACAGTGTGACGTCATAGTTCATCTCTCAGCACCTGCTGTAGTAGACCTCCTCCTCTTTAAGAGCAGGCCATCATCAAACGTGATGTTTATTTCAGTTAGGAAGCTGTTTGACAACACAACAAAACAAAACAAACATTTTCTGAGAAGCTTTTTAAAAATCAAACCAGGCCACTGAGGAGAACAGTAACAACAACAACAAACATTAAAATGGAGAGTTTGGGGGTGAGAAGAACAGAAGAAAAGAGAGCTAAAATTCAAACCTTTTTCTTGTTCATGTTAAAAATGTATTTTGAGAATTTCATACATGAGAATTTACCTCATTTCCATCTCTCCCCTTTCTAACTCTCCCAGCTCCCCTTGAATTCATCACCTCTTATAATTATCATTACATATGTGTGTGTGTGTGTGTGTGTGTGTGTATTTATGTGTGTGTGTATATGTATTTATGTATGTATGTGTGGTATGCACACACACACAGCTCACCAGCTCCATTTAGTGTTGCTCACATAGACACGTGTTTAGGGCTGACCAATTTGATTGGATGACCCAACAGTCATCCTTAAAGAAAACTGGTTCTCCATCTTCCATCAGTCACTAATGGGCTGTAGTTTTCATGTAGAAGTGAGGCCTTGTGAAAATGTCCATGTTGGCATGTCAGTTGGTATGATCATGTATGTTTGGATTTCACAGGTGCAGGGTTCTTGTCATGGATAGAAGACACCTGTCTTGCAGCAGGTGTCCCATTCCTCTGGCTTTTACAATTTTTCTTACCTCTACTTCTGTGGAGTGTAGTAGTTGTGTTGTTGAAGTACCACTTGGGATTTGGCCCCCTAAAGTTACTGCATTTGATCATGGATATCTGGAATAACCTTCATCTGCTTCAAAAAGAAACTTCTCTGATGAGTGGGGAGAGCTACACTGTGGGTATATGGATCAGTATCTAGAACACTGTTAGAAACTGTATTGATTTAGGAAGATGTAGTAGTAGGTTCTCCTTGAAGGTCTATGACTGCTCCAGCCACAGGGTATGTTTATAGCCAGGCAGGAATTACTTTCCACTGAGAGGGCTTTAAGTTTAATTAGACAACGGTTGGTTGCCCCCAAGACATGAGTGCCAATATTGCACCACTGGGGCTTACTGAGCCAGTCATTGCTGTGGTTTGAAGGCTTTATTGGCAGGAAGGAATGTTGGTGGCTCTTCTCCTCTTCTCTCTTGGCACCCTGCATAGCACCTTTCAATACTATGAGAGCTAGTCTTGCAGAGAGGAGGTTTTCAGGTCAATTCCAGCTAATTCCTCTGAGTTCTGTGTCTGAAGTATGTGGGGTCCTCAGTGTTTTACCTTCAACTTCTGGGAGATTGACACCATGGTTTTGTTGGATAGTCTTTGGATCTTTCCTGGGGTAGGGGTGGTATAGCATTATAGCTCCATGTGATGTAATTCCATTTAAAATATTTATACATGTATTATATATGTATTTTAAATAGCTTATAAATAACATTTCCATATGGCTTTTTCAAACAACTTCAGTGCTATTTAATAGGGGTCCATTGTGTGTATGACCACAGTTTCATTATCTATCCTTCAGCTGAGGAACATCTAGGCTGCTTCCATTTCCCAGCTATTCGAAGTAAAGCGCTAGCAGGCATGGCTGAGCAGGTGTTGGTAGAACAGGAAGTCTGTATTTTAAGGAGTAATTATATTTAACTAGATCTTTTTTGTGATAAAATCGGGATTTATTGGAACAAAATTCTATAAAGCAAAAAAGTGCAAGTGCTTCCTTCAGGGAGACCTATGTGGGGCTCAAACACCAGCCCCAGCTCACTCCTATGTGCTTAAGCAGAGGTCACAAAGTCAACCTCCATTTTTCTTATTTCTAAATTCCAGGTTGTTAAAGATCAGTTTTATATTTTTTGTGAATTTCCAGAAATCAGTAGGTTTGCTAGATGTTATTCACTTGATTCGTGCATGCTATAGACATAATATATTCAAACATGTTGAGGGCTCCAGAGTGGTGATATCCATAAGCTATTTGTGAATTGGCTATGAAAAAGATCTCTTTTACATAAACATCCTATGACATTAGTATCTACTTCTTGATGAAGGCTTGTAAGTCAGGGCTTTGTCTTGATAAAACACATCATATTGTTGTTAGAATTAATGTTGTAATAATAATTTTCATTTATAGTTACTGTGCATGATAATTTTTTTTGTGGGTCCTGGATCCAGACCTGCCCCCATCAGAGTTTAATTTGATTGACACTTTTTAAAAATATATTTATTTATTAATTTTTTTTTCATTTTACATACCAACCCCAGTTTCCCCTCCCTCCCCTTCTCCCACCTTCTCACCTCCCTCCCACTCTACACCCATCCACTCCTCAGAGTGGGTAAGGTAGTCATCAAAGTCTGACATACCAAGTTGAAGGAGAGCCTAGCCCCTCCCCATTGGATCAAGGCTGAGCAAGGTATCCTGCCACAGGGAATGGGCTCTAATAAGCCAGTTCATGCACCTGGGATAAGTCCTGGTCCTGCTGCCAGGGACCCCACAAACAGATCCAGCCTCACAACTATAACCCACATTCAGCGGGTCTAGTTCAGTCCCATGCAGGCTGATAATTTACAACTATGTTTTATAATGTATTTTGTGATAGGAGGCTGATGAGGCCTGGGGAGGTTAGATGGGGAGAGCCAGTCAGTGGCAGACTAGGACTTCAATTTTATTGACTCAGTTTCTGTTGCGAGCAGTGTCTTGAGAGTGCAAGACGACTCCCTATAGCCCCTTGGAAGCACTTGCAGCATGTACAGAGTAGAACTTTTGCTCTCTGAGAACTTCAGCACTGGGTTCCCATAATTTCCCAGGAAAACTCCCTTTGAAATTTTCTGCATCAAGTAATCTAAAGTGATATTTTCCTCTTTAAAGAAAATCCCTGTAGAAAGAAGGAAGTGTTCATGACAAAGGCAGCTGCCTGAGATCTGTGACTCAGTGCGTTCTATAAATTATAGATCTGAACTTGGTTTGAGTGAGCGCTGGCATTTCTAACAGCTTGCCTTGGCACCTAAGGGTATAAAATAGCTGCAGAGGCAATTAGCTTTAGAAAACAGGATTATTAAGTGCATGAACCCTTAAGTTATGTGCAAGCTCAGAAGTGTGTATTTAAAAGGGAATTGCCAAAGGGCCAATGGTGCATTGGGAAATCCTACCCCTGATCTGTGGTGAAAGTGCATGGTATATGGGAAAGAACAGCGCTTGCCTGCCTACTCACCATCATGACCCAGGCTTGTGAGAAAGGTGGAGACAGGGAGTAAGATGGAGAGCCTGCCTCATAGGTCCAAATTATCCCTTCCTTTGGTGGTATTTCCTTAAGTTTTTAAAAGTCTTTGAGAAACTCTCACTTGAGTGGGTGCTCTTCTTTTTTTTTTTTTGGTTTTCTGAGAGTTTATCTGTGTAGTTCTAGCTGTCCTGAAACTCCCTCTGTAGACCAGGCTGGCCTCAAGATGACAGAGATCTGCCTGCTTCTGTCTTCCCAGTCCTGGGAATAAAGGCGTGAGCAACCAAGCCCAACACGTGGATACTTTTTAAAATGAACACAGGGTCGTGCATGCACTAGGCAAGAGTTCTGCCCTTGAGCTGCATGCCTAGACCCAATTAATGTCATTGACAGTGAAGAAGTATGAGAGGCTGAGCACCGCCTGGATGAGTCCTCGGTTCCTACACAAACAGGGTTGTTACAGTGTAGACACATAAGTTCCCACAGATGTACAATCATACCCATTCCATTCTCACTTTGTTCTTCTCTCTTAAACTACCCTCTCAGGCACAGTAAATGTGGCTATTAGAACAACCCATCAGTCCTCAGTCAATTCTGTGGGTGCATTTTCAGAGAAGTCTATCAGTTCCGCTCTTTCCAGAAGTGCTCAGTTTCCTGTGAATTTCTTCTGCTCATCCTATTGTTTGACTATCTGAGTAGTCCCTATACTCAGTTTTCTGAGACACGGTGATGACTGGATGATGGGTAGTGGTAGATTTCATTTCTGCCCGAGTTACTGAACTTTCTCCTTTAGGTACTTTTTGTATAGATGAGAAAATACGGTAATGTTGGCTTCATTTTTTACTCAACATTCACTGTAGTTTATGGAACAGAGCTATGTGCCTCATTAGAAAAAGGAACTGAGAACCTTCTAGGAAAAATACATTAGAGTTCCACTGAACTTCTACATAATTTCGGTCTACATTTTTTTTGTTGTTGTCGTTTCCTTAAGTTTCCCCTAATAGTTTCATTTGGAAATGCTAGTTTCTGGGGGCTTCACTTTGTCTCACAGAGAGCATTGGAAGCCCCTTACAAGGTGATGTTTTGATTTGTTGCTTGTTACATGGACTCTGCATAGAGAAAGGGCATGCTTGGATTATGCTTTGTGGCTAATTAGAGAATTATGAGACTATAATAAGCGATTTTCTTTTCAATTCAAAGTAAATCCTCCCTCATTTGACCATTTTCTAGTGCAGTTGTTTTCCATATCTGAGAGAATTAATGGATCTTTTACCGTTGAAGCAAGCTTGTAATGAACTCCCTGCTGGCCTGTTCTCTGCTCTAGCTGCCCATTCTGGGAAGGATGAAGTTGTTTATATAGTCAGTTTATAACATTTTCATGGTAGTGCTTTGGAAATGTCAGTCCTGTTTTGTTAAGCAGTTAGGTCTCTATTCAGATCAAATGACACTTTTTGTCATGTGCACACCAGAGTTATTTTGTTTGCAAGATCTCATTCCCTATCCTCTTCTCAATAAAACCAAAAAGATTTAAAAAACTGATTAGGAATGGATCTTTTAATATCAGTGCATGGAGCAGCTCATTGAGTAGGAAGTTGGATGAAAAGCATTTGCAGGTCCATGATGGTTTTGTGGTATGAGAGACTGAGTAGCTCGTGCTGTTATTTCCATGAAGACAAAAGGAAAGATGTACTTGGGTGAGGTCTTCTGCGAGCGTTTCTGTGTCTGTGTGTCTTGGTAGTTTTCTTTACTTGTCCCTTTCTATTAGACTCTTACCTTCATGCACTATGCCACAATAGTTTGCCTGGTGGCTTCTTTGAGATGGGTTATAAGAGCCAAAACCACAGGCAACACAAATGCTTCCAGACAGCATTAAACACTCAGATCTGACTTATGCACACACTAGACTACAGTGTGGGAAGAAAAGGACCTGCCGTGACACACAGACTCAGGGTTGCATCTTACAAACAACATTGCTGAGAAACAAGTGAGAAAAAAGTACACACATGACAGCACTTTTGTGTTCTGTTGTTTTGAGACAGGGTCTCAGTATGTATCCTCAAACTTTGTTGACTGTTTTCCCCCAGGATTTTCCTGCAATGTAAGTATATGTGCAGGAAAAGCAAAGCAGAGGTTCACAACAGTGTGACGTACAGGCACAGAGAACCCGAACAGAAAATTAGAACATCCCATTAAAGAAAAGCATACCTCTTCACACTCGTGTTCATTGAATGTTACCTGATACAAGAAGCAACAAAATGTAAATAAGGACTGGAAACTAAAGGGGGGAAATAACCTTATTTGTGAATTATATGAGTATCTACCAAAATAATAGAAACCAGTCAACTATTTGAGCTAATGAGAGTCCAGCAAGTGCACAGACCCAAGAAAACATGTTTAGAACAGGTAAGGAAAAAGACATGGTATGCTCATTTTAAAAAATTATGTATTAAATTAATAAAGCAGCTGGAGGATTTCTCTAGCTGTGAAGCATTTTGTTCTGGTTGTCACTGTCAGGTTAAAAACCTGTGGATGGCCTCACACTCATGAGCATATGGCTCATGTTGTTAGGCTTGGTGGATTAAAATAAACAAATGTTTATTAAAAGGAGAACATGGAGTTAGTGAGGGGAAGCTGTAATCAGGAGGTCCTGAGAGAAGTTGTAGCAGGGGGATTGAGGGTGGATATGATCAAGATAGAACACACACACACAAACACACAAACACATACGTGTACACACACACACACACACACACACACATATATATATATATATATATACACATATATATATATATATATATATAAATTTCAAAGAGTGAAAATGTTGAGTATTCTATACTCAGCTGTGCACCTAGGGATCTACAATAATGATTGTCAGGGCAAGATATGTCCAGTGTTGTAATAGTGGCATGCTAGGGAAGAGGCTACTTTCTGATTAGGTTGGGTCCACTCCACAAGATAGAACTAATGCTTGGTACCATCAACTGGGCCAAAGACACATGGCTTCTTATATCATAGGGGATGGCCTAGGACTACTATTTTAACAAATAAACATAATAGCGCCCGAGTTTTTCCCCTTAGACCCATAGGTTATGGCATCTCTCAGCCTCATCTGAGGAGCTTCCTTTTGCAAGAGGATAATGATGATTAGAGAGACCATGTCTAGTCAACATACTGAGAATAGAAGACTGGAGAGCTCAGTTGTAATGGGGCGTCTACATCATAGTCCCTCCTTTCAAGGCTTGGGAATCACCATAGAAGAGGGGACCGAAAGATTGTAGGAGTCAGAGGCAGTGGGCATCTGCAGTGAAACAGTATTTTCTGGGCATGACAACAACATCACAGCAGCCGTGACTACATGCTTAAGACTTTGGGCAAGATCAAATCAGCCAAAATCCAACAGAGAACCAGGAAGGGCTCATGAAGCCCCACCTCTAGCCAAGGAGCTATTGGCAACTGCTGACTGCTGGCGGAGCAAGAGTCAGTTTCTTTAGGGATGTGATCCTAGAGAAGATGCACGTGCTCCGGCAGAGAGATGTCCTACCCCCACACCTATACAGACACCACTGAGTGGACTCAGTGACTTTAACAACAAAGCACTGGAAGAGTTGGGAAGGAAAAGTGGTGGGAAAATGGGGGAGGAACTGGAGAGAAGGGATTGGGGGTGGATTTGATCAAAACAAGTTATATGTACCCATGAAGTTATCAAACAGTAAAAAGAAGCAAAATAAAAACACAAAACAATGGCTAAACATTATGCCAACTTCTAATCTTTAAACAACCAATTGGTGTTCTCTTTCCATAAGTTTCACTTCCACAAAAGACCCTGTATGTAACAATTCTGGCACTCAGTGAAAGCGTCGCTTCTGTAGACTGAGGCCTATCTCTCTTTCTGCCCTCCTCGTTGACTGTCTTTTTGTTTGACTTTGACTAATGCAGAGATTGGTGTGTTACCACAGTTCTCCTTGGGCAGTGTTGCTTTTCTGCATGTTGGGCTTGTTAAAAAGCTCACTGGTATCTCAGTTTCCTCTTCTGTGAACTGAGGGGGTTAGTAACCAGCTCACTGGACATCTGTGATGATTGAGTGCAGTTGATGGATCTACAGTGCCTAGTGTAGTCAATGGGAGTTATGGGTTCATGGCTGAGGGCCAGTCATGCCCGCCACTCCCCATTCTTGCCAAAGAATCATTCAGAATAAAATTAAAATGAAGTCAAGGGTTTGGCAGAATTTGCAGCAGCTTCGGCCCTGTAACTTGGGGTAAACAATTGATATCTAACATTTCTGCTGTTTGTTTTATTTTTGGTGAAGTATGCCAATGGTACTAACGAAAGTGCACAGCATAATTAGGTGTTATATGTACATGCTTCTCCCTTGCATTGCTCTCAGTCCATAGCTACCCCAGAGCTTTGTCTTTCATTGCATTGGTGAGGAAGAGGAAGAATAAGGTTGTGGCTCCAGATGTGGCAGCTAGCTTCTAACTTTCAGCTATTCCTGACTTTTGTTGTGTTGGACAACTTAGTCTGTGTGGATCCTTGAGTATGAGGTGGGTTTTTACATGAGGTGATATTTGATAAACTCAGGGGAAATTCTGAGACTAGTCTTTTAGACCTAAGATGTTTGCAATGCTGTCAGAAAGTCTGAAGTGTGTTGGGATCCTGGGATGAACCCCAGGAAGCAGAGACTTCTGTCATCTGCTTCATAATCACCAATGAATTTGGTCAAATAGCTATTTGTTTGGTTCAATTTTAATAACTTCATCAATCTTTAGAAAAATGAAAATCTCTACAATTGGAAATACGGTTTGAAAGTGTAAGGTTTTTTTTTCTGATGAAAAATCTGGAAAATTTTCTAGCTACAGTACATTCCCTGCCAAGAAAAGGTTTCTCTGTGTACTACCTGTGACTGTCCTGGAACTTGCTTTGTAGACCAGGCTGGTCTTGAAGTCACAAAGATCCACCTGTCTCTGCCTCTCCAGTGCTGGATTAAAGGTATGCCCCACCACCACCTGGCTCTTACTGAGTTCTTTAAGAGTAGAAATCAGGACATTTTATTCTTAGCTTTTACAACATCCTCAGTTTCTCTAGGTCTTCTTTAAGAAGAAAACTTAGTGTTATGTGAGAGCACTAATGAACTCCTTACAACAGAAACTAAGGAACAAGCCCTGACCACTTTGTACCTCTGACTCTCCATATTAAAAATCTTTATGCTCTAAAATCTGTCTGTTTTTTCCCCCTTTGCTATTCTACATTTTTGTCCTGGCTGGACAACCAACCACAATAGTGACTCTCTACAATGGTTATAGTGATTTGTTACAATAATGAACAGAACCATCACTGTGGGTGCATCTCCTTCCTCTTACGTCACATTCATCCACTCTGTGCTCCAGCCCAGCAGCACACTTCCGGCTCTTCAGAATGTCATTCTGCTACTGTGCTTTTGCATGTAACTTTCTTTAATTGGACAATGCTTTTGTCCATTTTAAAAAATGTCATTCTACAGCTAGACTTGCTCAAATACCAGTTTCCCAATAAAGCGCCTTCCACTCTCCCATCAATTAAATTTCCCAATGATAGATCCAATAGCAACTTTCCTTTCAAAGTGCTTGATTTGCATCTTTATAATAGATGCTTTATAATAGATGTTAGTGATTTTTTAAAGCTGAAAATTCATATTCTTTATCAGACTGTAATGCCATAGTATTGGTTAGGTGTTCCCTGGAATAAGATCCATCTTGACACTGAGTTATAACACTATGACCCTGATAAACACGAAGGAGAATACAGTGAGCATCCCAAGTGAGCAAATTGGAGGCAGATATTATGACCGGTGGGCAGGTGGTAATGTCTTTTCATATTTAGTAGCCAAAGCTTACTCATATTTATTCCATTGAAGTCAAAGAGGCAGTGTTTCTCCCCGGGCATTCATCTAAAGTGACTTTTGGAGAAGACTTCCTGGGAAGGCAGCAGTGGGGTGCATACTGTGTTTCCCCTCTGGTTCCATCTTCAGTTAGGGCGTCAATTCCTTAAATCAGTGTTTTTATTCAACAGGAACGCTTAAAATAACAGATGCCTATGGCCCACCCCTACAATTTCTGATTCAATAACTCACTCAGGGTTAGGGTCTGAGAATTACACTTCTAGCATGTTCTCAGATGATGCTAATGCTGCAGGTATGAAAGCATATTTACGGAATTTTAAGTAATTCTAGTAAAAGTTCAGTCCCAGACTCATTTCCCTCAATGACAATGGCTCATTTGCCAATACCCATGAGTATTAGTGATTCTCAGTCTGGTGGATGAAGAAGTGTGGGTGGGCAGAGGTGAGCCCCTGGTTCCACCATTACAAGTGTCTGTATAACTTTCATGATTAGACAGATACTAATATTTCTGCCACATGTTGTGGATAAGTAATCATGTTATTGGCTATTTCAACTCCAACTCTTTCAAGAACTATAGTGTACTAGCTAGAGCATAATGGCATCTTTTGGCAAGGGCAGGCCATCTACTGTTGTTCAAAGGACGGCACTGCAGGCTGGCCAGTGGGAATGAAGCACAAAGAAAGAAGATGGACTCAGGTGAAAGCAGCCCCTGTGGATAAAATTGAATGTCGGCTTAGATGTCATTTTTCAAAAGAGCATAGGCGTGCAGATGGCAGGGGTATGTTATCCACAAAGCATTGGCTGAAGAATGCGTTAAGGGACACACATGGTTTTAGTTACGTTTTGCCAATTTATTCAACATCTCTAGATTTAATTTCTTTCATGCACAAAAATGAGGTTAGTCTAGGTAAGTTGTTCTCAACCTGTGGGTCATGACCCCACAGGGGTTGCATATCAGATATCCTGCATATCAGATATTTACATTATAGTTCATAACAGTAGCAAAATTATAGTTATGAAGTAGCAATGAAATGATTTTATAGTTGGGGGTCACCACCACATGAGGAACTCTATTAAAGGGTTGCAGCATTAGGAAGGTTAAGAACCACTGTCCTAGATCTGGGGTCAACAATTTTTTCTCTCTATAAAGCCATTTGGACTTGTGGGCCATTCTGCTTCTGAAGCATCTTCTGAATTAGCCCTAGACACTATATAAATAAAAGGGTGTGGCTATGTCCTAATAAAATTTTATTCATAAAACCAGGAGGTATTTAGACCCACTAGTAGGTCATAGATAATAGCTTTTATTTTTATTGTTAGTTTTTTTCCTGGTGATTGAAATACTAGCCAAGACCTCTCACATGAACTTTTTGTTTTTGATCACATATTCCTAGAAGTAATAATATCAAATATTTTAGCACAATGATTTATTGGATATATACTAATTTATAAATGGTGTGTCTACAAGGTTTTGTTACATTATATGCACTACAAAACATGACCATAAAAATAAGTTTAAAGGGGAAATAACAAAATAAATACAAGTCGGTGATCTATTTTCCCTGCCCATCCTTTTAGCTTTTGTAAATTCCTGTGAGGCTTTGGAAGCCACTCATTTGGTTGTTTGAGGGTTCTTGGTGGGACTATTCTGTGTGTGGTATACCACTTAGGCTGCATAGATGCCTGGTGATTTTTGGCTGAATCAGCTAGAGAGTTAGCTCTCAACCATCTGTGTTATCAGGAAAAAGAAGCAGACAAGTGAAAATGAAAGCAGCGGACTAGAGGCCGGGAACTCATCTAGGCTGAGCATTTGGTTGGGCAGGGCTGCAGGGAAAGGCTAGCTGTGGATCCCTGAGTAATTTGTACTCTTCATATTTCACATGAGATCCTTGTGTCCAGAAATCTCGCTTTTTTGTGTGTTGTTTTGTTTTTCTTTTTTTATTTATTATATTTGTGTTTTAATTTTACACATCTGCCATGGGTTCCCCTGTCCTCCCCTCTCCCGCCCTACCCTCACCTTTCCCCCAGCCCCTCCCCTCCATTCCCATGTCCTTCAGGGCCAAGACTCCCCTGGGGATTAATTTAAACCTGGTGGATTCAGTACAGGCAGGTCAAGTCCCCTCCTTCCAGGCTGAGCAAAGTGTCCCTGTGTAATCCCAAGGTTCCAAACAGCCAGCTCATCCACTAAGGACAGGTCCAGGTCCCACTGCCTGGGTGCCTCCCAAATAGTTCAAGCTATTCAATTGTCTCACTTATCCAGAGGGCCTGATCCAGAAATCTCAATGATGTAACTAGTTGAACTTGGAACTCAAGATTTTAAACATTGTATTCCTTCAATGTTTTTCATTTTAGAAACCATTAACTTTCTAATTATTATGGGTACAATGGCCAAAATTATCCCTCTCCATATGTAGGTGACTATTTATATGACTCTGGTCCTAACCCACAAGCATTGCTGGAATTGGAGAAGACATATATACTTTATGGTTTCTTTCCCAAACTCTCCAGCTTAAACTTGGTACCTTCTTTAGGCACATGGGACTTAAAGAAAAACTAAAACTCACTGAAGCAGCAGGGTGTCCCAAGAGTGTGCCAGCCATCAACACACAGTAAATATGTTCAAGAGGAATGGGTAAATAATTTGTTTTCCTTTATAAATGTTTTCATGAACTGTCTTTCAAGGAAATAACAGTAGGGAGATATTACAAGTCAAATTCACTAGCAGTCCTTCAAGGTTACCTATCAAATGGGAGCTGTTTCATGAAACCTTAGAAATTGCAAGTTGAGATTTAATCTTGGTGAAGGGATTTGGCTTCAGAATACCTAGTTCTCCAGGGGCTCTAGTACTCAGTCCTTCCCATGAAGTCATGAGGATTTTAATGTTGGAATAAGATGGGTTACAAAGGACATGAGAGGGTATTTAAGTGTTCTGAGTAGGATGGTGTTGGAGCCACTGTGGACTCTGGCATATGATGGCCAGGACAGACGTGCTTGGGATGCTACCCTGATGAGTACCTAGTCTATCTTATGAAGTCACAGCTAGGGTCCTGTTTCCTAAGGCATCTCTGTACCAATCCATTTGCCCTCTCTTCCCTTTTGGATGTACTTCTGGGCATTTTCCTCTCAAAGTCTTCAGGATGGAAGTCCCCAAAGGTCTGGTCCCTTTCTCTAAGTAAGTTAGTGCTTCCATGGAAGGAAATACAAACACTTTATCTGTGGGTAGAAGGCAGAAGAGTTCTTTTTCTCTTTCCCTGCCTTGCCTTTCACCTGAGAAGCAGGGCAAACATGTTCTGTCATCAAAGTCTTTGGCACCAGAAGGCTATCTACACTTTTTGATTTATAGGTTGGACACTGAAAAGAAGTTTTAAAACTGTCCATCTCCCTCACCTTTAAATCTGCCCGACAATTTTTTTTTCCCTCATATATCCTGTGGCTATTTTTGTTCTGAGGATAAATTAGAGTGTTTTTCTCCTCTGGCTTCCATTTTCTATCACCCAGTGGAAGTATGTATCACAAATATTCAGAGTTTGAACTCCATTGAAAAAGTAGAGATTTTGGGTAAGTGTCAAAGGAGGAAAAACAGTGGAGTAATCAGAATGCTTACTCAATGCAGTGTGGGAATCCTGTTAGTTGGAATCTGTCCTCACACTCCCTTGGGAAGACTAAAAGCATTGGAGCATTTTCCAGCCCGTTCATTCCTTCTCATTTCTTTTCTTTAGTGTCTAGGCTAAATTTTCCTCTTGTTCACATATTTGAATACAGATTCATGCTATAGGAAAACAACAGCTGAGAAATTGTTTCCAAACAGGTATAAGTTCTGCTTATCTGGAATTTTCCAAATGTGAAAGGTAAGGGGAAGCACTGTCATGCATCCCCGAAAGTCACTGACCTCTTCGAAGAGCACGGTTTCATGTGTTCAGGGCTGCTAAAAGGTTCACCACATATGACTTGATGCTAAATGTCAGAGTCTATCATCTTCCTGTAGCCAATGAGAAGGGACTTGCTGGGGTGGGAAGAGAGGGAGAATCTTTGAGGAGAAGTTTAGTGCAGAGCTGACAGCCTTCTCCAGGACAGAAAGTAAACAGGGGTTTTATGTTGGCCTCTGAATACAGAACTGGTAAAAGCCCCAAACAGAAAAAACAAAAATCTCCCATAGATGGGTTCTAGTAACAGAACGTTATTTACCTCCATCCAGAAAAAGACAAAGGACCCAATGAGAGTAAAGAGCATTGTCAGCCCCTCTTCTTCAAACGCTTCATTACACACCTGAACTGGTGATGGAGTTTCCTCCATAGGTTTGAGAGTCATTGTTCCCATTGTCAGGGCATGACCTTAGACCTGTAAGTAACTGGGTGAATTGTATGCTGCTGAATGGAGGCCTTCCTGTCGGTAAAAGATGTCACAAATCTAATCACAGGTGATCTATGGAAACACATTCCTTTTAAAAGCACCTTTCATTTTAATTGAGTGTTTGCACCTTTGGTTAGAAAAGAATGCTACTTTGTAGCCCCTCTCTCAGGCCACTCTCTGTGGTTAAAGAAAACTTCAGAATAAATTCTTCAAGTCTTTAACTAGACTGTCAAGGGCTGTCACCTTTCTGTGCATAGGTGAATTTTTGTCTTGTTTATTCAAGGTCTTTATGTGTAACAACATCTTCCAAATGGTTACAACTTGAACATTTAATCCTTTTTTTAAAAGTCAAATACAGAAACTTGATTAAAATACTGTATATCCCAAATTTTAATCCAATAAATTCTGTGTAATGGCAATGAAATGCTGGATTGAGTTTTCACAGATGTCCTATATGTTACCAACAGCTCACCCTGCACATTACAAAGGGGAGAGCCATGTACAGACCTCAAGTTGTCCTGGGGTCAGATGTGGGGTCATGAGACCGGTGCCCCTTTTTTACAGCAGTGATTTGGAACCATGATTTAACATTTGCAGGCCAACTTTTTAGAGTCAAAAATAACTTGTATATGTTTATTGCTTCCCTTTGAAGAAAACGTGACAAAAATAATTATAAATAAAGATGGGCATTTCTGAGGCTAGCCTGATGCTTGCTACAATTAAAATATTAAAATTTTACTGCAAATTTTTTTCTTCAAGAAAGAATTCTTGTTTAATGTGGAAAACTCAATGTCCTCATTCATCCTTCCCCATGCCAGGATCAGCATTGATCTGACAGGATGCCTTTCTGTTTGGAAGGAATCTTCTCTCTCTAAGGTCAGGTGAACTCTTGAGTGAGAGGTGCACCCTATTTCCCATGCTGTTCAACATCTTTACCATTTCTGACAGCTGAAGAATTCCGTGTCTTTCTGAGTTCATTCAAATGTTCCTTGTTCTACTATCTTTAGGAGGACCCCTTTTATGATCCTAGTCTGTAATTACTGATCTAGTCATCCCCATTTCTTTTAAAAGCATTTTCTACCTCTTTTATTTAGCACAGAGCCCCTGGAACATCAGGGCTAAGGCTTTTCATCTTTTCTTTTTCACTCCCACCTATACATCAGCAGAGAAAACAGCACTATGTAATTAGTACTTAGTTACAACTTCTATTTGTAAAACACCTTAACATGTTACAAGGTGCCCCCAGATTTCCTTCTACTCAATTATCTGGGTGGAATTGAAATGAACTCAAGTCAAGGAACAGAATTGAGCAATCCTGTTAGGGGATGGCAGCTAAGGTAGAAGGCAAGAAACAAAGAGGGACTAAGGTATCCAAAATACATGCTGTTAAAGCACATAGACAGGCTTGGTGGCTACTCACAGCTCTCTGTGGGCACACAGGCTTGGTGATGGATGGCTACTCACGGCTCTCTGTGGGGACACGGGCTTAGAGGGCTACATAGCTCTCTGGGGACACAGGCTTTGATGGCTACTCACAGCTCTCTGGGGACACAGGCTTAGATGGCTACTCATAGCTCTCTGTGGGACACAGGCTTCCTTGGATGGCTTGTTCTTGCACCAACATAACTTGCTCTCAGTTCCACATAAAGTTACTATTACATCATGGGCACTGGATGGCTGCTCTACAGCTGAAGAATTGTAGATAAAGACAAACTTTTCTTCATGTGTGCAAGTATGCGCACATGCATGTGCATGTGTGTGTTAAGAAAGATGCTGCCATGTGACCTAACCATCTTATTCCCATGTATATATGCAAAGGAAATGAAGTCATGATATAAAAGAGAGAGCTGCGTGCCTGTTGTTTACTGAGACAATTTTCACAATAACCAAGATACAGAATCAGCCTAGGGGCACATCAACAGATGACTGGATAGAGAAAATACGGCTTATATGATATATACAACAGAGCATTCTTTAGCCATAAATACAAAGGAAACGCTGTCATTTGCAGCAAAACTGATTGAACTGGAGTACATCATACACAAAAACAAATAATTTCATGTTCTCTCTTGGATATAGAAACTTAGAGAAAGGTCACTTAACTGTAGAATATTGATAAAAGAGACTAGGAAAGATGGTGGGGCAGAGATGAGAAGGGCAAGTATAGTATGAAGAAGAGGAAGTTAGATATGACCCAAGCATGCTGTATTCATGTGTATATGAAAACTATTGGTATGTACAGTAAATATGTTAAGTTTTGGAGGTAAAACAGGAAAAAGACAGCAGGAGTACGAACCCTGTCATGGTCAGACCCAAAGCGCTGTCATAACTCTCTTTCTGCTGATAGTGTATTTTACCTGAATCCACACAAAAAGAGAGACATTATGTCTGTGAGGGGAGGCAGCAGAGCAGAAATAGGACTGCTATGTTCCAGAAGCCTCTGAAGTCCAAAGGCACTGGAAAGCCTTTGACCAGAGAAGAAGAAGAAGGAAGAGGAGGAGAAGGAAGAGGAAGAGGAAGAAGAAATAAGAGATTGAAAAGAACTTTCATTTTTATAATTTATTTATTTTTATTTTCTATGTGCATTGGCACTTTGCCTGTGTGTGTCTGTGTGAAGGTGTCAGATCACCTAGAACTGGAGTTACAGACAGTGGTGTTGAACTCAGGTTCTCTGGAAGAGCAGCCAGTGCTCTTAACTGCTGAGCCATCTCTCCAGCCCTGAAAAGAACTTTCTTAGCAAAGAAAATCAGAGAAAGGAAGACCATATTTCAGGTCTATAGAGATGATTCTCAAAAAGCAAGATTATTTACTTATAATCTTTAAGAGGTCTTTCAAAATCCACTCTAGATTATATCTTGAGACCCTGAACTCAAGGATACATTTTCTATTATTGTAAATTATAAGTATACTTTATGTCATTATGGTTTAGAGCTGAAAGGTCTCTCAGATCTCCTACATTGAAGGCTTGTTGGTGTTCAAGCTGGAAATGTTCTGAGGTAGGGATTTCAGAAATGAAACCATGAGTACCCTGGTCAGTTTAACTCACTGGTCAACAATTTGATGGACTTCTAGAAGGTGATGGAAATTCAGGAGTGGCCATAGTAGAAGGGAGTAATTCTTGGAGTTGTGCCCTTAGCTACTTCCTCTTAACCACAGAGACTCGCTCTTGGCCCTGTGGATACGATGATGTGAGTACCTTGCTTGTCCGTAGCCTCCCTGCCACGATCTTTTGCCTTGCCATAGACTCACAATAGGAGCAAGTGACCATTGACTGAAGCTATAAATCCAAATAAATCTTTACTTCTTTAGGTTGATATTCTCAAGTATTTTGGTACAGTAATTGAAAGTGGACAAATGCAAATATTGGAAATGGAAAAGGACAATCTGTCTTCTCTAGGCTTCTCTAGTTGAAGAGAACTGTCCTGTTTGTCTGGCTTAGTACACATAGATAAAAGAATGCAGGGTAGGGTTCCCAGGAGAAAACACTCCACTTTGATGTGGCTGTTCTTGTCTGAACCAAATCCGCTGAAGTACTTATCTCATCCCCTCTCACCAACGACACTCTTTTGTACATGATTTACCTTATTATACATTTTTAGGCATTTAACATAGAAAACATTGATTATATCTATTTAATGTCTCTACCATTCTATTCTGTCACTTGGATGGGGGGTACTATAGAGATTTCTTTTTAATAGTTGTAATGAGACTGATAAACTGTCAACATTCTAGCCAGTTTCTCCGAGGTAGCTGGCTGTTTATAAGCTAGCTGAGTATGTATATCTCTCTCCCCCATTCTAAAAGCAAGGATCAGTCCTGGAATATATAATGTTCAGGACACTTCTAGTACTCTCAAATTATAATGAAAGGCAGTGGAACTGATAGATTAGGGTCTTGAGGACTTCAACATTTTCTTTCATTGTTGAATTGTTGGAGAGGTCCTGAGTTAGACTGGGAAATGCATGGGATACATTTCAGAGCCAGTAAGCAGTCTTGAATGAGAAATTGATCCATTCTACTCTGACTATGTTTGTGCCCAGAGAACATCTGTTGTGGGTGACATTTGAACTCTGGACCACACAGTTAATATTGACTCTGAGTAACATGTGTAACTGGAGGTCTAAAGATGAAAAAAAAGTCTACCTTAGGACTCTATTCTGTCCAGTCTAGTGACTCTCTCTCATCCCCCCTCAATCCCCTTCTCTCTTTCTTTTCTTTCTACAACTGACACCACCTTATTCTTTGGTTTCTTATATTAGTTAGTTTTCTCATTATGTGACCAAAGGCCCTAGTGAAGCAACTTTCCAGGAGGAATCACTTACATTCTCTCATAGAATCAGAGAGGATAGCCCAGCATGGGGAGGTCACATGTGGAACAGACTAGTTTGCATCATGATAACTAGGAAACAGAAGACACATTGTTCATTTTTTTTTTCTTTTTGTCCCTTTTCTTCTACCTGAGCCTCCAGACTATGAGATGGTATCACCAAGATTTGGAGTCCCGTCCCATCCCCCACCCCCCACACCCAGGTATGCTTCAACCTCCTGGGTTCTTCTCAATGCAACCAAACTGAAATAAAGATCAACCGTCTTAAGTCTGGGGATTTCCTACACCATCTCCATCAAGTACGGCTTGAACATATAAATTAGGATACATATAGGATGTGTATGAATATAAGTGATTATTCCAAGACTTCTCTGTGGATTTGAGCTGTACATGTATCTTATGTACCCATACAGGTACCTGACACTTTATAAGCAAGTAATATTTATTAAGCAAATGGATCAGTGGCTTCAGAGGAGTCATCTGACTTAGTACAGACATCAAAAATGTGTTAACCATAAGTTCCATGGAAGACAGATCTATGATTTACACATACACACACACATACACACACACACACACACACACACACACACACACTCCACAAATATAAAATGCTGGTGGTTTTAACCTTGTCTGGAGCCACCAGAAGTGAGTTATGACTGGGCTCACCACAGATGGTGCTTCCAATAGAATTAACAGCGAATCTAGGACAGAGCTTTCCCTCCGTCACCAGATACAGGACACTGGTGAACTGCTGACCAGTGACAATATTAAACTACGTCAAGTGTCTGTGGACAGATGACAGATGTGCAAATGATTCAAACTTCTGTGGACAACTCAAGTCATGGGAAGACATAATACTCTTAGGTCTCCCAAAGATTTCTTCCCAGTTTACTCTGAGTAACGAAAGAGAGAGAGAGAGAGAGAGAGAGAGAGAGAGAGAGAGAGAGATTGATTCCCCCCCTTTGTTTTGTTTTTCCGTTTTCTTCAATTTATTTGACTTCCTTCACCTATCCTTGTAGACATGACAGAAATAGCCTTTAGACATTTTCTCTTCTCTTTTACTAACTACATGGGCCCCCGGGTCTCAAAGGAAAAGAAATAAGGAACAGCCTGAAAAGGATGATAAAGTTCCTCTGGGCAGTTTTTGCAGACTCATCCGTCAAGGTTCACAAGTCTTGAAGAAAATCAGGAGGTAAAGGAATCTTGCTGGTGTCCTGTGCCCACACTGTTCCCCACTAACCCTTGCCAGTTCGACTCTCTCTTCCGGGCCATCCTCCAACCCCACCCTTCCTTTCTGTGGCCCTGGAGGGAGGACATGAGTCAGCACTTAGGCTTGAAAGTGTGATCTGCTTCTGAGTCCTCAGAAGGTAATCATTTGAGAAGATCTAGGACATATAACTGCAGAGAAAGTCACCCTCCCCACCTCTTTCTGCTCAGTGGCCAGACCTTGACTCCCACTTTCTGAATGTAGTTTTAGCTGGATCTTAGCTGGAACTTTAGAACAACAGTGTGCAGTGTGTGTGTGTGTGCCCAGTTTGTGAACATTTGAACAACAGTGTGCAGTGTGTGTGAATATATGTGTGTGTGAGTGTAGTGTGTGTGAATGAAGTATATACAGTGTGTTCGTGCAGTGTGTGTACAGTGTTTCCAGTGTTGTATATTTGTGTGTGGGGAGGTTGTTTTTTTTTGTGTGTGTGTGTGTGTGTGTGCCCAGTGTGTGAACATTTGAACAACAGTGTGCAGTGTGTATGCATGTATGTGTGTGTGAATGAAGTGTATACAGTGTGTTTGTGCAGTGTGTGTACAGTGTTTCCAGTGTTGTACATTTGTGTGTGGGGGGGTTGTTTTTTGTTTGTGTGTGTGTGTGTGTGTGTGTGTGTGTGTGTGTGTGTGTGTGTTTGTGTGTTGGGGAGAGGTTTGTTAGACCAGCAGTAATTACCTCCCAAGTGCATGGACAGATAGCTCTTTCAGAGAACTCAAACAATTTGAACATCTGCTGCTTGGCAGTGTTGTCTGGAGAGGACAGGAGAAGACAACAGAGAGAGCCAGAATCACCTCCTTTGTTCTTCCAGAAGAGGAAGCACATTGGCATTCTCTCTTGGTAGCTTGTTAAAACTTAACAGCATACCTTCCAATCAGTTCTTTGGGGAAAGGAACCAAGTTCACTAATTTTGTTGTTGACTCAATATTCTTTCTGTCCTGTATTCAGATTTTTCACTTTGCATGGGAAAATCAACCAGTAGGGTGTTTGTTGCTAGCTCACTATGACAGTTTTAGTCTTGACTTTTAGGCGAGAGGACAAACAGGATCAATGTGGGGCTGCTACAGACCTCCCTGTGGGTCAGGCAGTTCTGAAGAGGGAAGCTACTTAGCTCCTCTGGGTTAAGAGTGGGAGATAGCCTCACTCTTAGCAGCCTTTGCAGACAGCAACCTGGTAAAACCTAATCTGGAAGCTGTGGTTCTCCAGCCTACAATGGAGCGAGGAGGCTGAGTGCTCTCTCACCCTCCTGTCTGTTGGGAGTCTGTTGGATGTCTGTTGGGTGTCTGTTGGGCTGGTTTCTGTCTTGTTTGACAAGGTGTCTCCTTCCCCTGATCAAAGCAGACTCAGGTGAGAAAGGGACAGTGGGAACTGAATGCTGAAAAGTCCAGAGGCTGCATTCTCATTTCCAGTTGTCTTGTCGCCAAAACAGACAGGAAGTACTCCCATCATGCTCTTGTAAAAATATCAATATGAGCCTTTTCTATCAAATATGGTAAAACTTGTGTTAAGGATAATGAATTCAAATCTTCTTTATCCCAGCCTTGCCCCACACACGCACCTTGTAAGACTTTGATGCAAATGTTTTTATTTCCCTCACCCTAGTAAAACCTTTGTGTTTCAGTCCAGAAATGTGATGGCCTGGAGCAGCGACACCTTCCCCCTTTCTTCATTTCCTGTGCACCAGTTAGTTCTTTTCAGACTAGCCAATTGACTAGACTGTGAGGTCATCAGAGCACAGCCAATGGGAAAAGACACAGTCACCATCAGAATCAGTAGACAATCCAAATGCACTTCCTGCCCGTGTGCTCACTTCCTGAGCGCTCCCTCTTGACTGGCTCGCTCTTTGTAGCCCCAAACTTCTTTCTCATACTCTTATTTAATAGAAAGGATCTTGTTTCTAACTGACTTCTAAGTAGAGAGAAGTCCAGCTCTCCCTCTGGCTTTGCTAATGTCCCTCTGGAACCTGGGAGAAAAACAATGGCAGCTTCCTCCTTGTGAGGAATTAGGGATGCATGAACCTTTGCAATCACAGAGGAAACTAAGAGACCATTTACAGCATGAGCAGAGGAAGGCCCTGAAGGCAAGGCCACGCAGCTGCTTGACCAGAGACGAGGAGCAGAGTTTTAGCCTTGCTCTCACTTCCTGCCATGATTTCATTCCTAATGGGGTGAAGCTACCTTGGTTGTGATTAATTAGTGAAAATGGAGAGATTTGGTCTAATGTTTATGAATACTTAGTAAAAGAGGGAGAATGGCTGTGTGTGTGTGTGTGTGTGTGTGTGTGTGTGTGTGTGTGTGTGTGTGTGTTTGAATGCTGGGCATTAAGAGTATAGAAGTATGCAAAATGATAGAAACATAATCTAGGTGGTTCGGGATTTTTACACTGTGGAGAACAACATGTATTATCTTTAAATTATAGACAATCTACCACTCCCAGTATCATGAGGCCGGCCTGCGAATGAGTTCAGTTCAGTAAGTTTATAGACATTGTTCTTATGCCTCTAAAATGCTTGTGAGTAGGCAATCAAAAGATGAGTAAAACTTGGTCTCTACCCTTTTGAATTCCACAGCCTTTTTAGGTGGACTTAGGCAGCTCAGCCTAGGAGGACTGAAGCAGGTCATGACTTACTCAGGGGACCTGGGTTTTCTCTGCAGTTCTAGAACTTGAGGAAGTATCCTAAAGTCACCCAAAGTCAACCCTTGGGTTGTTTACAGGATGGGCTTTTTGGGAGTGCTTACACTGACTGTAGAGGCAACCAGTGGCTTAGATTAAATGGGTGGCCTATGGCTTCCCCATTACCTTTTGCTCCTGAAGTTTTTGGGAGACTTCTGAGGAATTGTAAACAGTTATCTCATATGATGACTGAAGACTGGAGGCATTTCAAGCAAGGAGCATCTGAACCAACTTATCTTCAAATTGTCAGAGACATGATTAGTCCTGATTACAGATTTGTACATAGCAGGATTTTATTTCATTTATGTTTGTTTATATGTATACCTTATTTTACACATATGAAATATGTCTATATGTACATAATTGTATGTATATTTGAATGAATCATTGAGTGGATGCATGTTAGCCCTCCAAATTAATATACTTGCAAGAGAATTAAAGTCAACTAAATTTTTTCTATAGAATCTATCTTTTTGTTGTTAAAAGCAGTCATACTCAAGAAGTCACTGCGGCTGGAGACAGTCAACTGTGGTTGATTCTCCCTCCCCCTCCTTCTTCATTGTTTCCTCTGTTCCTTCCTCCTCACTCCTTATTCCCCTCCCTTTATCCCTTATTTCATCCCTCCTAGCTTTTGTTTATTATTATTTTTGAAAAAATATAGAAATGAGGGAATCTAGCATGCCAATTTGTCTTCATGAAATGGAGTCAGAAAAAATCCCCTTCAATGTCAATGCAAAGCAAGTTTAAGGCATTAGAAAAGATTATTTCCATAACTGTAAATTTTCAAATGGGAAGCTCTCAGTATTAGTAATCTTCACTTAAGACTAAGACTGATCATGCTGTTGCTCCCTATGCTGGAATATCTGTAGACTTAAACACACACACACACACACACACACACACACACACACACACACACACACCACCGGAAGCAGAAAAGACAAACAACAAAACCGGCAACACCTGATGGTGCCAAGTTCTGGTGACGCCATGGGCTTGCTGCAGCAGGTCCTGTGCTGCACCTGAACACATGAACACTCATGAGCCAGCAGTCCCAATCCTACACTCAAACCTAAGGGAATGAGCGCATGCGTGTTCCTGACACATACAAGAATGCTCCCAACAGCCCTGCTTGTAATGGTCCCCGTGTGGACACCACTCAAATGTCTGTCATTGGAAGACTGGGTAAAAATTACAGTATAATTCTATGATGACCAAATTATGACAAACTACATTATGAATGAATCTGAATCTCACAAACAGAATATTGAGCCCGGACACCAAAAAAATTAAAATTTTATTTCTGCCAATCTTCCACCAGGCAAAATTAGCAGCCAGTGTTAGCAGCCACAGCAATGCTCCCTCTGTAGGGAAGTAGAGTGATTGAAAGGCCATACAAGGGGCTTTTCTTCTAAATTTGAAGTTTTTATATTTCTGAGAATTTCATACAAAGAATTTCATTTATGCTTTATTTACATCATTTCTACCACCCCATCTCCCCCTCTAACGTCTTCACTGCCTCTCAAGTTCACAACCTCATTTTCTTAAGTTACCAACATATAACAATAACTAATCAGGGAGCTCATCCCTGGGAGGTGAGGGAGAGAAGACATCTTTGATCTTCCCTCTTTCAGCCGCCACTGAAGCTCTTCATGTAGGGGTGAGACCTTGGGAAATTTCCCCTGTCTGTGTTGATAAATCAACTAGAGTTGTCACTATTTAGGTCTTGTTTTGGTACCTATACTGTTAAGATTTTATGTGTGTAGTGTCCCCTGAGTCTAGATGACACTCATTAGCAGCTGGCTAGGTGTGCACACACACCCACACACACTGCTTGTGTATTTTTAAGTAAGCTTACAGTACTGTTTCCCTATGACTTTTACAAACATCCTCAAGATTATTCATTTCTCCTTCCTCACACTCTGTTTATCCTCCCGCCTCCCCAGTTAAAATCTCTGCCCATTTTGTTTTTCCTTTTCTCCTTTCATGGCACCTGTCTCCTACTGTGCCCTCTAGAGAAGATACCCTCCCCCGACCCCCAGAGCTGCTTCTTCTGGCTTCCCCCAAAGTCCCTTTTAAGAGGCTGTGTGCTCTATTGCCTGCACTAGGTCCTGGGACATTGGTTTCCTTTGGGAAATTTCTCTGAGTTCCAAACTAGTATTTGTATATTTTTCTATGTACAGATTATAATTCATAAGCAGTTTTTCTTTTTTAACTCCTGAAGAAATAGCTCTGGATACATTTTGTTTCTATGTCTCAAAGCATTTGATTTTTGATGTTCTCAGGTTTAGGAAAAAATTACTTTTTCTTTTCCAATTTAAACTTATAGAAGTTTACCTTCTATATTCAAATCTAAATTTAATTTAGTATCAAGTGACTTTATAAGTGACTTGAAATAATGCTGACTATTTGTACCATTGTCCATATTTCGGGTTCAACATCACATTTTCATAACATTGGGAATGAATGGGCATTTAATTTTTGGATGAGGCAACAGCAGGACGAAGGGACAATGGGTAACTGTATGAGACATGTCAACCTTGGTCAAGTGGTCTTGTTGTTTTCTCAGCCCAGGCTTAGGAGTCTGTTGTTTTAGATTTCACGCTATTCTGCAGGACTGTGTGGAAACCACCATACGGCTGACTATTCAAGAATGAGGGAATTAGTCATTTTCTTAAAAACTTCTAATATGGCTAGATTAGTTGATAAACATTCACATTGAAGGAGAAGTCCTATTTACACAATCAGGGGATTGCAAACTACATCAAAAAGCACAAACACCCAAACAAGAGCATTCTTGTGATGGGCAGGCAACCCCAGGTTGTTGCTACCCAGTTTTAATATCCCTAGAGGCACAAATTACCCATTTGAAGGAAGTGGCACCTAATTTGATCTCAAAGCTGGAATTCTGAGGAATGCAGTAACCTTTAAGCATGAGGAGATGTCTGTGAACTTTTTAAAAGAGTGTGTGAATGTATCGACCCATGTTTGTGTAGTGTGTATGCATGTGGATATAGGTGTGTATGTGTCCATGTTTCCTTGGACGTGAATAAAAGAGGACAAAAATATGAACCTCTACATTCAGCACAATAAAAATCCACCTGAGCTTCCGTTTGCCACGTCAGCAAAGATATGTAGGAATTCAATAATACACTTAACAAATGATAAAATATTTATTAAAAAATTCACACCACATAAAAGCTGTTGTGGTAGTGCACATCTGTGATTATTGTGCACATTTGTAAGTACAAGAGGTGATCAAGATGCTCACTGCAAGTTCAAGACCAGCCTGGGCTACATAGTGACTTCTAGGCTACCTGAGGCTACTTATTAAGACCCTGCCTCAAGAAACAACCACCAACAAATAAGTTCTCACAATAGTAAGTAAAGGTTTTTGTCCTCTGGGGTCATTTTACTCTTTCACTGGTAAATTTTTAAACCTGTGGTTCATATCTTGTCTCTGTATCTTTTTGACTTAATCCCTCTTGAACTCTGCTACCCAATCTCCATTCCACCTCTTTAACTCTGTATTTAAATTGGCTCCTGGAAATCCCCACTCACCATTTCCGCTCCAGTGTGCCTTCTGTGCATCTCCCCTTGCCGTCTCTTCTCATTATTTTCCTTGCTGCTTCTGAAGACTTCTCACTTCTTACACCCATGGCACTGCTCTCTCTGTCTTCCTGCTAATGTTCCATCCATTCCAGAGTTTCCCAGATGACTTTGACTCTTTCTTCAGCCCCCCCTTCTACCTGAGGTATAAAACTAGATCCCCCACTTTTCTTGCTGGGCACCACAGAGATCTTCCCTGTTCTTATGGCTGCAAACGTGCAGAGCTGGTGACTCACAGATTTACAGCTCATGCCCTGTCCCTTGCTCGAGGTTCATTCCCTATCTCTGGCTGACCACTGGTCATTTTCACTTGAAACTCTTCCCAGTGTATGAAACTCAACAATCTCTTGCTGAGAGAGCGCACCCTCTCCCCCACCAAAGCCAGTTCCCTTTCCTAGTTCCTTGTTTCTGCCCTGGAGTCCTTGGCTCAGTCACTCCTGCTTAAAACATTGAAATCCTCTCCCAAGCGCCTCTCATGCTTACCTTTGCTCCCTTGGAGCTTTCTGAATCATATCAGATACTTGAGTTCTGCCAATTTATTTCTTCAAAACTTCTCTTACCTTCTTGAGTTTCTTTCCATTTCCTTCCTTGTATTTCCATCATAGCAGTGCCTGGTCATTTATTGTGCCTCCCAGCCAACTTCTTTGGCTGTGCATTCCCATCTGCCAGCCTAATCACATACTGTTACTCCACAGATCCCTGAAATGATGTTTCCCCACCATTTCCCTATATTCAGTCTTTGACCCTTCTATATGTTTAATTACTCATCCTTGACTGCAGATTTTAAAGGAAATTGTTCTTTGTGTCCTAGTAGGTGCCAGATAACATGCTAAATTCCATCTGATACAAATACAGTTGTCCTAGTAATCAAAGGAAAAAACCTCCACCACCCATGTTGAAAAACTAGATCAGTGTCCAAATATTAGCATAAAGGGGATTAATAACAAAATTATTAGTGTTTGTGCTGGGTATGGAACAGCCAGGCCAGAAAGCCAAGTCTTGGGTTTATGTAAATCTCAGCTCTGTTCTTAAGGCTCAGTGGTGGTGAGCTTTTCTGGGAAGAGGGACTAGTAATTAACTTGGTCAGGGGAAGGATAAGCAAGCTCACTGTCAGGCACGTTTCCCTTCCAGCTCACCAGTGTCTGGAGAGGGCCTAGCTGGGATTCTACTGTGAATTTTATAGTGATGGAATAATTGATGAACCCCAGGGACTTTTTAGTGAATTCCTATTGGTTCATTTTTTCTTTTGATGGACTTTTTAAAATTGTTGTTGACTCTTTGTGACTTAGGTGACCCAGAAAATCACTAAGTCCAAGCTCAAATGACCTGAAGGTAAATTTTTATGTGCAATGACAATATCAGAGAAGTCTCTGGGCCTTGTTTTAAATTGTACTTGGCCAGGCTCATACACACACTTTCTTCAGAAAAGGGAACCAAGAAAGAATATTTTAATTCAGTTATACCAGATGTTGGGGACAATGATGTTGGAAGAAGATAAAATAACTAAGCAAATTAACTTAAGAAGGAAAAGAGAGGTTTAAAAAAGTTTTTAAGAATCTATTTTTATTTAAGAAGGGAGTTGGTGTGTGACTTTGTGCTTTGTTCTGAAAATCACTTTTATTTTCCTAACCACACCAAATTGATAAAATCCAGATGAATATTTGGCTACATTAACTTTCTGGATAGCTTTGTGAAATGGTGTCCATCCAGAAAAAGGCTATCCATCTCGAGTCCCCACCATGGCCCACTATATAAATGGTAAGTACAAGTAGGATCAGCTAGCACTTTTTAACTCTGTTGTTATTGTTATTCTGTTGTAGACCATTACCCTTAAACTGCCCATCTTGCTCAAAGAAAATCATTGTTTTTTTTTTTTTTTTTTTTTGAGTGTCTAATGATATGTGGGTGCTTGTGCTAACACACTGAGCCATTGACATATATATATATATATATATATATATATATATATATATATATATATATATGCACTGCCACTGTGTTTACAAATCTGGGTTCAGTGAGAGACCCTGCCTCAAGAAAATGAAGTGGAGAATAGGCAAGAAAGGTACTCCACATCTACTTCAGGGGTGAACAACTAGGCCAACATTACAAAAAAATGTTTGTAAGACAAGAACAAGAGAATATCTAATGGACTCATAGCCTAAAATCATCAATGTCATAGTAAAAACAGGATTAGTGTCAGTTGTGTTGGGGACAGAAGCCAGACAAGAGAGGATTGAAGAGAGAATTGGGATCATAGCAATGGAAACAGCAAATCTAGATGACTCTCTACAATAGAGAAGTTAGAGAATGAACTGGAAAGGAATGGTAATTATGGGTACAAAGGGGTGGCATTTAGGGGGTTGATTATAGAGTCTGTTTATAGGTTTACATGAATGATTCAGAAGGCAGGGAGACTCTATGATATCAAAAAGGGAGATAATGTAAGGAGCCCCCTCCTAATGAGGAAGGAGGTAGATTCTAGAGCCCACTAGAGGAATTGCTTTTTGAAATAAGGGATGTTTCTTTCACATAATCAGAGGGTAGTATTAATGTGGCTGTTGATACAGGTATAATTAGATGCATGGCATTGGGAAAAGGAAGGGAATAGCTATAATACTTTGGTTTAAACAATAGATATCATCTATGGATAATTTAAGAAAAAGAATAGTGTGTTGGATGAATTATGGGTAGCTAAGAAACAAATAAAAGTCCACTATTAACCAATGATTATCCTCCCAACACACAGGAGACTTGACTCCATCCTCCTTCTTTAGACAGAGAAACAGGTAAGTAAATACAGTTTACCCAAAGATCTAGTCTGCCTCCCAGAGCAGAGTAGCATAATGGGGTCAAGAATTTTTTGGTTCTTCCCTGTATGAAGAAGGTGAGGAGTCCCTTAAAGTGGGAATCACATGTCCTTTCACTCACTTGTTCTCCTCCCATTCACATTGTCCAAAGCTTCCCAGAGGCTGTATTCTAGCCTCTTCCTCAGGAAGTAGAACATCTGTCTCCAGGCACCTGGTCAGAAAGTACCGCATTGTGACAAGGCTCTTCTTCATCTGGTGTTGGAGCTACGTCAGGCTAGAGTCTGAGCAGTAAATGGGATTGATGGGGTGCTACAGTTCCTGTACCTGAACTCAAAGGAAGCACTGGGTACAGAGATAGTCCAGTGGAGTCCTGTACCAAGGAGACACATTTTAAACACTCTTCCTTGTACAACAGCTATCCTGATATTATTGTCTTAAGGAGCCCATGACTTCATCTAGAACCACTTTTATTACTAGTTACAGCTATTGGTAGTGTGTGGGACATCCTCAACCATCCAGAATGGCAATGCCAATTCTTGCTGTTTTCCTGCCTATTTGTCCCTTTCCCCATAGAGAACTTTGAAAACTACATCATAGATGTCAAGAAGAAAGATAAGGAAACTAATGTAGAACTACAAGAGTTTGTAATGGATTTAGTTTTATGAGTTAAAAGGCTTTATCAGTTCTCTAAAAACTTTCATTTTCTTGAGCACTCATCCATGCCTATCAAACTCCAAGAGACTTTTCATGTTGTTCAAATAAAATCTTCTAACTTACTAATTTAAAAAATTACTGTAGCAGAATACTTGTGTTGTCCGAGGAGCAACTCAAGAGCCATAGAAAAGCCTGCAGGACTCCTCCCTTCTTCTTGGTTTGAGAGTCATTGGGTTGAACGTAAACATAGCACTTCCCAAGTGGTATCCAGAAGCTCAGGTTGGATCCTTTGGGTTCCAGCTTCCACCTGATGCTTTCCTTCCCCGGTCCTTATCTCATTCCTTTTCCTGGATTGGTTGTTGCTATCTGGTGACTTTTTTCTCCATTCAGGACCCTTTGAGTCAGGACAATATTGTATTCACCCTTGCATCGCTATATCATCTTCCAGAAGCCAGGGCAGGTTTTGCATATGGTAGGTGTTCAGGACTTTGTTGTTATTGTGCTACAACTAGAAGGTTTCTTAGAAAAGTATTTCCCATCTTAATCCTCAGGAGGCTAGGTGGTCCATCCAGCATACAGTAGGTTTATGCACAAAAGCTTAAAGTTTGATTTCTGAGTCTACCACTTGCAAGATCTATGACTTGGGGTTAAACCACTCTACCCCTCAATCTTAGTTTTCTCATCTTCAGCATGAACAGTCCCTGTCCAACATGATTGTTGAGATGATCGACTGAAATCAACATGCCTACATGTCTTAAAGCCAATATGAAAGGTAGAGTTTAATTGTGCCTATGGAATCAGAACAGAGGGGACAGATGACCTAATGACTGTTGTTAACACCCGCCCATGGTCTACCATCTTTTCATCACTACATCCTCAGCACCCAGCACAGGGGATTACAGGTGGGCTCTCAACAGCCTTTTGCTTTTTCAAGGAATGCCAATTAAATCAGTTTCCATCTCATTTCCGTGCTTTTTTAGGGGAGTAGGAAGTGAATGGTTGCGGAGCACTTCAGGTGAATGTGGATGTAGAAGGAGAGAAGTGAATAGATGGAGTGTGTTCCTCTTGCTAGGGATCTCTGAAGGGTAGCGGGGTGGGGGTGGGGGGCTGTCTAGAAGCTTCTGGGGTTCTGAGCACTGGCCTGCCAAGAGCACTTTGCATCACCTATGAAGTAGATAATCCTGATGACAGATGTCACAGCTCAGCTACTGTGGCTCTGTTACTGGGATACTAGGGACCAGATACTACATAGAAAGCTTCAAGGCTCTGAGGCTCTGGGAGCCTTACTGAGAAGATTGGGTGGTTGGACAAGAGACAGAGAAATGAGCCATGCTGTCATTGACTAGAGATGGGAAGAGGGCAGGGGAGAAGGGAGGAGATGGTGATGGGAACAGAGCAGCAGAGCTTCCTGTGCCTTTGGAGTGGCCGCAGATTTGGAATGCAGAAATTTCTGGTTTGCTCTTTCAGTTTTACCAACCTAACAACCAAACCAATTTTATTTGTGTTCACAAAGGTTTTACACTGAACACATCTTTTCGACAGTTAGGACAGAAATTTCACCAAATCTGGTCTGTGTTGGCCATTCACTAAGGAGTCACCGGATAAAAAATGGATTCTTAGCATTTCACAAAACATAGACGGTTTTAATTTTATTACAGCCCTGTTCCCTTTCTTTATGTACTCTTGAAATAAATGGCTGATCAGGAGCAAAATCTTCTCCTTTGTTTCGTGGAAACTGACCCATTTACCTCGTCCTCCTGCTCTGGTAAATCACTGTAGAGAACCCTGGGGCCTGTGACTGTTCACTTTCAAGGCCCGGCCCAGGCCTAGATTGGGAAAGTCCTTCTCAGCTGAGTTTGTCAGTCTGTAGGAGGTGAGGGCCTATGTGTTTGTCAGATTGTTGTGATTGTCTTCTATTGGCCAGCCTCCTGCTCAGCTGGAAGCTCTGCTGTCAATTTACCACGTGCTTCCGTCTTCCTGGGGGGCGGGGGGGGGGGGGGGAGGGTGCTGGTGTTTTGGTCGCTTTGTGGATAGTAGCACTTCTTCCTCCTGCTGAGCCTTTCTCAAGAGTAAAATGCGATTTCTGTGGGAGGATGTGGGACAATTGGAGCCTGGGTTGATGAGTGAACACAAACAAGGCCATTGCAGCTTGAAGGAAGGACTTGACAGAAGCAACATGGATCTAAGTGCCTTGGCTTCCAAGCAGATGAGGAATCCAATTACAATGCTCTGTACACAGGTTGGTTGGTTTGCTAAGTGCTTCTGCTTTGCTTTAATCCCATAGAAATAAATGAGAGAATAAAAACCAGACTGAGAGTAAGTCTTTCACTCAGGATTTGTCTTTAGAGGCCATCAAGATGGAAAACATCTTTTGGAGCTTGTAGGATGCTCTAATTTGTAGAAGCTTTACAATATGACTCACCTCCTCTGGTCCCCTAATAGCTAAGAGAAGAATTTAATGCCCACAGGATCAGAGCATCCTTGCCCCCATGTATGTGGTACAGTCTGTGTACTAACTACCCTGATTTAGGGACATGATGTTCCAATGACAATGAAATCTCTAATTGTAGTTGCTCCTCTGTAAGGGATGAGAGTATTTGCAACAGAGCCTGAACAACAGCAAGTGCCTGTCACTCAAAGCTTGAGGCATGCGTTTTATCATTCTTTACCTATACTATCTGCTTGTAAGCAGATATGTACATACATTTCTATATCAATAAATATAATTTTAACCTTCAAGTCTCCATTTTATAATGTAAACAATTATCAAAGGGACACAACTATTTCAAATCTGGGCGCTTCATTCATAACATTTGAAATGCTACAGATTTTACAACACTTGTGAAGAACCTGCTTCCTTTATTGTTAGGACTGTCTAGTGTAGTCCTTACCCTATGATCTTTTCTTGGAGCTTGCAATTAAATGAGTAATGATCTTGGAAGGTTAAGTAGATAATATGATTGTGAAAACCTATTAAATCCAATTATTTTTTTTTCCGTGACTATGAAACACAATCTCTAAAAGCTGAAGTTGTGCAACTCCCTGGAAGGCTCATGGCTCAGTTCAGTGTTGCATCTAATGAAAACAAAACCAAAAATAAAACACAAGTGATCCATGAGGCTGTCTCTTTGAGCCTCATTGCCTATAATTGTAAACATCTGAACTTAGGATTTTCAGGAAAAGCTCTGCTCTGCAGTTCATGCAGAGAGTTAAGAATAGCCCAGCCTAATGACTGTTTTTGTCTGACGACACTCCAGACCACTTGTCATGATTGTCTCAACACAGGTAAGTGAGGCATTCCTTTTTGGACACATAAGCTCCTTTCAGAGCAGAAGAGCCTAGAGCTATTGGAGCGCAGGTCATCTGCTGCCCTCCATCAGTTACGACCCTCAGCTGGAAGTTTCAACATGCCCTTTCTGGTCTGTCGTGGCAACGATTGTTCACCTTGAGGAGGTGACATGTTGACCCACATTGGCCCAGGTATCACCTGGGCATGGGCGTTGTTCTGGTGGCGGTTGCACCCGATACTAAGGAAAGGGTGACTTATGCCACTGTCACCCGCCTTGCTTCAAAGTGGGAGGTGTCCCAGTTGCCTGGTTACCATACTGTCACAAGATTTAATGACCTTTAGAGGGTGGAACACCCTCTGATGAGTTGCCTTTAGATTGTTACTATCGGATTCTCTTTGTCTTCTCAATAAAGATAGTGAAAAATATGCTCCCTCTTCTAAAGGCGTTAGTTTTCAGACTTAAGTTTATAGTTTAGGCCATTTGTGTGTTTATAGACCTAGTTTCCTCCATTTGCAAGAACAAAGGTTCACATTAAGAGAAAAAAGGAGGAGGGGTGTTCCATTCATTTGTAGTGCACATTAAGCTTTACTAAGCACCTTTCCACTGCTCCTTCCTGGAGGCAAGCCTGCCAGCTAGACAGTGACTCCGTCCCAACTTCCCTGTCCCTGGGGAGTGTGACAGGCTGCATAAGAAACAAGCTTAACATCTTAGATTTTCTTTCAAATTTATTCTGCCCCACCCACGGTCCCTCTTCCTCCCTTCTCCCTCCTTCCCTTCCTCCTCCTCTTCTTTTCTCTCTCTGGTTTTTGTTTTCTCTTTACCAACACCTGGAGATTTGGCTCTAAAATTATTTGATGGTGCTTTTAGGGCAGAGATGATTTAATGGCTGATGAGATGGCTGAGAGGTGAGGGGCCTTGCCACCAAGCCTGGTGACTGGAGTCCGAGCCCACATGTGGAAGGACAGAACTAAATCCTGTGAGTTGTCCTCTGACTTACACATGTCCTGTGGTACTAGTGTCCCCAATAAACAAACATAAGAAAAAAATAAATGACTTGAAAATACTCCAGCTAAGTAAACATTACAGAAATAACCCACTGAGAATGTCTCCAAATCTTCGGGTGTTTCTATTAATCTCAGTTACAGGGAAAGAGGTTATCAATAGTTTTCTGAGGAGCTAGCTGGTGCCACTTTATTAACCATTCAAATATCCAAGGACTTGAATTCTCCTCAAGAGTAGAATGTTAGCCTCTTACTGTTGTTTCTGCCTTGGGGACACACAGAGTTTAGGTTCGATTACTCTCCGAGGTACAAAGAATGCTCAGAGATCATTCCTCCCTCTGCTCAAGTGTCCCCCGCTCTTGAGGAAACAAACCAAAAATAATGTGGCTGACTCCAGGTTACAGGTGTGTCCATCGGAGAAACCTTGGCTTCACAGACATTTCCATCTGAGCAATAAAAGCAGCGTTTTCTCCAGTGAAGAATACATTGTAACTCTCAAGCTCCGTGGGCCAGAGTCTGCCCAATGGAAGTGATACAAAATGACATGGATTTAGATTTTTTTTTGAGATAGTTTTGCCTGGAAATGGCAAATCTACTCTATAAATGATCATTTCTAAGATATTTTATTGTGTGCATACTATGTTTTGGGTGAATCCTAGTGGATCCTTGAAGGAAATGCTGAGCAAAGTACAGAGCAGGGCTTTATGGAGAGTTGCATGCTCCATTGCAATGATGAACGGCGGGGCAGGCGAGGGCATTTACAGTAAATGGGGTGTGGGCTCTAGCCAAGGGGCCCTGTGGCTCTGCACTCCGTTGTTTGTCCTTGAGACTGTGTTTGCCTAAGTTGTTGTTCAGAAACACCAAGGCAGAGACTGTTTCCTGACTAAGAATCCCTTTGATATTCTAGCAATGACTCATGGAGTCACACATGCCCACAGAGTGGCCAGCATCACCTTCTGAGGTTTTCACGTAGGGCACAGTAGGGCACGTTCAGCACGTAAGGAGGAATCAAATCTCCTGCATGTCAGCCTGAACTCCCTTCAGGCACTCTCGCATCCCCTAATCAGGACCTGGGGAATTCAGGGGTCTACATGCGCTTTTGCTCCAATGACCTTTCCCTGATGCTCTACTTGTTAGCACACCACTGTGAGAGTTCTCTCTTGATCCATGTTTGTTCTCCTTTCCTGTCATTTTCTCCATGATAGCCTCCCTGGTGGCCGTTTCTGATTGGTACACAGCATACATACGTCCACACTTACAGATGGGTGGCTGACTCATTAGTGAACGAAGGTAAAATGCATAAGATTCCTACCATCTACCTCCTCCCTCCCTCCCTGCCTCCCTCTCTCCCTCCCTCTCCAAACATATATTGTGACAAAATGCAGGCACTGCACTTGGTTTGAGGAGAAAGAGCTGAAGGAGCAATCTGTCATTGTGGAGTTACAATTCCACTAACTGTTTAAATGAGAAAAGGGTCGATAGAAACATTTTGTCTCCAACTACAGAGGAGTACTGATTGGAAATACCCTGTATCCCTCTCACCAGACCTGGGGAGAAGGAACATGTGTCTGAAGCGAGGTGGACTGAGTGTATTCAGGCTCTGGCATGAGTAGAAATTGCGAGGAAGTTGGTTATGACTACCTTTCCACAGGCACTTCATCTAAAACCAAGGGTGACTTTGAGGATAACACAGGAAAACGCTTCTTAATGTTAAGCAAGTATTTTACAGTAGTTAATATCAATCCTATTATTGTTATTATTATTATTATTATTATTATTATTATTATTATTGGGGTAAATGAAAAGTTAAATTTTTATTTTGTAAATGTGAATTATTTTAGGATATTTTCACTGCCCCCTCTGTCACACACTACACTACCAGCACTCGACAACTGTCTGCATTTCTACTAGGAACTGTTGCATTATGTCCTTGTTACTCAAAACACCTCTGGAAAGCTTTACTCTGATGTCTGCTGTTACTTTCCTTCTGACTATATGATGTGCCTGGACTCCCTGTGTGAGAAGTTAAAGCCCACGAGTGCATTAGACACGGGGTACCCTGTAAGTACCCCTGTTTACTACCGTGAAACAACATTTGCAGACTGACACCAGCATGTGCCTGAGTGAGCTAACACAGTTTCTAGTTGGAGTCAATCTCAAGATGCTTCACGGTGCAGAATACAGGCCTATAACATCCCCAGAATAAACAAAATACTCAAGAGTGATACTGTTTAAGGTGAAACCCACATTTTTGAAATGGTAGATGCTACCAACTCCACCAAAACAATAGTAACAATAAAAATACCCAAATCAACAGATTAATTTATTCCAGATCCAAGTCCTTCCTTCACTTCTGACATGTTAGGGGCCACAATGTCTCGGGGAGAGCAGAAGGCTGGATGGCCCACCCTAGACATCATG
This sequence comes from Onychomys torridus, assembly GCF_903995425.1. Classification (NCBI taxonomy): domain Eukaryota; kingdom Metazoa; phylum Chordata; class Mammalia; order Rodentia; family Cricetidae; genus Onychomys; species Onychomys torridus. Next base: position 6,563,156 of record NC_050461.1, on the reverse strand, counting down.
TCTCCAAATGACTCACCTTAGAATAGATCTGGAAAGGGTACATGCCCTAAGTACTCCACAGTTGAGTTGGGGGACCCAATCAATAACCCTTTTGTTTTTCCTGGAGTAGCCCTCCCAGTGAAATGTGATACCAACACCACAGGGCATGACTGTTAGGCCAGTTTCTGTGGAGGACTGGTACAGGCGCTTTCACTGAGAACCACTCTTGCTGTGTTGCAAGATCATTTCCTATTACGTAAGAAGAGTGACTTCTTCTTTAGCTGTGGCCAAGCTGCCAGACAGATCTCACAGACTGCCCTCTGAGCTTCAGACCCTGTTTTCTCCGTGGCAGAGGACAAACCAGCTCACTTTAAGGAAAACCGGTTACGGACTAGACTGAAGAGATCCCATTTGCAATTTACAGGCTCCCTGGTTTCAAAGTGGTTTCTATAAAGTTACTGGATCGAATTCCTCTGAGTTATGATTTGGGTTGGTTTTAAAGTTACAAACAGGAGAGGTATTTTGAGTAACAAGGACATATGCAACAGTTCCTGGTTGAAATGGAGAGTCATTGGGTACTGGTAGTATAATATGTGACAGAGTAATGTCTTGAGCATTGATAATATCTCCTGACCCTCACCATTTCTAAGAATTGCCTGACATTTGCAGTCTATACTCACATGCAGCAGAAGGAATATCAGGAGCACATATTTTCTCCAAGGCATTTGTCCTGGACAGTTGGCAGTACAAGTGGTATTGATGGTGTTGGTTTAGTAGACCCTCTGTGCATTGATTTTTTTTTTTTTTTCATCTGAAAAAATGGGAAGGCAGAACAAGATGATCTCAAAAACCTTTCTAGGGCAAATGTGATAATACTCTGATTTAGAGAGAACCTTCTGAAATAACTGGAAATCATAAACTCATCCCATACTCTGCGTTTGCTGGTAGCCTGCCATTAGGCCAATGCTTTCCTCCTCTGGGCACAGTGCTGCCTGCTGACTTCCTGCCCTGTGGAGAGCATTCCTTTCCCTTCCTCCAGAGACTCAACTGTCAGAATGCCTGGGGGAGGGGCTACAGAGCATCCCGGAGGGGGGCACGAACTAGGCTGAGTCTTCTGCTCATAAGGGTGTTTTAGCAGTCTCAGTAAGATTAGTCAGTGGGGCAGCAGAGAGAGCCACAAGGACCCACTTCCCAGACGCCTTTCTTCCTTACAGTGTAGTCTGAAATGCTTGCATGGACAGAGCCTTCAGTTGTACTGAAAAAGAAAAGGACCCTGAGCAGCAGACTGGTCCTAAAGCATGCTGGCCAGCTCTGGGCTATCAGGAGACAGGTGTTGCCTTTCCTCAAATACAGCCTGCTGGTGTATGTTATTTCATCATCTTAGAATTGAAAACAAACACATTTTTAAACTCAGAAGATGACTTTGATTTACTTGTTAATATTTATGAAGTTAGGATTCCAAATAAAAATCCTGCTATCAAGTTTTCTCTTTTCTGAAAACTTCTGGCCATGTTTGGATGCGTGTTTCTTCAAGTTAACAAGCAGGCAGAGCTCAGAGTCCCAGGTGGTGGTTGAGATACTTCCACAGTGACAGACCCTGCCTGGCCTATTTTATGGTTTACCTCGTCAGCCTCTCCTGGGTCCCTTCAGCATGACTCTTCAATGGAGTTGATAAACAAAGTCCAGGTGTCACCTGTACTAGGCAAAAGACACTGGAATTTAGAAGCAGCGACTTTACTGTGGGAAGCTCCTTGGGAGGGAACCAGAGTCTGAAGCAGGGACCCACAGCAGGAGGACTCCCACCTGAGGCTCAGAGGAGGTTCTAAGCTAGGGCAGTGGGCACCTAGGCTCCTGGTACTGAGCTCAGCAGGATGAAAGGGTGGTGCCCCAGGGTGGAGGACCTGCTTTCCTTCTCAGTCACCTTGGGTCAGCCCTGAGGTGATCTTACCGTGATCACCTAATACCAGTAGAAATATTTGTCAGTAAGGTAATGTTTAGTGTTCTGCTTCCAACTCTACTCATTTGTGGAAATGATCCTTAGACCCTGCAGCTGTTCGAACCATGCCTGACTGAAGCATAACAACCTATGGTATCTCAGATTTGCATGGTCCTTACATTTCACAAGAAGGATCTTGGCTTGGCTAATATTTTCATGCCCTAATAACAGCAATCAGCGCTTGGGTTGGTCATGTGGTAATAAATAGGCACCCATCTGGGACATGGCCTTGTAAAACAGGGCAGGAAATGCCACATCATATGGAAAGTTGTACTTTTCGTTTCATAACTCAACTTTTGCCTAACAGAGATACTTACTGAAACAGCCCTTGTAGCATAAGGCATGCATTAACGTATTTCATGAAAATTGTATTTTTGTACAAAATATTTTCCTATAAATCTTCTTGAGTTATCACTGTGACTCTGAGGCAGCTGGAGATGTTGTTATTATAACTAATTTGTAACAAAGGGAAATGGGGACTTAGGAAAATGAAGTCATTTTGTTCATGTCTTATAATTAGTGAAACAGAATCAAAACGGATTCCTGACACAAATCCACTCTACATCTCTGCCTGTGTCATGTGTGTGTTTTTGAGTGGATGGTTACACACCCAAACACTGGGTGTCAGTACCGTGGTGTGTGTATCTGTGTGGATGGTCACACACCCAAACACTGGGTGTCAGTACCGTGGTGTGTGTATCTGTGTGGATGGTCACACACCCAAACACTGGGTGCCAGTACAGAGAGGCGAAGGTTATTCTTTTTCAACCTAAGGACTTTTAAAGTGCTTGCTTAGAGAAATGGCAAATGTCTTATAGAATACATACATCTCTTAAGAAAAGTTAAGACATACTGTGAACCTCATGCTAAGATTTTTTTCTTATATTTAAGGGGTAAGAGTCACAATATGAATGATCTCAGTTTCCTTTATGAATCCATGATCTCTACACACAGCATTTTGATGACTGGTTATAGAAAACTTCTATAATGGATGATACCATGCAGAAGATGTTTTCTCTAACCATGAAGTATGTCCTGGCTAGTCTCATTATCTAAAATGTGCTTTAGAAAACCCATAATTTCACGATGTTGTTATTTAGCTGCAGAGAGAAAATGTTCACATACTCCCCAAGCCTTTGTATGTCACCTAAACCACCCCACATCTCTTTCTGGGGCTGTGATGATACATTATCAAAGGAAAACATGCAAAACAGGTCCCTGGCTCCGTGCAGCCCAAGGGCAGGAACGACATGCCTGGGCTTCACACCTTTCTGGGGCCCTGGTTTGCCTCTTCTTCTCTGAATCTACTTTGGGGGTCAAGTGCTGGCTTTCTTTACCTCCTGGCACTTTCATAGTATGTTTTTGGTGGGCCTGGGAACACTTAGAAACACACACTTAACCCTCCTATAGAATCGGTTGTACAGTTTTACGTATTTTGGACTTTGTAAATATGGGGAGACTTCTGTAGAACTTTGTATATTGGGAAACTATGGCATATTTCTTAGGAAAATATTATTCTTGTTCATAAAGGAGGTACTCACTTAATATAAAAATTCCTTTGAGATCACTAAAGTATCTATTTCAAATACTTATTTTTATACAGTCATGATTTTATAAAGCAATTAGATGCTGTGGGATCCAGTGACTTTTGAAAATTCAGTTTTATGAAGTACAACCGATTCTGTCAAAGCTATGAGTATTTCAACATGTGAAGTTGTGGTGCTTTCAGTAAAAGTGCCTCTTTTAGCACAGGCTAGGATGGGCTTGAGCTGTGTGGAGGGTGTGGCTTCACCCACAGTCCCTGAGCCATGGAAGTGAGCTGTAGAGATGTTCTTTTCTTTCTTTTTTAAAAAGTATTTTATTTATTATTTTACCTGTATTGATCGTGTGTGTGCATGCGCACATACATGCACCCTGTCCCTGCCTGGTATCCAAGGCGGCTGGAAGAGGGCATTGGACTTCCTGAAACTGGAGTTACAGATGGCTGTAAGGCACCATGTGGATGCTGGGACTCAAGCAGCCAGCCAGCTCTCCTGCACCGATATGTTAGTTTCTTCAAATTAAATCTACCAAGAAAATTCCCAGAATATCCTGTCTCCTTTCATCTATATTCTCCTTTGTTTCTCTTCTTATACGTCTCATTAATGCCTACTTTAGCATTAATCATCCTATTGCTTTTTGGGTGTACCTTGAAGATCCATAATTTTGTGCCTTTGATCATGTTATTCCTATATTTAAGTTAAGGTCAAGTCTACTTCTATTCAAGCAAGCTCAGACATTTCAATGAACTTATATGTTAATAAAGTTAATATTATATGAGCAATATTACAAAGTAAGAATATTCTATGAGAAATGGAAAATTAATAGATCCATGACTAAGAGGTAGTATCCTATATATTTATAATATATATTATTCATATATTTATAAGCCCCTAGGGCAGTACTTGGCACATAACATGTACCTGAGTAGTTTCTTTCTATGTGGCTGATAAAAGGGAATCAGCAAAGTCTCATGGAAGAAGTGACCTTTAGTTATGACCAAATAGGTCAAACATGAATGAATGAAGTGAGGCTAAGAGCTTTCAGGGCAAAGTAGCTCAGTCTAGATAAGCATGTCTCAAATTAGGACTCTACATATGTTTCAATTGTATTGATAGCTCTCTAAATACTCTGTAAGCAGAGTAGGTAGGTTTTATTTATTGGTATGCATCAATATATATATCAGTAGATAAATTACTTATCAATGTAATTAGAAATGAAAGTGAAAGGGGCTGGAGAGATGGCTAAGCAGCTAAGAGCAGTGCTGCTCTTGCGGAGGATCATAATGTGGCTGACAGCACCCACAGCAGGCAGCTTGCAACCACCTGTAACTCTAGTTCCGAAGGATCTGATGACCTCTTCAGGCCTCTGTGGGTACCTGTATGTGTGTGGTATACACACATATTCTCAGGGGGTGTGTGCACACGCGTGCGCATGAGCACGCACACATGCACGCGCGCGCACACACACACACACACACACACACACAAATGCATATAAATAAAAAGAAATGAACTTTTATTGACTTAATTTAAAATAACCATAAACTTATTACATGCATTACCACATTTTTTTAGTGGAAAAATATATTCCAAAGCAAAATATTTAGGGCAAAGAAATTTTTTTCCTGTTTCTTTAGTGTCTAGTTCAGTAGAAGGAGGTAGAGTTCATCTACTTTTGCATTCAGTCTGTTGCAATAGCACAGACCATTTACCTCTAGAAACTCTACTGTGTATTTGGGGAAAATGAGAATAAAAAACACAAATAACACATGAGTATCTCAATGGACATAGAGTCTCTTCGTTTAGACACAGGATCCTCTGAGGTCTGTAAACCACACAGCAAGAAGATCACCACATTTTGCTATATAAGGCCATCCGTCTCTTTAAAAAGATTTTATGTTTTGGATGATGTGCCTGTGTCTGTGTGAATATGTGCATGTGAATGCAGGTGCCCAGGGAGGCCAGAGTGCTGGATCCACGGAGCTGGAGTTACAGGTGACTGTGGGCCACCTGCCATAGGTGCTGGGAGACACACGGCTCCTCTGGAGGAGCAGCAAGAACTACTGACTGCTGAGCCATCTTCCCAACCCTCCCTCTTCTCCTTACATGAATATTCTTATTCACTTTTTTCCTTTCCCTTATTAGTTAATAAATTCCTTGAGGGCAGAGATTGTGATAGGAGCTCAATAAAGTAACTGGCTGATGTTGATGACAATGGTTCCCACTAAAACTTTATATATGTGCACACACAGAGATACACATGTATATATACATATGTGTACATCTATTCATCCTATCTTTCTACATTATCTATCTATCTATGTACCATCTATTTATTGATAACATTTTAAGAAGCATATATATATATAAATACTATAAATGGATAAAGTCAGCTATTAATTTATTTGCCCAAAGATAGTAACATAGCTAATGCAATTACTCTTTCTACAAAAGAAATCGGTCAGAAAAAGGAAATAAATATGTATAGACAGGATGGCAAACTGTAAGCCTTCTACAAATTTTAAATTCCTGGGACTTCTGTGAATCAAGTATACCTGGGAACTCCACCCATGAAGTCCTCCATAGGAAGTGTACATTCTTTAGCCATTTCTCAAGGAAATCCCATCAGGAGGAGCTTAGCAGGGCTTTGCAGAGGTCACTATTAATACACCATACTCAGGTCCTGAGTATGGCCAGTTACAGGTCCCTTTCTCAGAAGACATCATTCTTTGGCATGCCGGTATAGGACCAGGCCTCCCAGCATCTTCCTCCAGTACATGCCTGACCAGACTTGCTATGCTTCAACTCAGACATCCAAGATGGAATGTAGCTACAAAGAGCTTTACAATATTCTGGCATCTACACCTCTAAAAACATATACCGTGAATCTTTTTGATAGTATGTTTTGTTTCTACTTTGTAAATGGAAAGAACAGATTAGTACAAATTGAGTTCAGATGTACTGAATAAATATACCCAAAACTTAAACATATTTAGAGCTTGGTGGAGGTCTCAGACCATCTGGTGAAGCTAATGCTGTGTCTTACAGTGAGGATGTTGGGGCCAGAGAAAATGAGTAATTTGTCTAGGGGCTGTGGATGTGAGTGGCTGATGGTTCTTAGTGTCCATGTTGTGTCCATCCCAGTGAGGGTCTGAGTTGAGGCTTCTGGATAGCTGAAGAAGCTTCATCACTAGGAGCTGCACCATTTCCTGTCTTTAGAGTGTGTGTGCTCAGAAGGAGTTTTTATTCTGGAGACAGGCCACTATACTTTTGAGTGAGGCTTTGGGCAAAGTGCTCAAAAGATCAAGCAAACCAGGTAAGTGGTTCTTAAACATTCCTGCCCATTCCAACCAGCGGGGTTTAGCTCACAGAATCTTGAGACTCTGGCCCCAGTATGGATTAATAACATCACAGTACAGGCTGGTGCATGTGTGTGAGCATTGGGTGAGGTAGTACTCACACATACTAGAATGGTTATGCTCCATTCGGCTATCTATTCATGGTTGCTTTTGGCCTCTTACTTATTTCTTCCTCTAAGAACTAAACTAAACTGCATACTTATGCCCTAGCCAAGAAATGGCACTGCTCCTGGCCATTGTTTTGTCCAATGATTAACTTTTGCTGAGGGGGGACTATACCATCAAGGCAAATGACTGTGTATCTATTTTGCCTTTGAACGGCAAGTAATTCTACAACATGTGGCTTCCTGCTTGTCTGTACACTCCCCACCACACCACATGTCTGGCCTTCCATGAGCAAAAGTTTCACTCTTGAAATTAGTGGGTGACCTTTCTTGTTTTTCATATACCTGAAAGAGGAGATACTTTGCTGTCAAGTAGTTTTACCACTAGGTTCTGCAAGGCAGGAGACAACCTTACAATGAAGCCTGAGCAAGAGTAGCTCCAGGACCAGGTGGAAGACCATCTTTCCATTGCTGACTCCAGAGCAAGTGTGCACTTCCTGAATGTCTTCAGTATACTCATAACATGTCTGAGCACCATGTGCAGAGACAACTATGTTCTTTCTATTGCAAGGGTGTTGGGATCACGGGAGACAAGACAAGACATTGTGACCAGTATGTCTGCCCTTCTCTGGAAGCTTGGGACTTGAGACTCATCATGGAGACATACTGCCTCTTTCTTCTCAGGAACAGCCTAGTGTTTCAATGAGTGGGAGCTAAATTAAACCTTCATCTAGAGGGACCTAGTGAGAGAAAGGAAGAGAAGATGTGTTGAGCAGGAAGAGCAGCTGTCTCCACTGGCCTCTCCCTATCAAGGCTGTCTCTGCTCACTCCCACCCTCCTTGTGCTTTCCTGAAAATGTAAAAAAAAGTTCCAGAACTCTTGGCAGCCAGAGAAGGTACTCCAGTCCAAATGGCCTGAGGCTGATCTTGTTTTTGAATTTTTCAGAGAAGATATAGTAACTCAGGTCCTCCTCTCTCAAGCCCCACTCACTTTAGGAAATTCAGACTCATGGACCTAGTGGGAAAGTCATTAGATTAAGTATTAATGTTATAAATTCTATTTTAGGAAGTAGTCATCTTATTATCTATGTGTGGTTATAAAATAGAAACACGATTTTAAAAATCCCCAAACAAAAATGTATGATGTTTTTAAATGAATGCTTTTAAAAACTAAGCCTTTAGGAATTTTGAGTCTTATGCAATACGTTTTGATCATATTAAACTCCCTTTCCCAGATCTACCTCCCCTTCTCTACCTACCCAATTTTATGTCCTTAAAAAAAAGAGAGAGAGGCCAATTTGTGTTGCCTAAATCTTCCATTGGAGCATAGTCAATTTATTAGGGGATACACTCTTAGATAAAACTGTCTCTCGGTTCAATGGCTTGGACTGTGAAACCCAAGAGGACAGACTCTACCAAGAGAAAGAGGAAGCAGATCATCACATCAAATGATGTCACAGGTTAACTCACTAGAAGTTCTTTCCAGGATAATGCCTGGATTCTAGCACCAGGCTATAGATATGGCTGTGGTGATGCCAATACCCAGGACTGTGCCCTACAGACCCGGGCCCCAGTCCCAGTACTTCCTTCCTAATCTGAACAGTGGTGATAGTAATCATGTCTCACAGGTTTTTGTGAACTCTGATGTTGTGTGTACAAAGGACCCATAGTCATTCCTGTCATGTTTTAAGTGTCATACATGAGTTGTTATCATTTTGTTTGTAAATGATATGGCTACTTTATAGCCATGCTTGTTGGTTTTACTTTAAGAAATTATAATTATAAAATCTGTTCAAACATTATTGTTTCCATTAATTAATAATTACCAGAAAACATCTTTTTTTCCTTCAGTTTCATTATGAGATAAATATAAAAAGCAAATGATGTTATTGTTAGTGGATGTGATTTATATAACCTGTGCTGACTTTTTCATTGCAATGAAATACCTTTTCCTCCCAAGGAGAAATAATACATTATAATTCCAAGAAAAAATTATATTTAAAAAATTCAATTTCTTTTGGCCTGAATTAGAGTTTAATTGAATCCCAAATAACAAGGAAATTAATAATCAATGCTAGAACCTTATCCATCATGATATATTTCAAATATGATTATTTAAAACTTATATGTTATAAACCATGGTTACTCTAAAAAAAAACCCAGAAAGTGAATTGAGACCTATATTTCTAATGAACAAATGTTCAGGTATCATGTAGTTAGGAAATCACTATGTAACTTGAACTTTCTCTGTATGCATATCTTCTGGATATCTTTAGGACACTTGTAAACAAGCTATAAATTGAGATGATATTCCAGTTACAACATTAAATAGTAAGATTTTCATGTAAGAATGGCTCAAACCTTCCACTGTTTTTGTACTGAAGTTATTATTTTTTTCTCAAGACAAGGTTTCTTTGACTATCCTTGACTCTCCTGGAACTAACTCTAGCTCTGTAGACTAGGCTGGCTTCAAACTCACAGAGATCATCTGCCTCTGCCTCCCAAGTGCTGAGACTAAAGGCATGTGCCACCATTGCCTGGCAACACTGAAGTTACTCTTTCAAGACTAAAAGCTCTACATGTTTGGAGGAGTTGGCGACTGTGTGCTATTGAGGTTCTATTTTCCTTCTAAATGTTCTTTTACTAGTTTTTCCAAAGAGAGGAGTTGCTGGTCTGCATCTTCTGCCACAAGGTTCCTAATAGAATCTGCAAGTCCAAAAAGATATTTTGTATTTCTTCCACTTGGACCAGCTGCATTGAAAATGTATTCAGCGATGTCTTCCCAAGGTGCAGGACCAAGACAGTAAGGATTACCACATTCTAATGAGTGGTTTTGTTGTGTATCTTTCAGATAAAAAAAAAAAATGACCATTATAGTTTTGAGGCCTCCTTTCTTCCTGAAGTGAAGGTATGTTTTCACTTTCTCTTTTTTCTTCCTGGTAGTTTGTGAGCAACACCCCATACACTGGTCCCAAGTCCTTCAACCAGAACCACCATTCTTCCAAGTTTGCCAGGGACCCCGCAGCACTCATTGCCACCTTGGCTGCAGTGTGTGATGAAACCAACCAGCTTGCCTGGTAGGGGAGGTCCACCTTCCAGAAGGGAGACCCATAACCAAACACCCACATCTTTCTGGACCCAGCGTCAGAACAGGACTACTGCCAACATGAGTAGCCAGATGCTCAGGGCCTCATGCTTGTTTTCTGAGACAGAATCAAGACAATTAAGGGACACTGATTTGGGACAAAAGAGTGATATTATAAACCAATTATTTAGCTGTTTTAGTGGATGGTGGGGTTCTAGCTGGTAAGAACACGGTGTGACTATGAAGAAGCAAGTGTAGTGGCCATACATGTAGCCCAAATCCCCACTGACTTTCTGCAAACTCCCTGGAGCTAAATGCCCCAATTAGAGAATAGGAAGTGCATAGGATGACAACCAGTGTCCACATGGGGTAGAACAGAGAGGTGTGGGAGGAATAAGAATGTGACACTGAAAGGTGGGACAGTGGCTGTGGCTTCTGGTCTTTTCCCTGATCGTATGTCATTCATGGCCTAAGAAAGTGAGTGGTTGAGATGGGATTCTGTGAAGCCACTTCCTGATGACGTTCCCCTGAAGGGTTCATAATAAAAAGATCTGCAGGCCAAGTACTCTGATGTTGCCCTTCCAAAGGCGTGCAAAGGCTACAGTGAGACATGGAGGCAGCAGGTATGGGTCCTGACTCACTCACTGTCTTCTTGCTCTAGGACCCATACGGCATCATTTTGGCCCTCGTGGGCCTCAGCACCTCTTTTGTGTGATGAAAGCATTGAATAGAATATCCATTCTAAGTATCAATGTCTCTATTGCTCTTTCTTTCCCAATTTGAGAAAGGGTCTTCCCAGTAAGTAACTCCAAGGCCCAGTGGAGAATGTCAAGCTAGACCACCACCAGGAGCTCATTGAGGCTAATGTTTGGTTGCTCTGAGTGAGGACAAGGTGCATGCTTAGGACAGTGAGGAGACAGGGTTAAATCTGACTTGGGTGCTGTCCTGGTGTTTCTGAGGGCAATAGCTCAAGTTAGAGCAGAGACGTCAAACTCTGTATGGATCAGCTCAGGAGTTAAAGGAGATCAGGGAAGACCCGCTTGCACCCAGCTACTTATTCCCTAGGGAGAACCCTGGGACACTCCTGTGAGTCTTTAGTTCCAAGGGAGTGAGGTCTTCGATGCTCTATCTTAAGGTGAATCACAATAGATGGAGAAAATAAAACATTCTACAATAAAACCAAATTTATGCAACATCTGTCTCCAAATCCAGCCCTACAGAAGGTGCTAGAAGGTAAACTCTAACCTAAAGGGATTACCTGAATCTAAGTATTTCTCAGTCATTTGAGTTTCTTCTTTTGAGAATTTTGTTTATATCTGTACCCCATTTTTTAGTTGGACTATTTGTTTTCTTGATATCTAGTTGTTTTCTTTATGTATTTTGGATTTTAGCCCTTTATAAGATGTGATGCTTAGGGTAATACATTCTAATGTGATGCTAATCTTTTCCTATTTTGTAGACTGCCACTTTGTCCAAGTGTCCTTTGGTGTCCTTTGCCATATAAAAGCTTTTCAGTTTCATGAGGTCCCATTTTTTAATTATTGATCTTAGCACCTCTGTTCAGCAAAGTCTTTTCCTGTGCCAATGAAGTCAAGACTATTCTCTGCTTTCTCTTCCATCAGGTTCAGCACATCTGTCATTAGTTGAAGTCTCTGAGCATGTGGAGTTGAGTTTTATATAGGCTGACAAGTATGTGTGTATTCTTCTACACAGAAACATCTAGACTGACCTGTACCATTTGTTGAAGATGTTGACTTTTTTCCAGTGTCTATTTCTAGCATATTTATCTAAATATAAGGTGTTTTTAGGTATGTGGGTTTATGTCTGGGTCTTCATTTTGATTCCATTGATTAGCATATCTGTCTTTATGCCAACAATATGCTTTTTAAAAATTTACTGTAGCTCTTTAGTACAATTTGAGGTTGGGAATGGTGAAATCTCCAGCAGTTCTTTTATTGTTAAGAATTATTTTAGCTACCCTGTTTGTGTGTGTGTGCGCGCGTGCGTGCGTGTATGTGTATGTTGTATCTGTGTGTGTGTGTGTGTGTTTCCATATGAAGCTGAAGATCATCAATTCAAGATCTGTGAAGAATCGTGTTGGAATTTTGACGAGACTGCACTGAATCTGTAGATTGCTCTTGGCAGCATGCCTATTCTTACTATGTTAATTCTACCAATCCATGAGCATGGGAGATTTTTGTTTGTTTGTTTGTTTTTTGAGACAGGGTTTCCCTGTGTAGCTCTGCGCCTTTCCTGGAACTCACTCGGTAGCTCAGGCTGGCCTCGAACTCACAGAGATCTGCCTGCCTCTGTGTCTCCTTCTTTAGGTTAGGGAAATTTTTTTCTCTAATTTATTGAAAATACTTTCTGGGTCTTTGATCTGGGAATCTTTTCCTTCTTCTATTCCTATTATTCTTATATTTGGTCTTTCCATAGTGTACCATATTTCCTGGATGTTTTGGGTCAGGAATGTTTTAGAATTAATGTCTTCTTTGACCTAGATGTCCATTTCTTCTATGGTGTCCTCAGACTCTCTCTTCCATCTCTTGTATTCTGTTGATGAGGCTTCCCTATGAGCTTCCTGTTCAAATTCCTAAATTTGTCATTTCCAAATTTCTTTCGGTTTGGGTTTTCTTTATTGATTCTATTTCTACTTTTGGGTCTTGAACTGTTTTATTCATTTGTTTCCACTGTTAGTGTTTGTGTAGATGTCTTGAAGGAATTTCTTCATTTCCTCTTCAAGGAGCCTGCTGTATTCATCAAGGCCATTTGAAGGTCTTGTCTCATGCTTCAGCCATGTTGCAGTTCTTGGGGTTACTGTAGTAGGATTGCTGGGCTCCACTGGACACATATTGTCCTGGATGTTATTGACTGCGTTTTTACGCTGGCATCTAGGTATCTGGGTTGGAAGAAGTTTTTTTTTTAAAGATTTATTTATTTATTTATTTATTTATTTATTTATTTATTTATTTGTTATACAGAAGAGGGCACCAGATCTCATTACAGATGGTTGTGAGACACCATGTGGTTGCTGGGAATTGAACTCAGGACCTCTGGAAGAGCAGTCGGTGCTCTTAACCTCTGAGCCATCTCTCCAGCCCCCTGGGTTGGAAGACTTTAATTCTAGGAGCTCATATCTGGTCTTGTCTTTGTTGAGTGGGTACCTTGTTTCTTGGTTTCTGTTGTCCTCTCTGATTTTTAGGGTGGTGTGGTGGCTGTGTATTGCCTGGTAGGGAATTCTTATGGGATCCTGCTAGGTGTGGCCACTGGGGGTTCCTAGTAAAATGTGTTCCTAGAGATTGGGACACTTAGAAATGAGAATGGGTTATGAGGGGATCTGAGGGTGTCCATAGGAAGGAAGAAAGCTGGATGTTCCATCAGGATATGCTTAGTCCCCTGGGAATGAAAGCAGAGAGTGAGGGAAGGCTACAGAGTTGGGGATGAGACTGGGGGATTGGATTTGGAGGAGAGGAGGGAGAGGTGAAGAGCTACAGTTAGCCTTCCTGCTTCCCTGCTGGAGTGGCCTTTGGTTTTCCATTGAGTCCAGATTTGGTTTTGAAATGATTAAAATCTAAACAAGGAGGAAAATAGTTAGAAGCAGAGGGAAGAACCCTAAGAAAACCATTTTTGTCAGACAGGATTCTGCACTGAGAAGTGGGGAGGTGAAGCATTATCCTTCACTGTGATTACAGTTTTACAAAGTATCTGCTAATTAGAAAGGACTGAGGAAAGCTGAGACAATCATGACACTTAAAATTCAAGCCACTGACCTGGCCTTGCTTTCACACATGTTAAAAAAATGTATTTTTCATTGGTAGCATCAATGTGTTATATTTTTCCCCATCAAAGAGCAACTAATTCCTGGTTTGCCCCTTTCAACTTTGCAACATCATTTAGTCATCCCAAAAGTCCCTGGACCAAGGGAAAGTCACCTAGCCACACCCCACACCAGGAAAAATAGAAGACATATTGTGTAAGGCACTTTCCTTCTGCAGTGTGTCTGCTGATCAATTATTTCATTTATTCATCATGAGCTGGAGCAGTCACGGCACCTTGTTTACAGGAAGTTCTTTCAGAAACGAGCTTTATAAGCTTAAGTGAACTTAACACCAAATCGTATCACTCAGAACTCCACCTATAACTATTTTCTTTGTTCTTACCTGACCAGGTAAGGAGGAAGGTGTGGTTAACCCTCTGGGGAACCGTACACCATTCTTGGGGATTTCTATCAGTTTAAAAATAATCCAGAGTAATGTCATAAACTGACCTGGTTATTTTAGGCGAATTCTGTGACCTCTACTCACTGTTTACTTCCAGTGCCACACAGAGCTGGTATTACCTGTTCATCTGTTAGGCTTATCAGCTGAGCCCCTTGAAGCCTGGGACCATGTCTATTCAACTTTTTATCCTCCATGTTTAATACTATTAGAACTTACCAAATTATTATACCCTTAATTTTCTGTATTCTGTATTATACTGCCAAAGAAATTAATCTCTGCCAAATTAACAAATATTTTTAAATCACATGTACTTTGATACCAAGAGGGCAAAACTCAGTCTGGGCACACCTTGATGACATGGCAGAGATGAGTAATGTGTCAGCTGGGGATGGGAGTGGGTGGAGAGAGAGCATTTGTAGAGTCATAGGATGGTAGAAAGCCTCCCCAGCAGGAGGGTTTACCCAAATTCCCTGTTATCCTTATTCATGTAATTCCCCTTCTGACTTTACACAAAACCAGACAGTTGTCTGGCACCATCCTGGTCTGTTACACAACCAAGATACATTTTCATGCAAGCTTTTAATTTCCCTGAGCAGACAGGTTTTGGCTTTCCATACCTTGAAGGAAAACAAACTAGCAGTCTCATGGAAGGGCTGTAGGTTTGTATATAGTTGTCGTCAAGGCCCAGCACAGGCAGCCCCACCACTTGATGAAGAAATGAGACCCTGGAGGTGGTTATCCTGCCCTATGCCAGATAGGGTGTCAGCCTTTCAGAGAACTGGATTTGTGCATGTCTGCTTTATGACTCTTTGCCTGGTCCATGGTACCTCTTTGTTCTTTGGAGAACTCTTTGCTATAGAACTGAAGAAGTGGGATCCTCAGAAGAAACAATTCTCTATGAATCAATTTATTCCATCACTTTGGCCCACAGGGAGAATGCTGGGTGGGACACCACAGCTCCATGGTGGAGCCTAAGTGTCTTGTACAACAAAGGATGAATTTAAGGATGACCACAGGAGAACAATACTTCCTTTGTTGTGGAAAATCTCCTCTAATTTTTCTCCTGGTTGTGGTTGCTGCTAAGGCTGTTTGTTCATGCAAGTGTTTATAGCATGCCTTTGCACTTTGTCAGAGAAACTGGCCCTCCATCCTGCCATTTTGCAATAGGACTTCTTACTGTATCTCGTGAATCTAATAATAGGCATTGTGGCAACCACCTGTGCGTAAGATCATTGCCCCATGGGTTTCCTTCTAATACCAGCCTTCCTCATGTCATCCCCCAGATCTGAATGGGCACACCCCTTCCTAACAACATGGAAAATATGTCATTAAAAAAAAAGAAAACGAAAACAACTTGCTCCTCCATGAACACCTTGTGACTGACACTCTATGAAACACGATGTTAGCAAACCTGTTGTTCATCTTGCCAAACCAGGAGTTAGGTAGATGTCCACTGTCTGAATCAGCAGGACATCTGAGGAAAGTGTTTTCTACCATTGTCAGGCTTTGTGTGGAATGCTCAGTTTCTACCAACACCATACCATTAGATTCAGTTTCTTGGGCTGTAAGTCAAGTAATTTGCCCTCTGGGTAGATCTCTCTGTCAGACACAATATGTGTGTCCATGTCTGGTACTTGACTTGTAAAATGCACTATATTCTCAGATAATGAAAATGAAGATAGAGACTGCTCCAAGCATCACAGCACCACAAACACTGTGCAACACCCAAGTCAGCCTTTCTTGTCTTTGATTAACTACCTAAGCCTAGTTACTTAATCTTTTTATTTATTTATTTTTATTTAGTTGGTTCATCTATAGAATTATGACTAATTATAACACACTGCCTACCTTAAGGCAACTTTTTGACTCCTGATACTTTAAGGTTTCTTAAAAATCGCATTCTCATTTTGATTATATTTCTATATTAACAGTACAGGGTTTTCCTGTAGGGTTTTTAGGCCTTCACTGACACTGAGATTTAGGTGAAGTTGAATATAATCAGCTTCCATCTTTGTTACTGTGTGTTCTTGCTTCTGTTTAATACTAGTTCAGGTGGATTTGAACAGTGACATGTCACAAAGGAATCATCCTTAGGGATGCTTTCATACCATGTCAAGGTTGTTAGGTTAAAATCCTTATCCAGTTGTAAAAGTCAGACATAACCATTCAAGATGACCTTTTCATGGCCCCAAGTGTTAGCATAGGCATCTTCTCTGTGCTACTTTTCACCGAATAACCAAGCTCTCCAAACCATATAATCCCCCCTGCTTCTGCTCATCTAGGGTTAAACAATTGCCCAAATGTGACTTGCTTTCAGCCCAGCTGGGTAAGCTGTTTAAAGAGATTTTGAAGATGAAACTTGAAAATAATAACAACCAAAAGGAATGACTGTTGGGGATGTATTTTAATGATCATCTGCAAATGGTTACTCTATTGAACGTGTCATTAATAAACTGAATTGCCCAACAGTCCTTTTAGCTAGCCGTGCTTTGTTTCCTGCATGTGCGTCTTTTCCTATCACTGCCAGGCATCATTTTAAAAACATATGGGTCCTGATAACGAGAATTTGAGTACAAAGAAACTCATGTAAGGTAACACAGCTTTATCTCCCTTTTAGTATTCTCATTTCTCCCTCCAGACTGTGGAAGGACACACAGAAAGCCAATGCTTACATGCTGTTTCCTTCCTGAAAATATCTCCCCACAGACACACACTGGTTTTGTTTTGTTTTGTTTTGTTTTGTTGTTTTTTGCTTAGCTTTGTATACTACACCCACCAAAGATTTTGCCCATTCCTGTAGCTTTGTGGTTTTCCAAGATTTTTATTATATTTTAACACAAACTCACACTTTTTATTTAACAAATATTTACAATACTTAGTATATCCCCAAAGACTGTTCTAAGTACCTTAAAGATATTGATCAACTAAATACTTATAATACTGTGGTGGAAACTATTATCCCCATTTTACAGTTGAGCATACTGAGCAGATATGTGCTTAAATAAACACCCCAAATTCAATAGTAGGAAATGGTAGACCTTATTTTGAACTCTGCCATGAGCTATATTCTGTTCTGTTTTGTTTTTTGTCCTATTGGATCCTATCCCACCAGATTCTTTGGTATAGTTTGTACATAAATGTTGCTAAGGACCTTAAGTTCCTTTAGCAACATGGAAAACATTTAATGTTGCTTTGTGTTTGCTATCGCTGTGGTCTGATAGTACAGGATATGGTGTACATGTCACTAGTGTGGCTTTTGGCAATGCTGTTAATGTTACATTGGTGGATATATAATAAGGAGATCATGGCGAACTCTCTATAACTTGGACTTTCAGTAAACACTGGTATCAGTGGTTGAATCAGGGTCATTTCCATGCTTGCGAGTTAGATTACACCTTTGAAATAGGAAGTGATAGTTAATTATAGGGGACACAAATGTGTCCTTCTATAAATCTGAAGCCTCAGGAAAAAAGGGCCCTAGATTGGAGTGGAGGTGTGGATACTTCTTTCTGAGCTGGAAATGAGGTTCTATATTCAAGGACTTGGACTGGGGCTTTACGGTGGTGGGAAGGTCTCCCTGGCTACATGGTCATCATTTGGAAGTGGAACGAGGAAGCCCATAGTCTCAGCAGTGGCTCTGGGTTTATACTTAAGAAGTAAAGGAGTATGGTAGATAGTAGAGTCCTCTGTCCTGAGCCTGGAGAAGCTCAGAGAGAACCCTTGATGGTCTCTTTGAGTGTCAAAATCCAGAGACTACTATGTTCTTCACACCCTTCAGGGGATCTGGGTTTCTTCCTGGAATTGATTTTGTTGCCATTCTTAATGGCCGGTTTTCAAAATAATTGACTCCAAGAGTAAAAGCTATTTTCATAGCACTACAAAGACATTATTTGATTTTGTGACCATGTTTAGTCTTATGGATGTAGAGTTCTTTGAGACAGATCTGCTGCAAAAAATGAATGAAGAAGTAAACAGGAGAACCTTAAATGTGAGACAACATCCTGTCCCCACTGTTTACATTTTGTCAATGCCATTTTTATTATCAGGAAAATATTAATGAGATGTTATCACTATCAATGTATAATGTATAAGTTATTTTAATGTGTTATTAAATATATACACACATTAAAAGTCCCAAGTTTTAATTTCTAGTATCACTAATTATTATTCATAAAAATAGACGATGAATTGGCATCATTAATAGTTGCTAAGAGTGAGCAGGTGGAGCCTTAAGAAGACCAAGTTTGAAAACCGATACGCTAAGGACACTGTCTTTTGAGTAATTCTATGTAGTTCAATGCCATGACTGGATTCAAGGTGAAAAAGAGAATGGGGATGGATTATTGGTCTCTACCTATAATTTTCTATGTACTTTCCTGGCTGTCAGAAAGCAAAGAGCCTAAAGATATCTGTACCAAGACAGAAAAGCCTGGGATATAGGCCCTCCCTTGTTACTCAGCAGTTACTCACACGGTCAAGTCCAAACTCACTGTGGAGGACATATATGAAGGTATGACTACTGGGAGGTATGGTTCATCAGGTGCCAACAAAATTATATCTACCTCAAGTACATTTAGAAAGAGAGCTATGATTTTATTTTTATTACAGACTGATATTCTGAACTAAAAGAATAAAACATAATCATCTATTACATTTTATGCATCTACTTATTTTTCATGACAAATTTGGCAATTGAACAAAATATTTTCTTCCTGAAATATCAACTCCTTAATATGAAATATTACTAAGATAATAGTAGTTAAAACAGCCAATTAATTTATCATAAAGTGACTACTTTTCTCAGAAAAGTAATTCTGAAGACAATAGTAGGAATTCTGTCTTATACATTCCTCCAAATTTTTCCTAGTTGGGGCTTTAGTCAGAATTTGAAGACACATCTAAGGTAAGTGCTGCTGAAATAGGAACTGGCAAAACTCAATACCTGAGGGATGACATCAGCTAAGTATATTGGTGCTGATACTGATGATTAAGGCTGATCTGCTGAGTCCTACCACAGAGACTTGAACATTCGTCAGGCACAGGCCAGATGGACTTTGCAATATGAGACTGGAAAACAAAAGCTATAAAAATACAAGTTGCAATCTATATAATAGTATGACAACAATATGGCAACAGTGATGCTTCATAAAATTGAATCTAAAGAAAACTAAAGCTGCTTTAGGGACTGGGAGATGGCTGAGTGGGCAAAGGTACTTTCTGTCAAGCCTGACAACTTGAGTTTTATCATAAGAAAATCAAGCTGGAACTGGTTCTAAAACTTCCTCCCTGCTAGCTAGCTTTCATAGTAAGAGACAGTGCTATGATGGATTCTGGGGGAGAGGAGCCATTAAAGGTCTTGCCTAGAGATGGACCCTGCACATTACAATACTATCCTATAAGACAAGATGTGTTTAGTAGTGGCATTAAGGTTATGGGAGTAACCAACCATGTTTGGGTTGGATTTAAAGCCTGTTCCACGGGAGAGAACTCATGCCTGATACTATAAAGCTTATCAAAAGCCTGTGACCAGGGGTTTCAGAAGCTCTGAGGAGGAATCTACTACTGTTGTCAAACTGCCTTCTAAATATTTGTGTTTATCCACCCAGATTAGTGTGACACTCAACCTTGGCTAGAGATTCTCTTTATAGCGTTTAATTCACAGACTTCTAACTGGTCAAACTACTGAGAATAAGTTACTATTCAGTGTCAATCTCTAAGTGTCAATCTTTAACCAAAGGTTCAGGGAACATCTCAGAAGAGGGAGCAGAAAGAATGCAGGAGCCGGAGAGTGGGGAGGAGAATGCTGTCTTCTGAATGTAACACGCCAGGGAGCTCATGAACTTAGCTCAGGTAGGGTTACCTGCACATGAAAGGCACAAGATCTAGCCAAGGGGATGAGTCAACACTTCAAAAGCAAGAATGTAGACTCAGTGGGTTATAGCAGAGTGGGGGTGGAGAAGAGGTGGAAGAGGGAGGGGATATGTTGGGAGTTCCTAGGGAGCGTGGGAGGGGAACAGGAGGTGCAGATAATCAAAATACATTATTCCCTTGTACAAAACTGAACAAATAAAAGATATTCTACTAAAAAAAGATAGTAACTGTGTGAAGAACTGCAAGAAAGGTTTAAATTTTGTTAATCAGTATGGTACCTGGAACATGCTAAATCTTCAATAACTGTTTTCTATTATTATTGTCGTTCTATAATTTTTGACAGCTTTTCTACTGTTTAACACGAAACTGTGTGATTTGATGTGTTTTAAAACATGTATATACCTGCTGCCATGGGCTTTCTGGCTGAGTGTACATAGGTTAACATATTATAAAAATTTTTTGGAATAGTACTTTGTCTAGTCAAAGAATTTAAAATACAAATTTGAAAGGGAGCATAGAAATCTATCTTTATTGCATATTTCTATTTAATAATTTTTTGTTGGGAATGGCACCAGGAAACATTGAAAATTAATAAAAGTTATTATTGGTGCCTTGAGTAGAGAGAGCAGCAGCTTTCAGAGCAGCAGGAAAAGTAGACAGAGTCTCAGAACATTTGTGTCCAGCCCTGTGATTTCTTAGCTACAGAACTGTATGTACTCTTAGTAGTCAGAGAGTTCTCAACTACTGGGATCCCACAGTAGTTGAAGTGAAGACACAGAAGCTGTGAAAGTCCCTTACAAAACAGAATACTAAATCTTAACTGCAGTGAGTACTCTGGGGTGCTATGATGGAGTTGCAAGGCATACAATAGATATTAATTTAACCTTTCTTAGGAAGCATAAAAGTGTCTCCTAGACAGTACATGGGTTATTGTTAGTTAAGTTGTTTGTCTGCAACCACAAAATAAATAACAATTTAGTACAGGGTCCTATAAACCAGCTACTAAGTCACTGAGGATCTTGTGAATGGAGACGCTCCATGATAAACACTCATTCCAGGGAAGCTATATCAATACCTGTGTTACTTTTACTTCTTAGAGATCTGTTAATTCCATAGTCTTCTATATGATGCTGAAAATGATGTGAACCCAACTCAGGAAACTTGTCACAGTCAGAAATGTAAACAACTTCCCAGACTTCCACTCCCATCTTCCACAAACACTGAGACTGATCTTATTTGCTCAGTACGCTACATGTGTCCAGTTTGTCCTCCATGCTTCCTAACCTAGTCTTTGCCACATCTCCAGAAAAGCCATTTTAATATCTGTGAAAGATGAGCAAACAGGCTGAAGAGACTAAGATTCTCAGCCAGGAACATACAGCTAAGTGACTGGTGTTCAATGTCCATCCCACATGCACCCTGTGCCTCCATGCTCTAGAAGCTGAAAGATGCAATGGAACCCTACAATTCTCTCTACTTTAAATGTACACATTTTAAATGGTGTCATTGTGATCCCTTTCAGTTAACTGGGGCCCAAACTTCTAGATATGGGGTTGCATAGCACTTAGCTACCAGCATCACTGTAACAGATATGTGGCTGTACCAATCTTTGTACCATAGAACCAACAAAGCATTGGGAAAAACAGGCTAAGTGCAAAATGTTACACAGGGCTTTTTTCTCAGTGTATAAAAAGTAAAAGAGGAATAAGATGCCCAAATAAAATTTCAGCCTCCCCTTTTCAAAGAAAAATAATTAATACATGATGTGGTAAATTGCCTTCATTACCAAGAGACATATGGTTTCATAAACACAGTCGGTGAACAACTGAAAGGATGTTTGCTCAAACGTTCAGCCATACAGCTTTCCAATGCTCTCATGACAGTGTGAGAATAAGGAAGCAGAATTTGCCAGGACTCAAATCTTTCTGAATGTTGTGGTATTAGTCAAGGAAGTTGACTGTGCCTACGTGCCTGTGGTGGCTTCGGCTTCCTGCTGTCACCTGTCACTCTCGCTCTCCTGGTATCCTGCCCTCCAGCCAGAAGTAACCACCTGCAGCTCTTTCCACACACATTTGTTCATGTGTCTCTGTGTTTTTGCCGATTTGTTTTCACTATTGTTCAGTCGATAGTATCCAGTAGGACTTCCTGTGATGATACATGAAATGTTTCTTTGTATGCTTCAGCGTGATCAACTCCAGCTACCTGTGAATACTGAGCACTCAAAGTGTGACTGAGGAACAATGGAGTGTGTGTATGTCATTTAATTTGAATTGATTTAAATATGCACAAGTAATGGTAGCTAAGGTGTTGGAGAGTAAGTGCATCCTGATGGTCTTCCCTCCTTGTCTTCACTTACCACTTCTGGAATGGTACTGTTGACTCACCCACTCATTCTTCAAGATTTGAGATGGCAACCCTTCCCTAACCTTGCTGCATTTTCTCCATTTATCACCACATGCAGTTCTCTTCAGACTATCAAGGAACCTAACACAGCCCTTTCTTTGTTCACTGTTGTAGGCATAATCAAATTTCTGTATCTCTAAAAGCAAATGCTCCAGGAAGCAGCAAGCCTGTAGCACAGGTTAAAGGAAATTCAGTAAGCCACCATGAATTTCTGCCTTAGAAAACGTACCTGGGTATCTCAAACTTGTCCCCCACCCCTGTCTCTGACAGGGAGAAGTCATTGAACTGAACACCTTCCATGGCAAATCTTAAACTGAAAGTTTATGTACAACCCTCAGCAAGTCATTCATCTCCTGAAGCCAGATGCCCCTTTTGTTCTTAACTTCAGGAGGATCTTGCTCCTCTCTCTATTTCCCTGAGGATATTTAGAAATACTAAACCTTTGCCCCTTTTATCAAAGAGACTTTTGTTTGATTCTTTGGTATCAATATAGATTTAAGTCCTTTGTGAAGGAAGTGACAGTGTTTTATCAATGAAACACAAAAATGAAGATATTTTCTCAAAACCATGAATAATGACAATACACAATAGTTAAAAAAACTCTTGCCTGCTTTATCATGTTGGCATCTACTCCCCTCATGTAGTACAAGGAGGGGAGGAAATTTTCATGCCTTGTAAGTTTAACATATGGCTCATTAATACATGAGGCACAAATTCAAACAGCATGCCATCATACTTAGCATTTGGAAAGATGCTTTTATACTAAAATAATAGATTTGGACTACTGACACTCAATTAAAATCATGTATATTTAGTTTATGATTAGCAAGTCTTAAGTTGCCTTTTTTCCTGAAAAAAATATTATATCCAGACATTTGAAAGTCTCTTCAAATGGTTTTATTTAGTATCAAAGAGTTTTCACTTTAAAATGTTAACATTCAAATTAGTCACAGCACAAGTGGTTGGAAAAGATACAGCAGGAATCTTGTTCAGGGAATGAGCAGTTTCCAGTTCACCAAGTTGAGCAAGATGCACTTGAGCACAGTTGGGAGCTGATTATGGACTTCCAGGTGGAGTTCCTAGGACACAAAACTGACATTGTCATTGGCACTGTGAGTCATCCAGGGTGCTCCAGAGCAAAACTGGCTCAGCGGCATGTCCCTGTGACTCAGTCCGGTGGTAGGCTTTAGTCAATGAAGGGAGTGATTCTTCAGCTGGACATGCTAGTGATGGAAAAACCAGCTACTAACCATATCAAGAGGACAATTAGTTAACTAAATTAACTTTCAAAATTATTTTCTTTCAAACTCTCTGGAGTCTGACCTACTCCTTCAAATTAAAAACTTTTTAGTTACATGCCACTAGTTGTGTATTGGATAAAAGACCAGCCATTCATGTTTACTGTTGACTAGGGTCTCTTTCAGGCCTTAAACTAATACGATGATTAATACTAAACATTTGCTTTCATGGGGCTCATATTTTGATGGGGAACCTAGACAATACATAGTTTTTAAAAAGTTACTTATAGCATGTTTACTATTGATCTGTGCTAATGACAACAATATGGGGTAAAAGATGGGCTTAAAGCACTTGGAGAAGACACCAGTGAATTCAGAGCAGGATGGTGAACAAGGAGGACAGAGCAGCAGACACAGAAGTCATTGGAATGGAGATGATACAGCAAGGAAGTCAGTGGCAGGAGGCTGATTTCATAGAGGTGGCCAGCATCAGTCCTTCTCTCTCAGTGAAATGGGAAATTCTCTAAAGAGTTTTGTACAGAAGATAATCTGACTGGTTTTTAACATTTCCTCTGGCCACTGTGAGAGAATAGAAGTTGGGAGGTTAATGCAATAACCTAGGCTCTGGGTCCGAGAGGCTGATGATTTGGATAAGGGTCATGTGGGAAGAGGTGAAAAGCAGCTGTTCTTTGTGTTTATTGTTGAGCTAGAGTCCTCAGGACTTGTTTGGAAGGTTGCAGTCAAGGACCACTTGATTCCGGCATTGGTCTGAGCAACTATAAATGTACTGACAACAGTAATGCTGTTTACGGAGATAAAGGAGTCCAGAGAAAGAGCAGGCTTCATTTTATTTAGGAAAGTGGGCAACTATACATGTAATCAGAAACAGTTTGAGTTTGGAAATTTTGATCAAATAGTTGGATGGAGATATACAGTTGTTTGATAGAATATACATCTGTATTGTAGGGATGGTCAGTGTTGGAACCTTGACTTATAGATAAGACACAAAGCCAGGAGAGTAGACAAGATCATAAATATGGATGCTTTATGAGGTGTCTGAGGGCTGATGTATAGAGAGAACATCAAAGGAGCTTGAGGACTGGCCAATGGAATGACTGGAAACCAAGAAAGATGTCCTTAGCAAGATGAGGAAGGCAGGGAAAGAAGGGACCAAGCATGTTCAAGGCTGCTGGGATGGTAAGGCAGAAACAAAAAGACTGGGATGGGGTGGGAGTCCCTGCTGATTACCATCATGTTTTGTTAAAGGGAGCAGATGAGAAGCTAGTAGGGAGGAGTTGAAGCGGTGTGTGGGGAGGAGGAGGGATGGAAAGAATGAGCACAGAAGATTGTTTTTGAGAAGTTTTCTTGTAAAGGGGAGCAAAGAAATGAAGCAACAGGCTGTGGAGGTAGGTATGTGACAGTCAAGGCAAAAGTCTTTTAGAATGACGTGGTTACGACTTTCACTTCGCTCCTATTGTTCACCTGAGCAGTAACAAACCATTGTTTGCTCTGCCTTTGTAGTGCAGCAGCAGATACACTTGAAAAATGCTTACTCTGCACATTAAATGTTTAGTTCTCCTAAGGGTTCTTGTTTTTTTGTTTTTTTTTTTCTTTTTTCTGAGACAGGGTTTTTTTGTGTAGACCAGGATATTTTAGAACTCACTTTGTAGACCAGGTTGGCCTCGAACTTGCAGAGGTCTGCCTGCCTCTGCCTCCTGTGTGCTGGGCTTAAAGACGTGCATCACCACCACCCGGCTTAGTTTTCCTAATCCTTATAATAACTATATGGAGTACTTACTCTTATGTTCCTAACCCACAAAAGAGGAAACTGAGCTTTGAAGAGGTTTTTGTTTATATCCAGGATCACGCAATGGAGATACAGGTTCAGAATTTTTTTTGTCACAAAATTTGAAGTCTTGACCACTACATGTTCATTTCTGCTCTTTGTAACTGCATCCAGGTGTAACTTGAACTTCACATATTGTTTACGTACTCTTTCATCACACTTTTCTGAGCATCTTTTAGTTTCCTGTACCTAAAGCTATCTCTCTTCCCTGGTGGCTTGCTCATGTGGGAAAGCCCAGCTTGTCTTCAGGATGAACTGGAACACACCAACAGCAAGGACACCATTCTTGGAAAGCTCTCAACGACCCGACCAATGCTGAGTATTCCAAGGCCCCATTCCAAACTAGAAGAATATAGTGGATCAATGCTTTGTGTTTTTAAAATACAAACAGAGACAAGAATACACTAACTGATCTCTGTGCACCAATGAGATAAGATATTGAAAGTAAATAAAGATAGACCAGGAAATAAGCAATAACGACTTATAAAACAATATCTCAGTGTTGAAAATGTTCTGCCTACAGAAGAAGAAAACATTCCTCAGTCTACTTAGTAGGTAACTTTTATTTGTCTTTAGAGACAAATCTGAGGTATAATAATGAAATGGGTTCAAATTGAATTAAAGTGGGCCTGTAGGCACAACAAAAAATAGATAATCTCATTTAATTTCAACAGCTGCTGTAAATCCTACAAATCATGGGATATTTGGGTCTTTATCATTGTTTAGCTGGATCCCTCTTAAAGGTGTGCTTGAAAAGAAGACTTGTCTACATTTCATTGATAAAAGGGAGAAGGAGCAAGAGTAGAAACGTGGAGGGACTGTATATGGCCTTGGTTCCTTTTCTGCACTCTCACTCAAGAGATTAGGAAAGGCTAAGGAAATGTTTTAGTCTAAATATCTCCAAATTACTAAAGATAAACAGTTTGAATCTTTGGATTAAACCATAGCAGACCAGGGAATAATAACTGAAAATATGAATAAAGAGAAAATGTATTCCTACTGACATCTTACATGCTCCAGGGTGGGATCGCTGAGCTGTCTCTCATATACCTACAAGAAATAATTGAATTCAATGCTGTGTCTTTGTCCCAGAGATTATTTTAGAACCTATCTTAACTAGGTCTCTGTCTCTGTCTCTCTCTCTGTCTCTCTCATTGAGATTCAGCAACTGCTAACTTATTGATTCTAAAACAAGTGAATCTCCAGGGTTCTTAAGTGGTCTCTTCTCTCCATTGGAAAGGATACAAGGCACGTGCAGACTCTTGTTCTTGGCTGTGGGGACTGTCCCTCTATCCCACCAGAAAACACACATCCCCTCACCTCAGCCTGGCACAGCCACTGCTAGAATTTCCTTTGTCTTAATAACTGATGTGACCTACACCAGGGTTTTTATTTGGTGGAAGTGGTAAAGGAAACATCTTGGTGATACTGTGCATAAAACCATGCTCCTAAGACCTGTGGACCTCAGTGATAAAAGAAATGGCCTAGCTATGTGCAACTGGGGCAGTACTTTGCTGGTCATGTTAGAGGCACTCACGCTAGATTAATTATTGTCTTGAATACTGCTCTTTAAAGTAAATGCAAAAGTAAAAATGCAAAGAAATGTGAAGTGGGGCCTTTGCCATTGGCAGATAGTTATGAGTTTATGTGACAGATAGTGGAAACGGGCCCTGGGAGGGTGGGCCCCACTGAACATGATTCTGCTATAAGGTCAAAGTATGTAAATCCAGTCGTCAATATGACCATTTGTTTGCAATTATTTTTCTAGAGGAAATAATTTTTGAAATAGTTTTACATGACTAGAAATCCTGTGTTCTGGTAAGAATCTTGTCAGGAATGAGTGAGCTTTGCACTCAGGAAAAGGATGCTTTAAACACAGTGTTGTGAAAAATCTAAGATGTGGATTCAGAAAGTCCTTTGTAGGTGGATTGAAAATCAAGCAGTGTGTCCAAGGGAATAGAAAGGCACTCACAATTGTGACGATGCTTTGCAGGGAGCTCATCTGCATCAGCCAAACTCTAACTTAAGACGACATTGTGCTCCCACTACCCAGATTAGCTTTGTTAAATTTCCATGCCCATTTCCAAGAGGCGAGCTCAAACAGAACAGCCAGAGAAGCTCATATGTCCTCTCTTTCTGGACAAAGATGACTATTAGCTTCAGGAATTTGGAACTGAAATCCAGAGAATGTCCTCAGTCTAAGTTGGGTTATGTCAGGGCAACTGAGTGGTGATCTCCAAGTTAAGTTGTGTGCAAATGGAGATGTTGGAATTGAGGGTAGGAGAGAGAGAGGGACCGACAGTATAAAGGAAAAGAAATCAGAAATAGAAAACCTGGGCCAGTTGAAGAAGAGGGATTCCTATAGATAATAAAAACAATGGGTCAAATGAACTGTCAGATGTCATCTATTTTTTTTTATTAAAATGAATTACATGAAATTTCATGAGTCCAGACGTGTCTTTGAGGAGGGCTATGTGTGGATGCATCACACACAATCTATTAACGATTTAGGACATGCCTGCTAGTTTTCCCCCTGCCCCATTGGAAGTGAGGCTGTGTTTCATCTGCTAATACCAGGGCATGCTGGGAATAGCTGTAACTAACACAGCTCCTTGGGAGTAAGGACTTCTGAAGCCTAGTTGTTAAATGTTCCTCCTCCTCATACTTCTCTTCTTCCTCCTCCTCCATCTTCCTTTCCCTTTTCATTTTGAGACAGCATCTCACTATGTAGGCCAGGCTGGCCTTGAAGTCCTATAAACCCTCTGGTCTTAGTCTCCCAGATACTGAGATTGTTGGTGTGTGCCATCACACCCAGCTCATGCCCTGAATCTTCTGCTTGGTTCTTCTGGGGTGCTTCCTCTAGGAAAGACATATTCCATTAAAGGACAACTGTTCTGAAACCAGCATGCTGGAGAGACTGTGTATATATACTGGAATCAGTTCCAAAAGAACTTGCAGTCTGCACCCAATACCAGTGTCAGCCACAGGAATGAGCCATCCTGGATGTGCATTTTTCAGATAACGGCATCTCTAGCCAACATCTTCCTGCAACCACATAAGAAACAGTCAAGCAAGAGCTTTCAGCTGATCCTCCTAAATTTCTGACTTAGAAAACCGTGAACAAGAGAAAAGGCTTGCTACTGATCACACAACCAATAGTGCCTAGCAGAGCCGGCATAACCAGAGATAAGATTTTCTTGCTATTGGCAAAGATGGTCTAGTAGGCATGCTCCTTTTCATTCTTTGTGCTGGAGACCATCCAGTTAGGGTGCTCTAACCCTGGCTAAGAACGTGAAGACTAAATTTTGGAGTTAAGTGTAGGAAGCTTCTTTTCACAAGCTTATATCAGGATAGAAACCTTTGAGGGGGGGTGCGGTTCAGGGTGGAAAAACCTCTGAGTACATGTGAACAAGTGAAAAGTCATTACTGCTTGCTACTGGGAAAACTCAAGCAAATGCCTCACAACAGTGCCGGGAACCATCAGAACAGTGAGGCCTAGCTGGGTAAGGAAGAGAGGGAACAGGGCAGTGTTGCCTTGATGGTGTGCCAGCCACCGTGGTCTTCAGAGGAGGTGGGAATTCCAAAGCCCCTCAAGCTGCAACACATGACTTCTTCAAGACAATTGCTTCATCGGTGCCCAGCTGTATCAGATCGCAGCTGAGTGCGCTGTTTCATGACCTGCTTTCTGATTCATGGAATCAATTACCCAGCCTTTGAAAGTTCCATCTGAGAGCACAATGCTAAACTGACTGCTATCTAGATTTAGTACAAATGAAACAACCTGTGTTCAAAGAAATCCTGCTGGATGTGGTGGCACAGGCCTGTAATCCCAGCACTTGAGAGGTGAAGACAGAAGATCATGAGTTCAAGTCTACCCTGGAGTTGGAAGCCAGCTTGGGATATATGAGGCTCTGTCTCAAAAGTTCAAAATGAAAAAGAAAAGAAAACAAAAACAATCCCAAAGGGATGCTATCTACTCACCTTTTTAGATCTAGGTCCCCACAGGCAAAAGGCACCAGAAACCAGGCTATACAACAGTGCAGGAAGCCTCCTGCCCATGACTGTGATACACAAACAGCCCTCTCTAAAGCCAGCTGGTGGTTGCACCAAAACTGGTTTCAGTTCACCAAATATTATAGTCAGGTGAACAAAGCCTGAAAGCTACAACTGTACACAGCATCTATGCTTTTATTGACAATGAATCAAAAAATTTAGTGTGTGTGTGTGTGTGTGTGTGTGTGTGTGTGTGTGTGTGTGTGTGTGTGTGTGTTGGTTTTCCCACCCTCTGGGGCCTGGGGATGAAACTGAGGAAGGTCGTCAGGCTTGGTGGCAAGCCCTTTACCTGCTGAACCATCTTGCTGGCCCTGAATTTAAATTTTTAATAAAACACCCTCTGTTTTGTTTTGTTGAGTCCAAAATTCAGCCAGGAGAAGTTAGTTTCCAGCCACTTTGAATCCTTTCTGGATTAGTTTCAGATTTCTCTGTTTTATTCTACTGAGTGAATTTCCCAGGAAGCAATGCCTGAAGACAACATTTTTGTGCTTCTTGTAGAATGGCACTAAGCTCAGCTTTAATGTGATGTTTTTGATTCCTACAAAAGATTCGTATTCATTTTGCTGTACAGCATTTTTTATGTAGAAATATACTTGGGGAATTTCAACTGGAAGTTTGCAGGAGAAGACATCTGTCTTTCCAGACAAGCCTGTGTGTTGCCTCTCGTCAGCTAATTAGAAGGGTAGCTTATTTCCTCATTTGGCTTGAGTTCTAAGGCTTGGGTTAGATACAGCATTCAAATAAAAAAAAAAAAAAAACCAAAAAACCCACATTTCTGGTGCTGTGGACTTTTACTTTTTCTAACCCCAATGTTCTCTAAGTTTCCTTAGCTGTAAATTTCCCTACTTCTCATGTCTCCTGTGTCAAATCTTTTGGGGACATGTATGATTTGAGCATAAATGTATATAAAACATTTAGCAAATAGCAGATAGTTTGTATGGCATGGATTTGTGAGCCCAATACTCTGGGTTTTTGTTTGGTTGTTGGTAAACTTTTGTTTTGGAGGCTGGGATCTCACTCTGCTTCCCTCTCAAGTGGAGCTGCATACTGCTTCAGGAAAAAGCACCCATTTGCCATCCACTCGGTTTTCCAGCTGGGACTTTCCTGGTGGGGCTTTCTAGACTCTTACTCATTCCTTTCTTTCCTGACTACACCACCTCCTTCCTCTAATAATTTCGAGTTCTCTTTCCAGAAATATCAACCAGGCGGGTACAGTTTTTCAGTGCTTCCTATTCTAGTGACGTAAAACACCCACAAAAATTCTCTGCTAATCCTGAGTAAAACAAACAACAATATGTCAGCAGTGCTCTGAGGCCACATCATGCAAGTCAAATCCACACATGCCAGTAATATGACTGTTGTTGTGTGCACATTCTTAAGGGGCAACAAGCAAGCCTTTGCTTTTTGTTGGGTAGGCTCAAGCCCATAAATGTCATTATTTAGAAATATCAAAGATACTTGGTTTGGTTTTGGAGGCTAGAATTTGTGTCTGAAAACGGTCCCAGTTTTCTCAGAATTTATCAGTACCAAAAGAGGCAAGATTCTTTCAGTTTTCTTTCCTCTTTGTTTTTATGTGTTTTAAGGTTCTTATGTTGTATTTACACAAAGTATTTCCTTTGAAATACTGTGTCTTTGTGTAAATAAGAAAAGCAAGGCACATTTGTATCTCGTTGCTATCTATCTAGCTGTGAAAGAGACAAGAGACACAGTTTGTGATGGCTGACTGGCAGGCGTGGATAAGAGCTCTGGGTTCACCATGGACGGGTCCTCAGGAGCCTCTGGAGGTCTGTGAAGGATCCCACCTCGTTGATTCTATGTCCTGAAAATTACCTGAACTGTGCAAGAGAGTAGGATGGACAGAGCTCAGCTTCCCTCTTTGAGTCTGTGATGGTTGTGCACATCCCACTTTAGACACACCTGTTCTTCCTAGAGCTGACCGACTTGCAGGTCACACATTCTAGCCACTTGATCTAGAATTCAATATAGAGAAAGGAAGAAACCATCTAGGCTTCAGAAAGGACAGGTAGAGTTCCTTGAACCAACCCAAGATATAGTCTACTTATGATGTTGGATGAACTGTCACAGGGGTGAGGGACCAGTAAGTATGTTTAGAAGTTTTCGTTTGTACCTCTCATGCTGAGGTTTCTTTTTTTTTAAGGAATTTTTTATATTCATTTTACATACCAATCACAGATCCCCCTCTCCTCCCTCCTCCTGCCCTTCCTGTCTTCTCCCCAACCCACCTCCCATGAGGAGTCTGCAGAGCCTGGTACATTCAGTAGAGGCAGGTCCAAGCCCCCCCCCCCCCCCTGCATCAAGGCTGTGCAAGGTGTTCCACCACAGGTAGTGGGCTCCAAAAAGCCAGCTCATGCACCAGGGATGGATCCTGATCCTACTGCCAGGGGCCCCTGAAGCAGATCAAGCTACACAACAGTCTTGCTTATATAGATGGCCTTGTCCAGTCCCATGAAGGCTCTACAGGTGTTGGTCTAAAGTTCACTAGTTCCCACTAGTTTGGTTTGGTTGTCTCTGTAGGTTTCCCTATCATGATCTTGATGTCCCTTGCTCATAGAATCCTTCTTCTCTCTCTTTGACTGGACTTCTGGAGTTCAGCCTGGTACTTGGCTGTGAATCTCTGCATTCCATTAGTTACTGGATGAAGGCTCTCTTGGTCCGATCAGACCCAACAGATTCTGTGTCTAAGGAAGCTGCTGAGGTCGCAGGGAGATGGGTGGGTTTGGGGTAGGGCTTAGGTCTTCTAGGTTGCAGGGTCCCATGAGAGGTTTTGGTGGGGGAGCCTGCCCACAGGAGTCTGCCCTGCTGGTGGGCAACTGGGCCAGTGATGGGAGTGAGGTTTCTTTTTACTTCTGCTTTAGACCCGAAGAGTTCCCCAAAGCTTCCCACCCCCACCCCTGCTGTAGTACTGTTTAAAGACAGTGGAAACTCCAGTATCTTAGATGGAAGGAGGAAGAAGGATACTAAGGGTGTGTCTTTTTGTTTAAAACTTATACTTTTTATTTTACATTTAATATTTTATGCTTTTTAATATTTAACAATGTCATACATAAATAGTTTATTTTGATCATACCCCTATTTTACTCTCTTATCATGCCTACTCCTTCTGAACCCCTTCTTTTCTCACAAATCTAGAGACAAGTCTTTGCAGAGTATATTTTGCACCCCCTACCATAAAATAAGCAGGCTTCTCTGCCAAAGGTCCCCATTGCCATACTATTCCATCTCCTATCAGGCACAAAGTAATGGGACCAGCTTGCCTTGCACTAAATGCAGCCTTTGAAACTACAAACTGAAAAGAAATATTTCTTCCTTTAAATTGATTTCCCTCAGGCATTTTGTCTCATTGTCACAAGGCTGACTATTTTTTTTTAATTGGGTATCTGTTGGTCTGGACTCTTAGTTGAATGTGAGTAAACAAAAAGACAAAACAAAACATTGAACTGAGCATAATCCATCAAAGCAATTTGTTAACTGAGCAGTACCAGGTTATGACTAATTTCTTCTTTGTTTTTTTATCTGAGAAGACAGGTTCTCATTATGTAGCTCTAGCTGTTCTGGAACTCACTATGTAGATGAGGCTGGCCCCAAACTCACAGAGATCTTTATTTGTCTGCCTCCTGTGCACTCAGATGAAAGGTGTACTCCACAGCCTGGCTGACTAATTTCTGATATGGTTGTAGTCAGAGGCTCTATTGTGATTTGTTACTCCCTACCTCTTTGGCAATTGTCTTCTTTGAGTGATGGCCAGAGGATGCCAGCCTTCAAGCTTTACAATCTTAGGAGGCAGAAAACACCTTTCTTCAGGAATGAAGAATAGGTAACTGTCCAAGACCTGCTCAGCTTGAATCATCTAAGTATTCTTTAATACAATGGAGGTCTGACTCCTAGACAACATGTCCACTTCTAAGTAGGGAATTGGGACCACCCCTAAGGAGTAGAGAGGTCCATTGTCAGAGACTGTTCCTAGAAGATCCAAAGCCATTACAGCCCAGATACCCACAGCTTGTGAGCAGAGGCACTCTGCTCATTGTCTGAAGACCTATTCCCACTCTGCCTTCATTTTGCTGTTACTTTGTATGCAGAAGTTCTCTATGGCCCAGACATCTTAGCTTCTCAAAAACAAGATTATGCAACAGTCATTTCATTGAGTCTGTGGTGTGAAGAATGTAGAAAAGACAAAAAAGCAGGGTTTACTATTAATCATCTCTGCTGCCGAGACCTGGATATTGCTAGGCCATCTGTTTACTCACGTGTAGAACAGAATTTAATTTGCAGGGTTCTAAAAGGGAAGGTGATTGCTCAATGTTCAAGCAGAAGAATGGCTGCCAACGCTCCCAGGTGTTCAGGATGGCCACCTGCTTCCCACATGCTTCACTGGAGTGAGACAAAGAAGGTTGTGCTGGTCTCAGCTTCTGATCATGTCAGCTCCCTCTCTCTGACACAGCTCTGAAGTGTTGAGCGTTTATTTGGGGGCGCCTGGCAATGTAGACTTTCAAAAGCCAAAGCATTTGAAACATTCATCTTTTTATCCCTAAAAATGGACAAGAGGACTGATAACTCTCCCAAAGCCCGGGCCACACCTGCCGCTGATCCTGCATCACGTGGTGATGACTCTCCCGGAGTTCACGGCATTTCCTTTGACACATCAAAGTGAAACTCCTAGAAGACAAAAACAACGTATCTGTTGTCAGACAAAAAGTGCCTCTGTTAGAAACTCTAACACAAGGCTGAGTCTTTTTGAAGTCCTAATACCTAGTTGTCTAAATTTGAGCGTTAAAATCGCTGAGTGGATACTGGTGAAAGTTCAGGCTGTCATTCTGGAAAAGCCATCCCTTTCAAAAAGGACAATATTATAGAACTGGGCAAAGAAGTTGAAAGACCAATTGAATCCACAAAGGCATTTCCCCCAGAGGAATACGTTACCCACACATCCAACTGGTCATGAGGGTCCCTGAATTTCAGGAAGTCTACTAATGCGCTCCCTTCTCTCTTTCTCCCTTAAAGCCCTGCTTCTGGCACTTCAGTCTCCCAACAGGATATTCTCCCCTAACTACTTTCAATGTTTTCTTTTTTCTAATCTCTTTTCTCTAGCAATCCTTCCATATAAAAACATCTATCTGAGGCCTTGGGACCGTTCACTAGCCCCACCATGTCTTAGCTTTCTTAGCTGTTACTTAGTTCAAAGGATGATATATGGAGTGGTTTGAATAGAGTCTGGTTACATATTGGCTGCATAAGTGTGAGTTATTATTTCTTCTCTTCATAAGATCCAGTGCGGAAACTCCTCCCATCTTCCAATAAAGACGTGTCTCCCATGTGTGGCATGCAGGTCCCTTCAGAACCTGTTTGCTGTGCTTCCCACTGACCCCCTTTCCTATTGCCTCTGTCATCTGGGTTCTGTCCAATGCCACCCAGTGTCAGATTCTTCTGCGTTTCTCCCTAGGTCCTCTCTGTGTGAACCATCACTGACCTTGTTCCCCCTTCTGCAAGGCCACACTCCAGTGAAATTTCTTGGTATGGCTCAGTGTCTTTTTGGTGCTTTCTTATATTGTTAGAGAAGTATGGTTGGGGTTATAGCTCAGTAGTAAATTGTTGGCCTACCATGCATAAGGCCCTAGGTTCAGTTCCCACTAACACACACACATACACACACACACACACACACACACACACACACACACACCAGAAAACAAAGTAATTGTGGTATATTTTTTAAAATGCATATTACCATTGCTTATTAGATGTATAGAATTACCTGAGACTTTTATCGCTTGATTTTTAACCTTCTCAACAAAAATAAAATTTCTGTTAAATGAGAAAGCTGAGTCCACAGAGATGAAGTTACCTTTTATCTAAGGAAGTAGCAATGTCTGGATTCTGGAATCCATAGTCATCTACCCATATGCCTTGCTCTTTCTCATTCTGATAACTTCCTTCCTTTGCTACTTAGAAT
The DNA here is from genome assembly GCF_903995425.1 of Onychomys torridus. Taxonomy (NCBI): domain Eukaryota; kingdom Metazoa; phylum Chordata; class Mammalia; order Rodentia; family Cricetidae; genus Onychomys; species Onychomys torridus. The sequence goes on along the minus strand of NC_050461.1, from coordinate 6,527,491 downwards.
CACTGCACTGTCTCTTTGCCTTGAACAGCATCATTGAAAGCTCTGCCTCTGTTCATGGAGGAATTCGCCCAATAAAAGTGGAAGCCGGGCGGTGGTGGCGCACACCTTTAATCCCAGCACGCGGGAGGCAGAGGTAGGTGGATCTCTGTGAGTTCAAGGCCAGCCTGGTCTACCAAGTGAGTTCCAGGAAAGGCGCAAAGCTACACAGAGAAACCCTGTCTCAAAAAACCAAAAAAAAAAAAAAAAAGTACCTGAATATTAGCTCAATTTGACCTCCATATTCACCCAAATGTGAGCATCCATTCCCCTTTGCTCTCTGGCATTTTCCAGTTACCATGTGGATGTCTCTTCTCCTTTCTCCTTGACTTTCTAGACTGCCTTGGCTCACAGGTGGGCATAGAGAATGGCCACTGGCTCTGTGTGCTCAAGTACTGAGTGCTTTCTTACTGAAATGTTTCCCTGGCGTCATCTTCAGTCTGGCCTGTGTCTTTGCTTTCCATTCCTAAGGACAAGAGAGTGGGCAGTGGACTTCTGGAGGGCAAGGATTGTAGCTTTATTGTGAAGTAGGGACCTGGCACATAGTGAATGATAATTAATGGCCCCAAACAAATGACTGACAGAAATGATAATAAGCAGTCAACAGTATACAATATATGAAAACTGAAATCCAGAGGAGTCAAAAGGTGACTGAACTTCTGTTAAAGAGTCAAAAGGTAACTGAACTTTCATTTCAGTTCTAATGAGAAGTTCATTAGTGGTGGCCCGTGGGTGAGGTTTATGCAGGCAATCCCGGTAATGGTAGTTTGAAGAATGGATTAGTGCCTCTCATAGTGCCACCATCTACCAACATGCTAATCAAGGTAGCAGCAGCCAGCTATGACTGGAAGATTAAGAGGTCAAGGCCAACCTGAACCATGGGATGAGCTTGTCTCATTAAAAAAAAAAAAATAGGTAGTTCTTCTAACCAGCTGAATTGAGCCAAGGGCCATTCCTTCTGCTAAACCTTTCTCTTGATGACTCATTTATTTATTCCTCAATCCTCTGAAGTTTGACTTTTGTGATTTGTGTCAATTCCAAAACTAAAAGAAAATACCTTTCTTTCCTTAGGGAAGTAAGGTACAAAATATGAAACATTTTAACCCATAACCTGGCACATGCTAATGATTTTATTGTTTTTCTTTTTTGACAAGGTCCTGTATGTAGCTCTGGCTGATCTGAAACTTACAGTATAGACCAGGCTAGCCCAAGACTAACAGCAACATGCCTCCTCTGCCCACTGAGTGCTGGGATTAAAGGTGTGCACCACCAGGTCTGGCTCACATGCTCTCTATTTAATATACTTGTTTTATTCTTCCATTCTTCCTAAATACCAACTATGTATGATTCTCAAACTTCATTTTTAGGAAAACAGATTCGTTGTAACAGCTAGTCAGTCTTAAAAATAATGAAATAGAATTTTTTTACAAATATGGTCAGATGCATTTTTAAAGAACTGTACATTACTACATATGCCTTTGTAAAAGGGACATGATGCATTTTCCTTCCAGCCTGAGCATCTACCAAAACCTTGATGTCTTTCAAGTTTCCTGAAGAAAACAATTAGGATTGATTTCTCTGGGCTTCTCAGGCATTCAGTGTGGTCTGGAAGAAGTGGGCCTTACTTCAGGTGATTCGAGTTTGAGCTCTGGTTATCTTCAAAGACAACTCCCCCATCCCAAGACAGTGTGGTTTATACACTGCTCTAGAACTTGTCTGGCCATCCTAGAGCTTTTGCAAAAGCCAGCAGCCTCAGGACCCTACTTTTCCTTCCGTAAAAGGAAGTCCCCGTTCTCCAGTTCCAAACCATTTTCTCTCATTCTGTGAGAGGATTAATGTTGGTTACTGTCCCAGGCAGCCACTGTCTTGAGTAAGCATTTGCAAGCCTTTCCAGGCTCAGGGAAGCTTGGCAGGACTATTTGGCAGTTCCCCGAGCTTACTAGAAATACCAGAAGCCCACAGTTTGCCTAATGCTAATTGAAGTTTCAGCCTACTCTCCAAACCTTTATAGCATTTAGAGGATCGAGTAACTTAGGAAATGTCTTAAGACAGAGATTGCCTAAGGCAGATACTAATTAAAAAATCAGCATGACAGACAGCAACAGAGTCCACAGGTAACCCCAATGAGCTGCACCCCAAATCTTCAGAGAAGAGCCTTTGTAAGTTTCAAAATATTCTGTATTTCACTTGCAGTGCACGGGATCACTTCCCAACATCACCTCCTGAGGCATCCATGTAAATCTTGCTTCTTAGCTTTTAGGAGTGTTTGGTTGCCGCTGAGCCCTCCCATCAGTGGGTGTGGGACTCTGGTATTCTCCACACCTCAGGGGTGTGGCAAGATGGGTCACCTGTGCCAAGTGGCTTCCCCCACCCGAGGTGTGGTGCTAGCTCTTCTTGTTACCTCATCTTGGAGTGTTTTAGTCTCTCACCACAAGTCATCCAGAAAGAAAACAAATTGGTCATAGGGTTTATACCTTGCTCTTTTTCATTCATTATAACTTTTTGAAATTATAATATAATTACATACTTTTGTTTTTCCTTTCCCTTCCCACACTCCAACCTCTCCCATGTATCCTTCCTGTTCTGTCTCAAATTCATGGCCTTTTCTTCTTTAATGTGTGTGTGTGTGTGTGTGTGTGTGTGTGTGTATGTACATGCATATTCCTAAATACATAAATACAACCTGTTCAGTCTATATAATGTTAACTTTATGTATATGATCCCAGGACTGACCATTTGATATTAGTTAACCAATTGGCGGGCTCTTTCCTGGGGAAGATCATTTCTCCTGCACTCAGCACTTCCCATTTTCCCATAGTTCCTTGTCTAGGCTTTGGGGTTCCACAAGCCTTTCCCTTCCCATGTCAGCATCTCTATTGGTATCACTGCTTGTGTCTTGTTTAGACAGCCATGTTGATAAGACATCATGGGTATAGCTCCTCGGACACTTCTAAGAGACACAACCTCAGGGCAAACCTCCTATTCCCCTGTCTCTTATGATTTTTCTGCTACCCTCTTCTGCAAGGATTCCCTAAGCCTTAGTTAGGTTCAGGAATAGCGTAATAGATTTATCAATTGGGGCTAGGTACCACATACTCTCTGTTCTCTGCATCTGGATCTGTTATGGTCTTTTGTAATGGTCTCTTGTCTGTTGCAAAAAGAAGTTTCTTTGATGAGGAGTAAGAGCTATACTTATCTGCAGTATAAGGATAAATATTTAGCGTGTAGATAGGGATTCTGCTGGTTTGTAAAGTGGTAGTTGTATGATCTCCTCCAAGATTGGTGATACTTCATTAATTGCAGGTCCTTGACTAGGTTTCTAATATAAGGCATGGTTTCCCCCTTGTTGAGTAGGCCGTAAATCCAACTAGAGAGCTGCTGGTTACCACTGTGGTCTTCATGCCACTGCTGTACCCTTGTGCAGTAATGCCCACACTACCACCACCTGTTCACCAAGTCCGAGTGAGGGGCTATGGATCAAAAAACAAAGACAAGAGACAGCGGGTCATTTGCCTAATGCCCTTTTTTGAAGGAGGGAGGAAACCTTAAATACAGGCTTACAGCACAATGCGGGAACCCCAGAGGGCAGATACAAGAACAAAGAACCTCCGGTGAGCCTTCAGGAAGAAGGAAACTGGCAGAGAATCAGCATAGGGAGGACATCTGGTCAAGGTCAGCAATCAAGGCAACAGCTACTCAAAATGGGGACCAGGGCCCCCCATACCCTTAGGGTTATCATGTCATGCTGGTCATTGCTGTGGTTCATAGGTGTCATAGCTGGGTAGGGCTGTTGGTTGCTTCTATCCCTTGGAAACTTTCATGAGACCTTCTGGTTCCATGAAAGCTAGTGCTCAGGGAGGAGGTTTTTAGGTCTGATCCTGCTTAGGGCCTCTGGGTCCATGTCTGAAGTGCATGGTGTCTTCCACAACAGGGATTTGCCTTCCACTTCTGGGGTACAATGAAGGAAACATCCTTGCTGTCATTTTACTGTCCTCTCTTCAGTATTTATCTCCCCTTCCTCCCCAATTAAAGCCCCCCATTTTCCCACTTCCCCCTTTAAAATCCCTGTACCCTGCTATTCCCCCATTTATTGCCCCCCATATCCTCTTTCACTTTTCTAGTTTTTGTAGTTTCTCCATGTTATATACTTGGATTGGAAGACCTGGCGCTAGAAACTACAGATGAAAGAGAACATGCAGAAATAATCTTTCTGGGTCTGGGTTACCACACTTAACATGATCTTTTCTAGTTCCATCCATTTACCTGCCACTTGCATGATTTCATTTTTCTTTACAGCTGAGTTGTGGACATGTGCCACATTTTCACTGCCCACTCATCAGATGAAGGACATTTGGGTTTGTGTCCACTTCCCAGCTATTATGAATAGTATGACAATGACAACGGCCTTGCAGGTGTCTGTGGAGTAAGATGTTGAGTCTTTTGGACATATGCCAAGGAATGGTACAGCTGGGTCATATGGTAGATTCCACACTTGTCTCCATGGTAGTTGGACTAGTTTGAAACTCCACCAACACTGAATAAGTGTTCCCTTTCTTCACCCTCCCCATTCCTCTTCTTGGATGTTTTGTTATTTTTGACATTCTGACTAGTTAGACTCCACTTTTGTTGACAGGCTTCAAAATACTGGTTATGGCTGTGGGGCTCATGGAGCAAGTCTTTCAATTTTCAAATATGTATTGTAATCACTGGACTGTTTCTAAGATACAGATACAAAGGAAAGGAAGAGAACCAAGTAGAATGGAAGGAACAGCCTTTCCTTAGAGAACCATGGATTTAGAGAGGGTGAAGAAGAAAATCTGGTCAATGTTCTAAAACAGTATGCTTGAAAAACTATTTCCATCTTTAGTTGTTCTAATGTATCACTTTCAAGTAGGTATTGATTTTAGTGTGCAGCCAAGCATGGCTAGAGTGCTGATTACCAGGATCCCTCTTTGAGTTCTGGCAATAATTGGTTCCGTGAAGTGAAGACCTTAACAAAAGACTTGAAGCTAGAGAAGTGAGTGTATAATGGCTCAACTTAATCTCCACAGAGGTATCAGGGAACAGCCATGCAGTTCTATCAGGGGGTCCACAGCCTCACGCCTGAGTGAGTTCACTAGCTCCCAGGGTAAAGAGAAATAAAGGCTAACATCAAGCACTTTCATGACCTACTTTTTGTTTGTTTGTTTTTTGAGACAGGGTTTCTCTGTGTAGCTTTGCACCTTTCCTGGAACTTGAACTCACAAAGATCCGCCTGCCTCTGCCTCCTGAATGCTGGCATTAAAGCCAACGCCTGGCTTTGACCTATTTTTGACTGTGTACTTGAAGAGACACAGTTATTGTGAGCATTTATCAAGGGTTATGTGTTACATCATGGAAGACAGAATATAAGTTCAAGAGGAAGCAGGGGATGTCAGAAGCAGAATGGAGAAGGCTTCCTGGAGGGCCAAGGGTTGGCACTAGCTTGGGAAACATGCCTTATTGTTAAGTTCTGTGTGAGAGAGTTGAGTTCAGGATGAATAAGCCATTTCCAAGAGGTGACATTGATTTGTCATGTAGGGAGACCTTGGTGAGGAAACAAAGCAAAGATAGCTCCTCGTCAGCTCTCTTCTGAGCTGATGTGGGAAGCATTTAAACACACAACTCAATTTGCAAATAAAGCAATCGTGTTATATTCATAAATGGAAATTATTGCTCAGACTAATGGAACTGAATAAAGCAATTTCTTAGTTCTCAAGTAGAGGTATTAGTGATTTTTCTGAGTGTGTCACAGGACTTGCTGGCTGGTGGCATAGCAGTGCGAAGTGATGAGAAGGCCACAGCACATGTGCACACAACCAAGCGAAGATTGCTTTAGAGTAGGATAAGAAACTGTAGTCCTAGACCCAATTCAGGCCAATCTGTTATTTATGTGTGGCCTGTGAGTGAAGAATGGTTTTTGTATTTGACATTGTTTTTAAAAAATCAAAGGAATAATAATTCACAAGTGAAAATTATATGAAACTCAACTGTCATTGTCCATAGTGAAGTGTTTTGGGATCAAGCCACACCCGACTAGAGTTTCCCCATTGTCTTCGGCAGTGTTTGTGCTATAGTAGCAGGCTGACTAGCCAGGACTGAAGCCAGCGGTGACCTTCTTATCACTTTGCCCTGCTGTCCTCCAGCCAACAAGCTCACTGGCGCACTTAGACATTTGCTCCTTTGAATGCCACAAGCAAGCATCACCTTTCTGAGTGAGAAGACGTTAAAGAAATACATTTTAATCTGTACAGCAGATAACATTAACAGACAAGCATTTGCAATTAATTTTGGTTATGGAAAACATCAAGCTTAATCCTCCATTAAGGCAAATGTCATCCTTTCTCCCCCCAAGAATTACTATTTTTATTTTCATTCATAGACCTGCACAACAGAAACTACTCAAATAGTTTTTTATTTTGAATTAATTCTTTTAAAAACCAGAAAGTAGCTTTCTCCAGTTACAAGAGTATTTCTACAATATTGACTCTGCCTTCTGGCCACTAAAGCCTAAAATAGTTATCATCTGTCCCACAAAACCCTGTGCTTTATAACAGGGTTTTATACTTGAGGTAAATTTTAAAATTTATTAATTGGTGTGTTTGTGTCAGTCTGTCTTTGTGTCTGTCTGTGTATATGTGTGTGCATGTGCATATACTTATATGTGTATGCATGTGCATGTATGTGTGTGTGCACACGTGTGCATGCATGTGTGTATGTGTCTATGTGCAAGCTTGATGTTTCTACTACTTGGGGTGGTTTTCATAGCACCTTCATGAGACGGTCCAAACAATTGCTATTATCTCTCTTTTATGTAGCAGTTTTTTGGGTGATAGAAGGTGACAGGTATCCTCTCACTTGGGTAGCTCTCTCAGGTCTGGAAATGTTCACTGTATCATCATTGCCACTGCTTGGATACATACTATAAAACAGTAGAGACAATGGTACCATATCCTGTCTCAGGGGAGTGGGGAGTTGGGTCCATAGCTCCTAGTTCCAAGGAATCCCTCTCTGGAAGAGCTAATAAAATAGGTCTATAGTACTGATGAACTCCAGTGTTGCTGTGAGTGAACCCAACTCTTCATTGACCCAGGGCTAGGGGTTAATTGTGTTCTTCCCAAGGATGCTGATGTCCTGACTGATGGATCCCATGCATGTAGTCTGGTTTTCTGTCACTGTGTAGCCCAAGCTGACCTTGAACTCCTGATCCTCCTGTCTTAGCTTCCCAAGGACTGAGATTATCAGCCTGTGCTCCCATGCCTGGCTTTGACAATAGTGCCTGTACACAGGTAATTAAGTGACAGTGAGGTTACTAGAGTGCACTGTGATCTAGTGCATCATATGATTTTATAAAAAGGGAAAATTTAGAGATAGGAACACAGAAAATATGGTGTGAAGACATAAAAAGAAATAACATCTAAGAGCCAAGAGATACCTGAGGCAAGAACCTCGAAGCAAATATAAAATAGATTCTTCCTTGTGTCCTGAAGGAACCAGCTTTGCTGACACACTTATCTCCAACCTCCATCTTCAGGACCATAAGTCAGTAACTCAGTATATTTCGTTCGCTTGAGCCACACAGTGTGTGGTGCTCTGTTGCACATCCCCAGCAAAGTCATGTGCCTAAAGCCTCTTTGTCACTATGGACAAGCTCTGGGGACAGGAAGTTGAAAGGGAAGGCCCGAAAAATTCTTTCCTTGGGCGGGCAACCTTGACTCAGTGAGCGAGAACGGTCAGGCAAGCAGGGGCAGTCTCAGACAGGACCTCTTTGTGGCACTAGGTAACAGAATTATTCACAGGCTACTGAGACTCCAGTTCTCTGCGCTGGCATATGCTTCTGAAATTATTGATAATTTACCTGGTACTGTTTAAGAGGCAGCTGGCGGGTTACCAGAAATAGCTAAATTTAAAGATAAATAATAAGAGGGATATTGATTTCAGTGCATTTCTATCTTTGGAAATAGATCATACAGTGACATTTATAGGTGAGAAATTAGCCATGTACAGGTTTTGATGTTGGGTACACATAGCAAATGAAAACAGTAACAAACAAAACACCCAGATGTCTGCATTCTGACCCAGCTCACATTTATTCCAGCACACTGTGGGCTACTTGGGGATTTTAGCTGACTTATGCACAGTCACAAAGATGATTTTTGTCAAAAGACAACTTTATTAGATTTTTACTAAAAATTGCAATATTAGTTACAGAAATGTATTCCTTTGGGAGACTTTTAAGCTCTCACAATTCATACCATTTATTCACTAATTTAGTTCATTTTTCCAGAACTGTTGACAAGCAGTAAATATAGCTCTTGATTATTTCTGGATCCTCAGACTGGGATTTCTCTCAGCATTACACAAGAAGATGCTTTCTGGTAGGTCTGTTGCAGACATGAGGGAGTGCATTTTCTATTGTCAGGCAGGCTGTCTACTGCCCAACTGGTATTTCAAATTTAAAATACTAGAAGCCATTTCAATTAGCCATGCTATGCTTGTGAAGTAGTTCTGACTAACTTTTCATTTGAACCAATCTTATAGGTCACTTTGAGTTGACAGCTTAGCCACAAATGCATTTTCAGATGTTTCTGCCTCGTTCTACTTGTCTGAGGCTCCTAAAACAGAAGGATGTACTAACAATGTGTTTGAAACAAAAAAATTGATCAAAGGAGGTCCAGAATCCATGACTCTCTAACAGGACCCTTTGTCTCTGGAAGTGAAGTGGTGAAGATCGGTGTTTCCTTTGGCTAAGCTGGAGCTGTGATCTACCTGGGACTAGGAAATGGCCTGAGGAGCTTGTCATTGATAGACGTTTTCCTATCTCAGTCCCTCCTGCCACTGTGATTTCCTAAAGGAAAACCAAGGGGGAAGGGGCAAAGGGAGAGGTGACACACAGCAGAATCAGACACGGATTTCAAGACACCAGGAATGCAAGCTGCAGAGGGTAAGATGCACTCCTTGCGTGGACTGTGGTGCAAACAGCCTCAGTTCCCGAGAAGACATAATTCAGCGAGGCACCACCATGCAGACGATGGAGTCCTCCCTGGTCTTCACATTGCCCAACAGTATTGATGAACACTTCTCTCAGTGTAGGCTTTTACTTCTTATTTGTACATGGAGTGTGGGGGGTGGGAAGAGAGGGAGGGAATGAAAATTAATATCGTATGCAGAGGAAGCGATAAGCAATAGAGTAATGAGTGGAGCAGTGGGTTTGAACTCATTTCCCACAAGTTAGTCATTAAAGTCCTGAACTGTAGACTGACACCAAGTTGGGCACTTGATATGCATTTCCATTTAGTTGTGAGTCTGTGAAATTACAAGAGGGAAGTGAGGCTTGAGAATGTTTTGAGTCTCCAGGGACGCAGAAGCAATAGGATTCCCTCTTTCCCTTCTCTCTCTTTTCTCGGCCCTCCTCTGCCCCCACCCATCTCTCTTCTCTTTCTTCCCTCCCTCATTTCACTCTCAAAGTGACTGACTAACAACAGGGAGCTGGCAAACACCCAAGCCCGGGCCTGTCATCCTTAGGACTTAGGGGATAGTTAATGTGGAGGCAAAAGTCCTCACTTCCAGAGAACCTCAGTCTTCTGCTTTTATGGCTCCTCAACTGATCAATGAGGCGAGGGTGATGTGTTTCTCCCCAAGCTACTAATTTAAAATAATGGTTATGTCTTTAAAAAATCCCTTTATAGAATGTCTAGACTGGTGTTTTACCAAATATCTGGGTGCTGTAGCTTAGCTACATTGACATATCAAATTTACTATGACAGAGAAGTAAAGGCCACATCACTCACCTACAACAGAGTCAAGATTTGAACTCAGATGGCCCCACACCAAAGCTCCAGGTTCCTAGATCCATGTCTGTTGCCCATGCTGATTGTCAAGGTTGTCCTGTGCAAATGGGCCAGGCTTCCTGTTCCTGGGTGTCTCCACAGTGAAATGTTCCCCTTCTGCTTTGTCTGCCTCCTAGGAGAGCCATTAGGTCCTCAACAGTGGAGGCACATCGGATCTCCTAGTTGGATGCCAGTTAATGCCAGTAACCTTAAACTTAAGGTAATTTTTCCACCCTTACCTTTGTTTAAAACAATGTTGTCTTCTTGTCTGTGGATCTGTATAATTTGCACATCTTTGAAAAAGTTTGTACATAGGAAATGATTGGGAAAAAAATTAGTTTCTCGTAGATATTTCAGATTTGAAACTAGTTTGCAGTTTCAGTTACAGGTTTAGAATGTCAACACATAGGATGGTACCTGTAGGGTGTTTCCTGGCAGTACTTAAACTGTGTGTGGCCATACTGAGATTGAGGAAAAAGTGGAGACTTTAGGCCAAGGTGATTGCTGGCTAAGCTGTGGAGGTGTATGTCACTGGCTGGTAGAGGTAGAGGTGTATGCCATGGCCCATGGAGGTGGAGGTGTGCCCAGATAGCCTAGTGGAAAACAAAGACATCACAGACACCTACTTTCTGTTTCAGAAGGAAATCATGCATATGTATAGGAAAGGGGGAAAGACAAGATGCTTCTGAGTGATTAAATGTTGCTATTGATCAGTATTCCTGTTGTAATGCAGAACCAAGACTGTGTCTTTCTCTATTACATGGACAGAGGGCAGCAGATTTTGGGCAGGAGGCTCTGCTCCTTGTATTTCTCTGGAGAACGTCTAGAACTTTCTTTGCTCAAGCAGAGCAATTGAATGATTACTACTGTGAGCTGCCTTAGGGCAAGGTCTGCATTCTGCACCCTTCATCCTATACCCTGCTCCCAAGAGCACTCTGTTTCTGATGTGGGTAGGGTCTTGATAAACTGAAGCATTTATCCCCTGCAGCATGGCTGCTCTAGAAAGCATATATGACTCATATTAGATTGTGATGCTTCCTTATTAAAAATAATTCAGTGTTTTGTTTTTTTCTTGTTCCAGGTATTAAGTAGAGAGTGTAAAACGTGTCCTATAAGCCATTTCCTTCTGCCAGCCTGTCAGACTGGTTGTGCCACGCCAGTTGTTGACAGCTGTTGCTTCTTCTGGTTGGTCAGATCTTGTCCTCTCTAAATTGCTAAACATTCAGAACATTACCATACTTCTGTGACCTGGTTAGGAGCTGCCTCTAGGACTCATCTCTGTCTCAGCACCCTGTAGTCACCGTCTGACCTTCTCTGCTCCCTTGCATGTGTTATGCTCAAGGAAACCTTGGTCCACACCCGTTCTTGCATTTCTGCTGGGAAGTCTCATGGTTTCTCCCCACTGAGAGCTTCGTTCACTCTTCCTCTGGTAATCTCCGTTGTAACTGCATGCCTGCTGTGGTTTCCTTGACTTCATACCTCCAGATGAATTTAGAGATCCCTCCCATACACTCTCAAAGTACATCAGAGCTTCCTTTTAAGCATTGGTCATCACTTTGTTAAAAGAATTATTTGTGTAATGGTTTATGGTAGGCTGTGTGACGCTGGGAGACTCAGAGTACTACTGTTGTCTTCAAAGAAGAGTCTTAATAAATATTTAGAGGAACAACCGCATAAGAAAAAGCTTGGGCCAGAGGAATGAGAATAATCAGAATTTTCTCTACAGCTCTTCAGACTAGAAATAACTCCTGTTGAGTAACATCTATCATTCAAATGCTTGTATACCAATTTCAACTATCTTAGAAGCGAGGCTCTGAGATGTCTTTGCTTTGTTGGAGCTGGACAGATTTGAGTAGAAATCGATGCCCTCTTCTCTCCTCCATACCTCTCCCCCACCAAAAAAAAAAAAAAAAAAAAAAAAAATCATGTTCTTTGCTACTGTCTCTTTCTTGTCTCGGGTCATGGCCACACAATGGTTAAATTTTGTCTGTGTATACCAGTTCCCCAAGATCCAACTTTGAAACAGCAATGAAAGGTAAAGCTTGCTGCATTTCCTTTAGGTTTTATGGCCTGATTTGCTTTAGATCCAAGGAGTTGATCATGTGCTAATTTGTCTGACTGTTTTGTTTGCCTAGATCAATTAAACTTTCCTGTATTTTTTTTGAAGTAAAAATATTTTCCCACATGAAAGAGTCATTTGGGGTAATATAACAAAACAAAGTTGGCCATGCACATCCTGAATGCTGTTGCCAAAATTTGGTTTTAATTAGCTTTATGACCCATCAAATAGCCATTTCCATGAGTGGACCCTTTGCCATATCCCTACCAGTTCATTCAACATTAATAGGAAAAACTTCTGTGTTAAAACTTGCCACATACTTCTACAGTTGCAACCAAAATGCCCCCAAATAAACAACACATAGTGTATTTGTTTTTCAGAATGGGAAGCATACTTTTCTCTTGCATGATGCTGATGTTTAGTGTTAAATAATGTGTTCATTTTCTAAGGATCTCCTTAGAAATTGAAATCATTGATCAAAGTTAAATATCCTAAGCAGGTTTTCATGTAGCATGTATAAGTATAAAGAATGATGGTGAACGAGAGAGAGAAAAAGAAACACATTCTTTTTTAGACTGTGACAAATAATTTATATTTTTTTAAAAAAGAAAGAAGACATAAATGTTTCAGGGGCTACAATTTCAGCTGGGGTTGAAGTTGAAGGGAGACTGCTCAGGGATCACCCAGTGATGGGGAAAAGTGGCAGCTCTCATGAGGATCCCAAGCTGGGCCCCATCTTCATCCTCTAACCCCACCTCCCTGGAGAGCATAGCAACCCAGCCCTGGAAGACAGTCCCAGGGCTATTAGACTCCTACTGTTTTCAAGGTCCAAGTATTTGACGACAGGAAACCCAGAAAGCATGGCTAGGTAAGAGCAGTTAATGTTTAACTCAATGTTCATCTTAACAGAATCTGGAAACCTGGTGGACTCTTTCAATGTTACTAGGATTTTCCCACCAGTTGGGCTTCACATGACAAATATCTGTGAAACAGCACAATTTCACTCATAGTTGAAAAAGAGAGAGGGGAAGGCATCAACCCATGTCTAGGCCCAATTGGACGGTAAGGAGCCTTTTTACAGCCTCAGTCCATCTTCAAATGGGGTTTCTAGCCTGCCTGAAAGATTCTGCAGTTTCTTTAGAAACTTGTCTTAGTTACATTGTAAAATTTCATTTGAGGTTGACTCTGTTTAATTCAATTATGAGGAGTTTCCTAGTTACTGTATAAAAATAGCTTTTACTGTTTCTTTTTAACTCATTGTAGAATAATATATAAAAATTTAAGAAAGACCACCAAAATTTATTTCTTGGAATAAAGTTTATATTATAGCAGGTTTAATACATCATTTTAACATTTCTAAATGAAGTAATATATGTTTTTCATTTATTCCAGGACGGAAAGGTTATAGATGGAAATGTCACTGATTGGCCAAGCTGAAAACATGCTCATTTCAGTGGCGGCACAGGCCTATCAGCTTGGTGGATCACATGAACAAATGCTTAGATTCATCTAGAATACAGCCGTAGGGGCATTTGGTGATTATGTTTTGTATACCACCCAAGGTAGTCAAGTCTCAAAACATCTTTTGCTAATTAAGTTACTAAAGAGAAATAAAATTTCACATTGTCCTATTTTGAAAATTTTAATCCAGCTGTTAATATCAAGGTACTTTAGTTGTAAATAAAAAAAGCTGTAGGCAGACTTGGTGGTGTAATCTCAGGCTTGGGAGACAGAAGCAGGAGAAGAAGCACTGTATATTTGAGGAGAGCCCACTTTGTGAGTGCCAGGCTAGCCCCATCCTGTGCACACAGCAAGATCCTGTCGCAAAGGGCTGGGGGAGAAGTAAGTGGAGGAAAAAAGAAAAGAAAAGAATCTAAAAGCAGCTTAAGTGGTATGTGACATTTATAGCTCATGTAACAAGAAAGTGGGCAGTCCCAGGTTTGCCTAAACTAATATTTAAATGATACCATTAGTTCCCAAATTCTCCTCACACTTCTGCTCAAGCCGGTTTCTCTCAGTTGAGTTTTTCATGCCCCAGGATGCCTGCATGGTACTATGGCTCAGCTGCAGGCAGCCACACTCAGATGCTTCGAAAGCTTCCTCTCCTCTAGTGTGAAGGTTGTCTCAACAATGAACGTGTCCCCAAACTCTGAGCACACCAAGAGAAGGAGGGGGATTAGGCATTTATTGGCCAAGAACAATCACTCCTCACAAGCTCCTAGCCCAGCATCCCAAACACAGGCTTTCCCAGGAGAGCAGTCTTCTTACCTGCTTGATCATAAGTAAAATGTTGGCCTCAATGGTTTTCTACTTTCACAAACTGGTGAGGCTGGAGAGAGGTAGAGTGCTGACACATTTCAGGGTTCCCTTAGGCAAATCTCAGCAGGGAGTGCGTTCCCTTCATCCCTTTCCCCTTTGTGAGAGATTCCCAGGGTTTCACTGCTGGAGCTTTCCCTGTTAGAGTGAATGTATAGATCAGATATCTGTTCTCTATGCCTTGAGCTCCTTCAGGGCAGTACCCGGAAAAATGAAGGAAAACATATTTTTAATAATGATCTTCATTCAGGCAAATAGAGAACACTGGGGAACTTGGGATGCAGGAAATTTAAAAAGACTGAGAGCACCTTGGACTGAGTCTGGAGATCAGGGCTCCTATACCCACTACCTCCTCACATGGTGCAGTGCCAGGCTCCCCTGGTTGTGAACTCTATAGGGCACACTGATCATTTCCATTTGCTATATAATGCTTCTTGCTCTTGATATATAACCAAGAAGGATGAAAAGTGAGGGAATCAGAAAGGAAGGAGAGGCAGGAGAGGATCTCACATGGCATGCATTTCAGAATCTGGAAAGAGGAAATTCATAAACAAGGAATTTTGGAACAAATTAAAAAGTCAGTTTCTCTGACCTACTTAAAAGCAAGAAAGATATTACTTGTAGTTCTAGGGTAAAAGGTGAATGGTTAAAAGGAGGAAACAGGCATAGAACGCCTCAGTTTCCAGTTTGGTTTTGAAGGAAAAAATTTAGATACTGAGGGCTCAAGCAGTGATTACATTAGAGCCGTTTAATTTGGGGCAGGTTTTTTTGTTTTTTAATCCCTGGATTCTCTAATTCCCTACACAGTTTTATTTTTAAAGCCTTTGTACAAGACAAAATGACCAGAGAAGAGATGTTCTTTTTTTTTTTAAGGGTTTGAAGTTTGTTTGCTTAACTAAGTGTTTGCAGTCATAATTAGGTTGCATATTAAAGTTCAAAACCAACTCATGTTGGAAGTGACTGAAAATTGTTACCATCTGACGGCTTTGTGGGCAGAGCTCTCACAAGCGACCCTGCACGCACCAAGGAATACAGGCCAGTTTCTGGGTATTGCCCCAGGAGGCTTGCAGGGTCTGGGCAATGCTCAGACTGCAGATTTCCCATGGTGGCATCGTAGGCCTTAAATCTTAGCTGTCATAGCACAAGAGCTTTGCTGTTGCAGCAAGCCGATGTGTTTGGCTCGTTGGCTACTTTCATCTCTCAAGGGTTCTTATCTGTCATTGGTACTGCAGCAGCCACAACAGTTGCCCTTCTGAGGCAGTTCTCTAACACTCACAATGGAAAACGCTCCTCGATGCCAGGCTTTCCAAGGAGACAGAGACACTGGAGAGGGTGTCCAGGATGAGTCAGCCACTCTCTGTTGCGTTGAAAAGCAAAACTGTCTTTAATTTTAGCAGTGCCCTACTTCCATCTCGGCTGGCATATGATGCTGATTTGGGAATAGAAAGAAGAGTTTTATATGGTACTTTTCAAACATCTTGCCTCGAGCAAGAACCCAACTGTTTCTGCTAGAGAAGTCTCTCTCTTGGCCTCCACACCTAAGTCTTTCATTTCTTCTTAGAAGTGAATGCACAGCCCAAGTCGTCTCTTCTGATGATGAACATCCGGCAAGAATAAAAGTCTATGAGATGTGTGATGGACATGGTAATGGAGGGTTAGTGCAGAGGAGCAGGGTGCTTGGAGCCACCACAGGTGGTGTTGAGGGATGATTACATTAGCTAAATCTCAAGGCCCCAGGTTTGCACACAGTAGGAGGAAGAACACACTTTCTTTCAGAACTGTCTGTATGAGATTCATAGCTGAATTTGAATCAGGTTGAGGATGATTTTGGTTATTAACTCATTTGTCTGTGTTCCCTTTTAATTCTTCTAGGGCATGCACGCCAGTATATCCACACTCCTCGATAAAATAAAAAGTGGAGTCTGAGTATGGAGAAAGTCCAGTTTAATGACAAAAGAAGCCACTGAGCATTTGGTTTTGTGTTCCAAAATAGGCAATAACTATAAAACACAATAGAAAGAATCATAAAATATTAGACTGACTTTATAACAGAGTGTGTGTGTGTGTGTGTGTGTGTGTGTGAGAGAGAGAGAGAGAGAGAGAGAGAGAGAGAGAGAGAGAGAGAGAGAGAGAGAGAGAGCACACCTGTTTGGAGGACAGCTTGCGAGAATCAACCCTCTTCTTCTACCTGTGGGCCCTAGGGTTTAAACTCGGGTCTGGTGACAGGTACCTTTACCCACTGAGCATCTCACTGGCATTAAACAGATTTTTTTACACTTTTTAAAAAGTCAATTTTTGAGTATTTATTTAAATGTACATCACAAGCAGGTATTATAAGCACCACTTTCTAACTGAATTTCACCCTTCAGACCCTACAATAACAATGTTTGGAGAATAGCAGTAAGTAGATACTATTCATCCCAGCCCTGTGCACAGACTCCACAGTAAAGACAGTAAACATGTAATTTTTGTCAGAGAAGAGAGTCGATCGGGACCAATGGTATTACAGTACAGTCTTGTTTGCAAAGTGATCCTATCACCCATGAGTGTTTGTAAGCCATCGGGACCTACTAGGATGCAGTAGCATAGCCAAGAAGAATGCTTAAATCCAATGTTTACACTCAGACAATACTCTTACTTTACTGAAAATTTGAATGACAAATGGGATTATCTATATGACCTTGCTTAAAATGTTTGAAACTTAAATTTTATTTCTTTTTGACATGTGATTCTATGACCCATATTTATAAAATGTGTATTGTGTATAACCAAATTTTTTTACAAGGAAAAATTGTCAAAAGTTTAGAGATGAATGATTTTAATGATGTTCTATAAAATTCCAGACTTAATACAACACATGTTAGGACCTTAGGGCATATGTACCAGGGACTGTGATAAGACTGCTTATTTAAATCTCAGATAGAAATTAACTCTGTTGTTGAGAGCCTGGACTCTAGATTATTACTCTTGTATCTAAAGGGTATGAGGAAGCAGACAAGCATGCCAGCCCCTTGTGCAGTGTGTTGTTTTTTTAGAATGACTGGCAGGGAGTGAATCTCATTGGCCAGTGATTTCCAGGGATGTACAGGGACCCAACTCTCAAACTCAAAATCAAGAAGGAAATGTTCAATACCTCCTTGTTAAACTCCAGCCATGAGTATGGAGGCAATGAGGAATGGGTGGAATTTACTCAAGTAAAAAGAAATCTATTGTAAACTATCAAATGAGCCAAGCATAGAATCAAACAGGCAGAAAATGGTGGCATTACTTTTTCACACCTTACAGAACCAAGCAAGCTTTCACACTTTTGCATCTGATAGGGTCTGTTCCTCTTCCTTTCTTAAGCAATATTTTGAGAAGATTCCTCACCAGTTGTGGTCAGTTTTATACTTGGCCGTTGTCTACCCTGAGTGGCACCTTCTGTAGTTATACTAGCCATCTATGACTAGGGTATATTCTGATTAGCCAATATCTGTGTTACAACAGCTAGGAAGTGAATTAGATAGCAACACCACCTACTAATATTAACAATAAATAAGTCACACTTTCAGCATTCAAAAAGGATATGTAAAAATTCAAAACTTGAATTTGATATCAATTCCAAACTTCCACTTTGAACCCCTCACACTGGACATATCTCACTCATCACTCTGTCAACCCTCTCAGAGGAACAACGAACTTGATAGGGGGCAGATCTGGGTGTGTCTAGCTTAAAGTTGTCTTTTGATGCAAAAGCTGTCTCACCTATCATAGAGACGATCATAAAATGTTATATTGCATGAAATATTAATAGTCTCAGAAGCCCACAGCCCAACACATGGCTGTGACATCATCACTGCTTTTCCACCATATCATATAGAGAGGGACCTGGGGTGAGGCAGAAGGATGCACTAGTCAGGCCACAAGGCCCTGTGCAGCAGGGTCCCAGTTATGTCCTTCCTTTCACAGGGACTGTACTGCATCCTCTGGGTAGGCTCATACACCTCTTCTTACTTACTTACTTACTTACTTACGGATGATAACTATGCTTCTCAGTAGAGTTCTGGATGTGAATTCATCTCTGCCCTTTGCATTTACTCACCAGGAGTTTTGGTAGACAGGAATCATCTGCTCAAGGGTTCAGGCTATTATTTCAAACAAGCGAAAAGGTAGGCAGGAAACACAGCATTTTCCCACAGGGGGATTTCTGGATCCATCTAAAGCTTTCCTAAAGGAATGGAGTCTTGGCTTGCAGTTCAATTAACAGCCTCCAAGGTCAGACACCTCTAATGGAACTTTCTGCATCATTCTATGCATTATTCCTGGAAGCCAGCTTCTTTTACTGTTCCTAAACTTTTGAAGCACCTGTCCTGACTGACTTGGGTTTTCTGGCAATTCTTGATGAGATCATACTTCCCCAAAGGATCTCCAACATTTGGCATTCCCCCAGCAGAGAACAGTCTTCTGAGTGATTGCTTGTCATACCAGACTAGCCTCTGCCACTGATGGGACATGCACATAGACATCTGCTCTTTAGACCTTCGAGGAGAGAATTAGATACTAATGCCATACACCAAGAAATACACGAATGAAAAGGAAGACATGACTGCTCCAAGGTATGGTTGAGGAAAAGGGTTTTATTATAGATATGCAGGAGAGAACAACCAGAGACATCTGGAAGAGTCCAGAGCAGAGAGAGAAGTAGTAGATAACATGACCAGCAGACTGAACCTGGCCAGGGGGTGAGATGGGCAAGAAAGAAAGAGGAGAGAGAGAGGACCCAGAAGAACCAAGGAGAGTCAATAGGAACAAGAGAGCTGAAAGAGCAAGCTGAGACAGAGAGAGAGAGAGAGAGAGAGATAGAGAGAGAGAGAGACAGACAGAGAGAGAGAGACAGACAGACAGACAGACAGAGACAGACAGACAGAGAGAGAGAGAGAGAGAGACAGACAGACAGACAGAGACAGACAGAGAGAGAAACACCAAGAGCACATGGTCAGAATGGCAGGTTTATATAGGGATGAGAAGATGGGGGAATGGAAGAGAAGCCCCTGGCTGGAGATGTTTACGATAGGGAGTGTGTAATGGTAAATAAAAAAAAAAGAAAGGCAAAGTGGATGCTTCCCAGCAGGTCCTGCCAAGGTATGCCACTAAGCAAACAGACCTATCAATTTATTGGGGGAGGGAGAGAGTGAAAGTGAAAGAGGAAAAAAAGAGAAAGTGCTGCCGTGAGAGAGGCAGCAGGGCAGGCAGCTAGGCAGAGACAGAAGAGACAGAGGCAGAAGAGAGGCAAGAGACGAGAAGAGGGCCAGCTGTGCCGGATGGGCCTTTTCAGATGGACACGTGTCACAGAGCTGGTGGTGGGAGGCACCTGGTGACAGGTGATGGTGTGACTGCTTTGGCAGCAGAGGCAGGCTGCGGGGGCAGCAGGGGAAACTAACAGAGGGGATCGTACAGGAGAAGAGCAGAGAGGAGCCACAGGTACTGAGCGAACCTGGCAGTCAGAGTGCTCTCTAGTGTGCTAATAGGCACCTCAACTGTTTATCCTTAGTTTCTTTGGGATCTGACAATACAGACCAATTTTTCCTAAGAAGTTAACTAAGGATGGTGTGCTGTGGATCCTTGTTTGGGGAAGAGTATGAAGTAAGATAGGCCTGTCCTTGATTAGTGCCCCTCAAAGATGAGCGGATAAAGACTATCTCCTTGGGAAACTCTGCAGAAAGGGTTTAAATGTTCTCATTAGCAGTGGAGGTGGCTGGGATCTGTTTACAGCTTTGGACCTCAGTTGATGGGAGAGCAGCATGGGAGGTCTCCTTTGGCATCCAGTTTTCCAGACCAGATGTCAGGGTTCTGCTAGGAAGGATGCTTAGGAGCAGGGGAGACTAGAAGCCAGTCCTGTAGTTAGCATAAACCCACTAGTACAGGGCCGTGTTCTGATCCACAATGTGACTCCTAACAAAGTATTTTTTCTCCATGCCCATTCCCAGTCTTAAAAAACAAAACCAACCAACCAACAAAACAAACAAACAAGAACAGATTCCAGGAAGATTTGATGTTTTAAAAGAATAGAGTAGTGGAGTCTTAGCATGCAGGTAGCTCAGTTTCCTCAAGGACCAGTTGAGACTGGGTTAGGCACCAGAATTCCCTTCTAGTTCTAACTTCACATGGTTCTGAGTCAGCAGACCCCAAATGGCATAATATTACCTTCTGGGGACTCAGATAGGCTAAAAATAAAACAAAGCATTCACATGGATTATAAACTTATATCTACCCAGAAGAGGCATACATTCACAGCAGCTAGTTCATAATTACCCAAACTTGGAAGCAACTAAAATTTCCTTCAGTAAGTGAATTGGTGAGCTAAAGTTATCTAGTCAACAAAGACTTTTCTCTATGTCATTTACTGGCCTGATTGCTCCTCTTCAGCACTGAATAACATTTCATTGACTAGATATAATCATAGCTTGTCAACTGTATAATCCTCATTATATGACATTCTGGAAAATACAAAGTCATAGAGAAAATACCATGATCACTAGTTATTAGCTGTTGTTAGTAGGAAGGCGCTGGAGGTGAATGAGTGGACTATAAGATTGCTAGGGTAGCAAAACTCTCCTCTGGATCACATTGTTATATACATGCCATCTTATATCTGTCAAGTTTCACAAAGACTAGATACTAATGTATATTTTGGGTGATATTAATACATTGATATCAGTTCACCAGTTGTATAAATATGCAGTGCTGGTAAGGGGTGTGTTTGTATGAGGACAGAGAACATATTCTGCTCAGTTTTGCTCTGAACACAAATCTACTTTGGAAGATAATTTATTAATTAAAAACAGTAACCCCAAACCAAAATAACAAGCCAAATATCTTGAGAAATTACATAGTAAGTGAAATAATATGTTCATATTTAAATAAAATGTGTTTATATATTAAAAAAGAAAGGGCAATGTGGCTTGGCTATCCTTTAATATTTCCATGAAACACAAGTGAAAGAGGTTGCACAAGGTATTAAAGTCCAGTTTTTAACTCTTAATCTCTTCTAAACTGCCAGTTCAAGATGAATCATTGGCTGAGGCCCACAGGTCTTATCTCTAAAAGACTCAATCACCTTATTGTCTTTTCAAGAAACTGTATGTGGAACATTGACTGTGGCTGCCTAGGGAGCCCTCTTAGTTGAACATTGGTTCTTGGCTCATAACACTGTGAAGTAAGAAGTGATGGGACTGTTTATGAACTGTTAAGATGTTTGTTTACTGTCAAGGACTATATTGACACTCCTCATTTTTTATGGCTATATCTACACTTTTCTTCAATGGAATCTTTTGTGTAAGTTATTGAACCTGGTAATATACTGAATGTTTTTTAATTTAAACTGATTGGAATGCGAATTTATTTTTCCATCTCCATTTTATCCACTTAAATTATAATAGTAAGTACCCAAAACTGTTTTAAGAGTAATTAACTCAAGTTGGGTGTGGTGACACATGCCTTCAATCCCAGCACATGGGAGGCAGAGGCCATCTGATATACATAGTAAGTTCAAGGACAGCCAGGGCTCTGTAGAGAGATTCTGTCTCAAAAAACCAACCAACCAACAAACAAAAAGAGAGTAATTAACTCAATACTGATCAATACTCCCATATGTTTAAGCCTATAGCATCATGATGCCCTCTAGTGGCTAGCCCACAGGAAAAGTCAAAGAGTCCCACAGAAGGACAAATTCTTTTCTAAAGGGGAAATTGCTTACCTGCTGCAATGTGCTGCTGGTTTTTTGTTGTTTTTGTTTTTGTTTTTTTGTTTGTTTGTTTGTTTTTTGTTTTTGTTTTTGTTTTTTTAATAAAAATCAATGGGGCTCCATCTTCAGTTGCTACTGCCTTATTACCTCAGTACCACAAAGATCAAGGTATATAATATTTATAGTACTCATTGTGTGAAAAGCATTGTAGCCCTTAAGTAAGGCCAGTGGGTAAATGTGGCCCACTGTAACTCAATTGTCTTCAGGTAGGTGCCTGTGTGCTGATAGATGATGAGAAAACTACCCTGTGATTCACGAATTTGTCACCCCCAGGCCTTTCCAGCACTTAAATGCCTGTTTTAGAAGTAGACTGTAATTTCTGTGTAAGTAGAGGTCCTAGCCAAGAGACAAAAGAGCAAGTCAAAGCAATGAGCTAATCCTCCCCAGTATGTGGTAAATAACTCACATGAATTGTTTCTTATGCATGTAAATTCCTATAAACAACAGAGTAGAGATTATCTATCTCTTCAAAACTGTATGTCTCTCATATATGAAATAGATATTATAAGATTCTGAAGAAATATTTAATCAGATCATAAAAGGTCTTAAAATTATTTTTTTTTCTAATTATTCAATAGTTTTGGAGTAAAAGAAACTTAAAATGTACATAAATAGTCTTTTTTGCACACATTTTTTTCTTCCCATTGAAGTCATTATTGGAACACATTTGATGACATCCCTTCAATTATTATTATTATTTTTGTGTGTAAGAAGTCACAGACTTCACACTCTGATAAGTCTGTATTTTTTAGATATCTGAGGTTTCATGACAAAACTTTAAAAGATGTTCTCCTTAGGGGAGCTGTTCACATGAACTGACAGAAACTGCCCTACAGTAGAAGAGCTTTTTGGAAAGTAGACGAAACATTTACTTTATAATAAACCCAAGAAATGTTTGTGTTAGTCTCTTGCCATGTGTCTGCTAGTCTGCATACGAAGTTAACAAAGTTGGCTCTGAAGGGGAAATGACTGAGAAACCAACACAGAATTTATCAGGATTCGTGTCCTGCCACTGAGAAGTAAGACCTCTCAACGTTCCTCCAAATCAGGAGGTACACGCATGTGCATGTGTGCGCGCGCGCGCACACACACACACACACACACACACACACACACACACACACACTGCAGCTAGAAAATTAAAATAGAAAAGAAATTCCTAAGGCAGAGCCTTCTTTTTCTATCACTTGTGTTTATTTTCCTGATTTATCATTTACTCTGATGTTAATCTCCTTTTCTGTCTTATTTCAGCAATATATCTGTTTCCATAAAACCACTCACTCATGAATGAGGTGACTGGTCAGACCTACATGCTTGTTTTATGAGAATTTACCTACATTCTCTTGATTTTGTTCTGACATTCTCCCCTTCTGCTTCTAAAACGGACATGTAAGTGATCCTTGGCTCTTTTATTTTCTGGATGCAATCTGAATCTGTTTCTTTCTGAATAAATAGGTTCTGAGTTCACTAAAATCAGACAATCTATAGTTTATAGGAGTTTTAGAAAAGCCTCGTTGGTTTAAGCAGTCCAGAAGACCAGGCCTTTCTGTTCTCTCACATTGCATGTGTGCTGTATTTAGTTAACCTTGGTTCTGACCCTTGCCTTCTCAGTAACCTTTAACTGGCCAGGAACCAAGGCTGGGCTGGAGCTCCCAGGATCCTTCAAAAGGAGAAATTAATTAATCTAGTGGTCCAAATTAGAGAAAGGACAGCTGAGGGGAAGGACAGTTTTTCCCCTATTCCTTAAAAGGAAAAGAAAAATAAATGCAAAATATTTTTAGAAACCGTTGCCAACCAAACCAACATAGCATTAAATGAGAATGTATATACCTATAGTAATATTCAATTTGCTTCACATTGGTCAAGCATAAACTATGAAAAGTTCATGAAATGATCTCCCTTGGTCAACCTTGTAAACTTAAGAGGAAAGGAAATCCCTGAGATAGAAGGGGGGGGGGAACTATTTGAGTCCATTTGTTTCCTAAAAGAAGAGCCCCCAAATCCTATCCTCATCCCTAATGTCTCTAATATATAAAGTAAAATTTAAAGAGGCCTATCCTGGCACATAGATGGAGAAAGAACAAAAATCTTTCATCTGTTCTTATATTTTTTAACTGAAAATATATACCAGTCAATTGGAAACTTATAAAAGTAACCAACTAAAGAACAGTTATTTAACCTGACACAAATATGTCTTTGAAAAAGACAATATAACTATTATAAAGGTATCCTTTATATATTATATATATTATATAATAAAATGAGGGCAGCAAATCAATTGAGCAGACAGGAACTCAAAGAATATCATTATTTTTATTGGATGCAGGGATGTTAGTAGTTTTATATAAACAGTCATTAGATATAAAATATTCACATATGACAAACTAGCATCTCTGATCATTAAATAAAAGGTGAATTATTTAGCTTCTAGTTAAGACTATCATCTAAATATATGCAAAAGTAGAGTTAAAATTATTATTATTACATTATTATTATTGAAGTGCTAGGGTTTGAACCCAGGGCTGCCTTGCATGAGCTAGGCAAGAGCTCTACCACTGAGCTATACTGTCAGCCCTGAGAGTTAAATTATCAACGACAAAACACCAAAAGGATGCCAAACAAGTTAAAGATGGAGATGTGACAGCTACCACCTAATGTTTGCCCTAAGTGACAGATATCAGTGAGATTCTTTAATCTTTCTTTCACCTCCCTAATTTCCTATGATTTAATTGTGGAATAACTTTTTAAAGCATATATTCTCATTTTTCACAAGTTTTGCTCTACTAGTTACACTTTGTTATTCCTTCTGGGTTCCAAGCAACTTACAGGCAAGGTTGTATTTATGATTTTTTCTGATTTTATATTTCCAATTCCTTTTTTTAGGGCTGTACAGAGGTATGATTGATAAACATTTAGTGAATTACAGTACAGTAAAATGATTCAAACACATTAAGAAACAACTTTAGAAACAACAACAATATAATGTAAATTGATGTAAGCTGGCTGATATGAAATATATTCACCATGAAACTTTTCATAATTTATGATTTTTATATATAAGAATCTTAGTCTAAAGCCTCTAATATCCAATAACTATAAAATCAAGCCCTGCCCAGTCCCAGACCCCAGGCATACTATTGAAATGTAGATAAAAAGACAAGTAACAAAGTATTAATATAATGACTAACATTTGCAGAGGCTTGTTAAGTGGAAAGGGCCAGTCAAGGGCTCTGTGTACATAATCATACTTAATCTTCTCTACAAATTTGTTAGGCCCCGTGTTTACTGATAAAGACACTAAAGGTTAGAGGGTAATTTGCAAAGGTTCATACAGCCAGCAAGTATCTAAACTGGGATTTAAGCTCAGGTCTGGTTAATTTCAATGTCTATGATTTAACTATTAGTCCAGATTGGCCGTCCTTCCTCCCATTCTGCCAATGCTGAGATGCCAAGGTTCAGTGACAATGTAATGTTTCTTGCCTGTATAGACACATTGCATTCCCTCCTGCCTTCTATCCCCTTCCTTTCTTCTCCCTACTTCTTCCTTTCCCTCCCTCATGCATGACCTCTGAGTTGGCTAGAATGTGAATTTTTACGAGTATTGAGCATGAATTTGAGAGGTTCACCCTAGATCTGAAACTATCAACTCAAAGCCATCACCTTCTTACCATATTTACTTATAGCCACAAAACACCTGGTGTTTACATTGGTTATGAAATGGAGGAGTTGGGCATGGTCTCCCTACAGAGTGCTGGCTGCCCACAGTTAGGCTGCATAGAACAGCACATGCGAGTATAAAGAAAGAATTTTCTCACAAAGATCATTTTAGAGCATTGGTGCAAAGCTTGAGTAACTGAATTTCAAGTTGCTTGTAACAATCTGCCCTTTAAATATGGTTGCATGACAACCTAATGTCCTTCTATTAAATTTTTCTTCTGCAAACCATTGGATAGAGTAAGTACTGACAGCAAGCAAAAACACCTATTTGGTGCCTTTAATCAATCTTTTACATTCTTACCTGATTGGTTTCTTTATTGCTGATTTGTTCCTACAAGTCTATTTGATCAATTACTCTGAAATTGATGAAATAGAACCTTATGAAAATAATTTGTTAGTTAATATAGACACTTCCTATGTTGTTCAGTATTTTGCCATGTAGCATACCAATTTTCCCCCGAGTATTTCTAACTTAATCTAAATCCTGCATTATCTCCAGCAACCTCATTCATTGCTGAGAACTGTGACTCTCTTCTCTATGATGTGCACCTAGGCAAGAGCTCTATCTGTTTTCTAGACAGAACCTGCCCAGGTTTTTTGTTTCCAAGCCATTTATTATGGTGGTTGCCCTCCTCTGAACTCTTTCTGGTTAGCTGTAAAGCACATTCTATGCAGTAATGCCATCCTAGCACAGAGAGCTCAGAGGTCATATCTTATCCAGAAGGGAACTTCACAGCCCCACAGGCATGCATTTTTTTCTTCGTGGTTGAGGTGGTTGTGAGTACTCTGACTGTTCTGCCTAGACACACCTTAAGCACGCAGCAAGTGGGAAGTGGTTAGTAGGCAGGAGTCTACATGTTTGGAAAGAGTCATTGCTTATTCTGAGAAGCACTAATCAGTTCAATTTCTCTTGTGGCTACTTTGAACCACTGCCCTTTCCTAATTCCAAATACCAAAACAGAGTGATAACCAACAATTACTGAGTGCTGTGATGTGCTGGGCACTGTGCCGAATGCTGAACATCTATGAACTCAAGTAGTGCTCACAATACCCCCCTTATGTTAGGTCATTACCTTCATTTTAAAGGTGAGGAAACAAAGTTACAATGACCCAGGTCATATATCTATGACATAAATCACCATGGATTTGAACTCCTGGATTTGTTTGTGAACTTTGTTTCTTTAGTTACGTCGAATTACTCCAGGCAACTCAAAGATACACTCTTGGTGCAGAGCATAATGTTCCTGGTTTGTCAAATTTTATTCAAGAAGTAACATTCTTTCCTATGTTTTTATTTTACCAAAATATTTTAGTTTCTTACTTTTTTTTCTTCCTCATCCTTAATTGGGAATGTGTTCTTTTTAATATTATTTTGTATTTATTCTTTTTTTTTTAGTTTTAGTTGCTTTATTTTTTCCACTTTTTTATTTTTTGGCAAGCTTCCTGAATCTATATACTAAATTATTTTCACCCCTGTTACTCTGACTCGCCTCTCTTCCTCTCCAGCTGAAATCCATTTTCTGTTTCCCTACTTTTTTGTGTGATCCACTGAGTTTTATTATTGCTTGCTTGAGCATGAGTTTGGGTTATTTGCTGGAACATGGGTAACATATCAGTGGCTGCATCACTGAGGAAAATGGTAGCTCCTTCTCCAGTATACCCATTGCCTGTCAATAGTCCTTCAGTGAGGCTGGAGCTGCAGGAGTCCATCTTCCATCCATAATGAGCCGTCAATGGATCCAGTGTAACAGACCTGTGTCTTGTGTAGGTCACCACAGATGCAGTGTGTTGATGAGGGCAGCTGCAACTCACAGGTTCCTTGTAACTGCTGCTGCGAACATTCACGTCCATTGTGTCCCCAGAGCCTTGGAGGGGTTAACATAGCCATCCCACAGTCACTCACTGTGCACTTTGACCAATTCTGGGTCTTTGCATTAATCACAACCCGCTTCACAAAGAAGTCCAATGAAGGTTGAGAGCAGCATTAATCTCAGAAGGTGATCAGCGGTAGAGTTCCAAATCTATACATATGTCCTGCCCCCCTGTGTTTTTAATTTATGATCTCAACTCTATTAATTATTTTACTTGATTTACTTAGATTTTATTCACTTCCGTTTGTTTTCCATTCTGTTTTTGAACTTGGCTCTAGTTTACTTAGCTTGTGTGTGTGTGTGTGTGTGTGTGTGTGTGTGTGTGTGTGTGTGAGAGAGAGAGAGAGAGAGAGAGAGAGAGAGAGAGAGAGAGAGAGAGAACTGGCACATATGTGGAGGTCAGAAAACATCTTCTAAGAATTGGCTCTCCCCTTTCATCATGAAGAATATTTTTGCCTGCTAAAGAAATTGAGATGGATACACTTTTATCTTTATCTACAGACAGGAAGAAAGCTTTTCATTGTTTTCTAGGTTGCATAGTTTCTAAAGCACTACGCCATATTTCTCTCCTTACACATACGTTTAATCATACAATACATTTTGATAGTGTTTTTCTTCCTCCTCAGTCTCCCCCAGAACTCCTCTACCTCCTCATCCACACAACTTTATGTTCTTTCTCTTATTTACATTCTTTCTCTTTCCCTCAAAAACTAAAACAAAACAACAAAATACAAGCACAAAAACAGGAAATCAAAACAGGGAAGGAAAATACCAGTAAGACAAGAAGTGCCAGTGAAACAAAAGTTCACAGGAGGAACATGGAGTTCCTTTTATGTTGGTCTGCCCTGGAGTGTGGTTGACATACCCAGTGACATTTCACTGGAGAAAACTGGTTTTCCCTTTGCCAGTGAGTGTTGATTGCAAGAAGCTTCTTGGTGAGGGGTTGAACCCTGTGTCTACTCCCCCATCTCAATGCTGGCACCCAATCTGGCTTGAAGCTGTGCAGATCTTCTTCTGCATGCTGCCATAGACTGTGGGGGTTCACACGTGCACCATTCCTGTCAGTTCTAGAAGACAGTGTTTCCTTGGAGTCATCCATCACCTCTGGCTGCTTCCTCTTCCACAAATTTCTGAGCCTTAATGGGAGGGGTTTGATGAAGACATCCTATGTAGTACTAAATGCTCATCTTCGGTGTATTGTCCAGTTGTGGAAAGTCTTGGTGTCAATTACCAACTCCTACAAGAAGAAGCTTCTCTGATGAAGGTTGAGTGAGGCACTGAGTTATAGCATTGTGTCGTTAGGGGTCGTATTATTGCTATGTTCCTTTAGCAGACTAATAGCATTAGGTTTTTTTCTCTAGAACCATGACCTATCTAGTCTCAGGTTGTCGGCCCTTCTAGCAGGGTCTGGTTTGGGCTCCTTCTCATGGATTGGGCCCTAAATGCAATTTTTAAACAGTGTTTGGTTACTCCCATGACATTTGTGCTGCTGTTACTCCAGTATATCTTGCAGGCAAGTTGCTGTTGTGGGTCACAGGGTTTGTAGCTGGCTGATATTGGTGATTACAATATTTTTTGTTTTTTAATCTTTTGTAATGTGTGTTCACGTCCTCATCTCACAAATTCTTTTAGTATTTAGGATTTTCCTTTTGCCTTTGGTTTGTATCATCATCATCATCATCATCATCATCATCATTTATTATCTGTCTTGATGACTTTATGTTTATTCTCTTAGGGTTTGTTGACTTCTTAGAATTATTTATGGTTTTTATCAAACTTGGAACATTTTCAGACTTTGAAAAAAAAGCATTCATTTTTCGAAGCTGAGGTGGTGGCATGCATCAGAAGGCAGAGGCAGAAGGACTGCAGCTAGTTTGGGACTATCCTGGTCTGTGTAGTGAGTTCGGTGACAGCTGGGGCCATAGATGAGACTGACTGAAAGCAAACAAAGGAACAAAGTCAGGTTTTGTATCCTTTCTTTGTGGCACTTAATATACATTGTGTTAGACTAGTAGTCAGTGATACTTTGTTAACACACACACACACACACACACACACACACACACACACACATATGCTTTGTAAGTACATATATATGATATACAACATTTATTCTCTTTGTGTTTTTTATTTTGGAAAGCTTGTACTGCGTCTTAAATTTGCTAGTTTTTTTTTGTTATTGTTGTTTTTTACTTTAAACTTTTGGTGGGGTCTAATTTGACTTTGGTCACATTGGATGGCTTTTCCTCTTTAATTTCCTTTCTATCTCGGAACTAGCACTACTTAAATATTTTTAAGGAATGATGAGCAAACTTAGTCATGAAAGTCTCAGGGAACAAGAAGAGTGGATTGTGATGAGGGCTGAGAACAAAGGGCCTCTTTAGGCTGTGAATGGCCATTCAGGCCATTTAGGAGTTTGTGAAGGAATGTTATCAGAGAGTTTGGAGCAGCAGAATTATGTAATCATGTTTGCATTTTAAGATTCGTATTGTAGTTGACTGTTATGGCTGATAAACTTCAGGCTGGTAGCAATGGAAGAGCTGCTGGAGAGCTGTCCAATAGGTCAGTCTGGAAGATTGAAACTACACAAAAAGTTAACAGATGATTGAGAGAGAGAGGAAGAGAAGATGAATCAAGGAAGAAAAATCTGGGCAATTAGTCAGGAGGCTGAGTCCATGACATAAATAGCTAGAGGGGAAAATTCTAATAAGAAAGAAAAACTGGGGAGATTCCTGATGTCAGTATATCTGAGAGATGTTCAAAAATATCTACTCATCAATTTTAATAATCTGTGGTTCTGTGGTTTAAGTTTCCTGTATGACCCCAGATGGTAGGCAAATGTGATGTACATGCTGTCCTGTATTACACACTGTCTTGTATTACATGTTGTCCTGTATTGGTGATACTTTGGAGGAAGAAAAATACAGACTGCTGTCCAAAGTAAGGCCACACTGTTTAGAAAAAGGAGAGTGCACAGAAGAGCACGAGGTGACTCACAAGGTGAGCTAATCCAGTGGATTTGGGAATGTGAGATTGTGATGAGCAAAACTCAAAATTCTTCTAAGACTTCCAGGATGTGTAAACATTGGGATAAACACTGGGCTTTCCAGCGCATGGACGGTGATGGTTTGAGCCAACCCAGTTGAGTCTGAAAGGGCAGGGTGACCTAGCTGAGGTCACACACATAACTGAGGAGCCACAAATAGTCTTCTGACGTGTAGCTATGTCAGCAACACACATTTTTAAGCTTGTCTTTCCAAATATTCTCCAGCAGTTACTTTCCTTATCGATTACTTTACATACTCAGTTGACAAGTATACACTAAGAACCTACTATGGGCCAGACACCAGGCTTACATAAAATGGCTTACCCCAACTCTCATGACCTTGCCTCCACTCACTCCTTGATGGCAAGACAGTTCAATTCAGCACTGGCATTCAGCACATTGACACCACTGAGCATGTGTGGAAGGAGCTTCCTGGCACTCTGCATGTCCACGATAAGAATCTAGCGCTACTCAAAGGAACCTTGACATCTTTGTTATCATTTTGTTGCCTTTATTTCTCTCTTACCTTTCTGAGTGTCCTTGCTGTGTTACATAAACAGAATTTATAAAATCATTTATTAGGTGTAAAACTATTTTTAACTACTCTGATTACCTTGTTTTGCAAGGACAAAATTTATGACTTAAAAACAGATTACTGAAAAAGGAAAAATGAGTTATAGAACAGAATACTTCCTACACATTTAAGTATGACAAAAGTAATTTAACAACTACTTGGGCAGGATGTTTGTTAGTATCTGATAAACTTACACTGACACTGCTCTGGTTGGGGTTTGTTTTGGTTTGGTTTGGTTTATTGTTTTATGTTGTTTTCTTCATTCCTGTCAACTCGACACAAGCTATCTGAGAAGAGGGAACCAAAATTGAGACAATGGCTAATGAGACTGGGGAAGCTTGTAGACAAGCCTGTGGGGCCTTTTCTTATTAACGATTGGTGTGGGAGGGCCCAGCCTGTTATGGACAGTGCCACCACTGGGCAGGTGGTCCTGGGATGTATAAAAAGTAAACTGAGCAAGCCATGGAAAGCAAGTCAGTAAACAAAACTCCTCCATGGTTTTTGCTTCAGTTCCTACCCTGTTTGAGTTCCTGCCCTGACTTTTCTCAGTGATAGATTGATACCTGAAATAAGATGAAATAAATCATTTTCTCTCCAAGTTGCTTTTGGTAATGGCGTTTTATTACAATAGAAACTCTAACTAAGGTAGACATAAAACTTATAATGGGGGGGGGTGTCTATATAATCAGTATCTCTATGTTTGTCTGCCTATCCATCCTACCCGATTGCCTACAGCATATGACCCAAATGTCTATTGGTAGTAAAATGGGTTAATGGAGTGTAGCATGTTCAAACAACTGAAATATATACAGAAAAAAAATGTAGCACACATCAGAATATAGATGAGAATCACAACACAATATTGAGCGAAAGTTTTGGTTGTTGTTGTTTACACAAATATTGAAAACAGCTGACACTCAGGGGTTAACTGTTCTCTGGTATCATGACTAGAAGCATACCCAAGGAATTTTCTGGAGTGCTGGCCAAATTCTGTTTCTTGATCTGGGAACAAGTTACATGTACAGGTTCATGTTGCAAAAGTCACTATGGTGAGTCTATATGGACATTATATTTGAATCAAATATTTACTTTTAAAATTGAGAAGTAAAATCCAATCTATTCTATTTCCTAGGTCCACAGTTTGTCTAAAATATGGTTTGGATTCACAATGAATGTTTGGTGATGGTCATGTTTATTTAAAATTTTATCATTTTATTGGGTGATAATTACTCAGTGACTATATATAGAAAGTCTTTCATTATGTAAGAACAAAAGTAAATATTTATATGAAATATTCAGCACCATCTAAACATGAGTTCTCATTAGACAGTAATGGCCAAGTTGTCACTATAGCTGGCTATCATACGAAGTGCCTTGTGAGCATATACTCTCCAGCAGGTAGAACTGATAAACTTCATTGAACTAAAGAGTCGATCTGGTTTTTTCAACATTCAATTTTGACCTTGCTGGCTGTGGTGACATATATCTATAATCTTGTGACACGGGTGGGTGAGACATGGAATCATAAGTTGGAGTCCAGTCTGGGCTACATAGCAAGCTTAAGACAAGCCTGGTATATATCAAGACTGTGTCTCAAAACAATCATACTTACATACTTGACATGACTCTTTTACTTAAGTTTTTTTAAAATAAATAAGAATATACTTTAGTTTTTGTCTCATAAACACTTCTTGAGTCTGTTCTATTATCTACACCTCAGCATCTTTGCTTTGTTGTTCTTTGTCTCTCCTGCATAGACAGCTGAAATGGCCCTACAATTTCTCACCACATCTTGCTCTCTGGAAATACACTCCATCTGAGTTTCAAGTGGCAACAGTTCTAATCACTGTATTCTTCACCTTAAAATCCTTCAACATAGAAGTGGTGTCCTTGGGTTCTCTAGATAAATATTTTTTTATAGTGCCTTGATTCCTTTCTTTACAGCTGTCAGAAAAATCTGTTTGTTCTGTTTTAAATACATAATCTAATTCTATTTAATGTCACTGGCATTGCTATCATTTTTTTTCTTGTCTAGAGTTACAGAGGCCTCCTAACTGACCACCCTGCTGCTGTTCTTGTCTTCTGTAGTACCAAAGTGATTAAAGTAAACAAACATCAGATCATGGTCCCTTAGTGCCATAAATGCCCCCACATGGCTTCCGATTTTCTTAGAGAAAGATCCAAATCACTCTGTAGCTCAATACTATTTCTCCCCCAACTCCTCTTTCTTCTCCTATATTACTCCTCACTCACTCAACTCATTAGGATTCTTTGTTACAGAGGTACTGATTCTGGCATTCTGTGAATACACAAGGTACATTTAAACCCCAGACTGCTGTTACCTCTGCCTGGAATGCCCTTCTCAACAGCAACAAACCTTATTTCATTACATCCATTCACTGTTTGGGCAAATGTCCTCTTTTCTAAGTGAACATCCTGACTCCTTCTGAAGACATGTTGGATGATGAAAGAAGCAGCATGGAAGGGGAGATGACATGATTTCTGTTTTCTTGGAATTGTTGGGTACCACAGGAACATATGTCGACAGTTATCATGTGCATAAGTGCTGGGGTAAAACTGAAAATGTAATTCCAACCAGAAAACGGTGAGTAGAGCCTAGGGAGTTGAGAGGGAATTATTAACACATTAGAACTATGAGAGAAGAAGGAGAATGTAGGGAGTAAGAGAAGACTGAGGTCTGGGTGTACACTTAGGAACAAACAGAAGCCTAATTGAAAAATTAGGCAAGAATATTATCTATATTCCATTACATATATGTCCTGGTTATTTTTTTATGATGAACCTGACACAACTTGGAGTCACTTGGGAAGCTGGGACCTCAACTAAAGAACTGCCTCAATCAGATTGGTCTGTGGCCATAACTATGAGAGACTTGATTGATGGTGGATGTAGGAGGGCTCAGGCCACTGTAGGTTGTACCATCTCTCACAGTTGGGCCTACATTTTATACAGAAGCTAGCTTGGCATGATCCATAGACTGAAACAGTGAGTAGCATTTCTCCATGGTTTCTGCTTTAGTTCATGTCTGAGCTCTTGCTGTGACTTCCCTCAGTGACCGAGAAGGGTAAGCCAAATAAACCCTTTCCTCTCTGAGTTGTTCTTCACCACAGTGTTTTACACAGCAACAGAAAAGCAAACTAGAACAATATAGAATGTCAAAAGGACATGAGATAGTCTGAACACAGGATGTCAGAACTTGTGATTAAGTCATTGGTAACATTGATATTTGCAATTTTGAGAGCATTGTAAAGAAACCAATTGACAGTTGTTTGCATAGAAATTAGTCCATTTGTAGAATAAAATAAATATTTTATATTTATTTATAAACAACAGGCGATTATTTTTCATTGTTCTGCAGGCTAAGTAGTCAAAGATCAAGGTACCAGCAGACATGATAGGGCTCACTTTCTGGTTTACACATGATGTCTTCTTGGTCTATCCTCACATGGCAGAGGGGCTTATTGTATGTATACCTTATTCATGATGAGAGGTCCACCTGCATCACCTAATCACCTCCTACAGGTCCTGACTGTCAATCATGTCATTCTAGGGATAAAGATCTCAGTCCATGTGTTTTAGAGAGATAGGAACATCTAGATCATTCCATTCATGGGTTGAGGACTAAATGTGAGTTGTACAATTTGTGAGTGTATTGATGTAAATTATTCTTTCATGACCTTTGTCAAGAAGGGGAGATAGGGAGGTAACATTAATAAGAAGGAGTTTAAGTTTGCACAGTGTAAAAAGGAGGCAAAGTCTGAGACAAACTTTGTGCAATTGAGAAGGATGCTGCTATGTTTAAAGAAGATGCTCTGAAAGATTCTGGCATGCTACAGTTGCTGGGGGAAATGGAAAAAGGGCCTGACAGTATAAAACTGTCTAGAGCTTGATGATTTTTGTGTTAGTTTCCATGCTAGCTTGATGAAATCCAGACAGATCACTATAAGGGGGTGTATCTGTAGTTTTTCTGGTCCTGCCTGGCTCACAGTCAGGACAAATCTCTCTCATCCTCCAGTCGTGTAGCTGCTCAGACCCAACCAAGTAAACACACAGAGACTTATATTACTTATAAACTGTATGACCATGGCAAGCTTCTTGTTATCTAGTTCTTATATATTAAATTAAGCCATTTCTATTAATCTATAATTTGCCACGTGGTTCATTGCTTACCAGTATCTCAACATCTTCTCATGGCGGCAGTTGGCAGCATCTCTCTGCCTCAGCCTTCCACTTCCTAGACCTCTCTTCCCTCTTTGTCCCACCTATACTTTTGGACTGGTTACAGGCCAATCAGTGTTTTATTTACTAACCAATCAGAGCAGCACATTTGACATACAGAACAGCCCACAGCAAGGGGGAAAGGTTTCTTTCGGCTCAGCTTTAGAGGTGTGTCAAGTCCACTATGGTGGAGAAATCATGCTGGGATTCTTGGCAGGAGGAATGTGTGGCAGGCTTCTCTTGTGGTAGCAGACCTAGAAGCAGAGAGAGTAGGACCAGAAATAGGAGTGGCCAGTATAGCTCTCAAAGGTCTGCTCCCAGTGACCTGCTTCTGCCACCCAGAACTTCATAGCCTGTAAAAACAGCACCAGAAGTTGGAAATCTGAGAGGGACGGGGCTCATATGCAATCCATGATAGTTGTATTTGACCACTGTCTTGATGTATACAAATGAAAAAGACATTTAGGAGAGCAAGAGATAGATACTTTCAGGGAATGTCTTATGAAGAACACAGTTTTGTTTCTGTGAATAATTTTCCTTTGAACATGACTGGTTATTTATTTTATAGAGGCTTAAGCTTCCAGTTACCAGAATGGTCATATTTATCATTAATATTTAGTGTGTTGTGTGTGAAGGGTTGCTGGAAAATGACCCAAGAGCCTCACGCATGCTAGACAAGCACTTTACCACTGAGTTACATTCCCATCCTGCTGTAGACAGTCTCATCACATGGCCTCTTGGGCTTTATTGTAAGATCTAAGAGTTCTTACTTGAACCTGTTCTAACTTGGAAAACATGTTACACTTCACCTTGGGGGCTTTCTTTTGTTTTATCTCCATTCAGATATAGGAACCAGAGTT
Organism: Onychomys torridus; assembly: GCF_903995425.1. Classification (NCBI taxonomy): domain Eukaryota; kingdom Metazoa; phylum Chordata; class Mammalia; order Rodentia; family Cricetidae; genus Onychomys; species Onychomys torridus. Next base: position 6,491,142 of record NC_050461.1, on the reverse strand, counting down.
GCTGTGGTACAAAGCAACAGGATTTCCCTTTCTGCCGAACATGCCCTCTAAGGATGCCTAGCATTTGCTGAGTCCTTTATCCACAGCAGCACTGGCACCTCTAACAATATCTAACAAGGCTCTGGACTTCTCTCCTGGGTGGATAGTTACACATCAAGGCCATCGGTGCAATTAGAAGGGATTTGTCAATTCAACTGATTTCAGACACTTTCTGTACCCCACCCACTTCCTGCCATTTAAGACTTATATTAACTTATTTTTGGAACTAGAGGCAAATTTTGGTTTGATTTGTAGAGCTCGCCAAATTTGTGTTCAAAGTGTGTCTAATGTTATTGGAAGGGAGAGGAAGTGAATTACACTCAAACTTCCTTTTGAATTTTCCAACCATGGCCTTAGAAATCATGGAGAAAACCATAATACTGAATATTATTTGTCATTATATATTATTACCTATTATTATGGGGCACTTATTATTTTATGTGATGTGTGATGATTAGTAAGATCTCCCCCTATAAAATTAGAAAGCAGACATGCATTTTTGGTAATTCTATCCTTGTGTTTGGTTTTAGTACTTCTTTTATACCCTGGACTTTGTAAAAGCATTAAAAATTTGGAAATAGACAAGAAATTAGGAAATAGACTATAAAAATTTTCCTTTAGCACTATAAAAGTTAGCTATAGAACCATGAGAAAATGCTTCTACATAAAGATAGTCACATTTCATATTCTAGGAATGAATTTCATGTATTCTTGCTATATTGCTGATGGTATTCTGCTCTCCTTACAGCAATGTCCAGACATTTATTTGTGCTACCACATAACAAGACTGACCTGATATGATGGCTGGATTGTAGATTCTCTACATAAATGATCTGTTGCTGAAATAAATTATACAAGTTGAAGTGGTGTGAAGTATTAGGACACAGATGAACTTATTCCCACTAATTATGCAATATTCTCACTGGACAGAAAGGAACTGTCACCAAATGGAGATGGGGATGACAGATTTCATGGCTCTAAGAAGTAAGTGAGAAGTGAATTGTCCATTGTGGCTACCTATGGTCCTTTGTGTCTCTCTCTAGTGATGGTGGGCTGCTCAGAGAAGCTACTCATTTCACAATGCTTAGCTAGAGAGGCTTTTAAAGGAAAATTTCATGTTTCAACTTGTTATGAGTTGAATGTGGTCTCATCCTCTTCACCCACAATTTAACACATTGAAGTCCTGTGCTCTGAAGATGACTGTTTTTAGACAGAGTATCTTTATAGAGTTAGTCAAGTTAGGTCACAGAGAACACAAAGATGAAGACAGCATAAAGAAACTGAGAAAATGGTCATCTCCAAAGCCAAGCAGAAAGGACTAGACTCCATTCTTCCCTCATATCTCCCAAGAAGCAATTATCATGTACAAAACATTGACTTCCAGTGTATTTCCCCAGAACAGTGAGAGGATGGAATTCTGTTGTTTGGGTCACTTGAATTAAAATAATTTGTTTGCGTGTGTGTGTGTGTGGGGGGGGGTCCTCCAAACTAAGATATGACACTCCTGGCATTTCTTTTTGTTAGTTATTTCTTATTTTATGTCTGTGGAAGGAAGACTTGTTCTTACCTCTAAGGCTTTATCCCAAATTGTTTCAGCAGTTGGAATGTCCTCCATCTTCACTCTGCAAGTTCATTAACCAGAAGTAGATCCCTGCTTCTGAGACTTTCTGTCCTCATATTCCATTTAGGGTGGTAGATAGAGACCAACTCTATAAAGGTAAACAGGGCCGAGGATGTAAAGGAAAATACCAATAAAAGAATCCATCCCTCAATTGCTATTTTCATGTTGCCTGAAGCTAAATGTGGATTTTTTTTAAATCAATAGTTGCCTGGAGTGGATATCTGCATCATTTCCTTTATACCAGTGTTTATGTAACATCCAAGAAATTAACTAAAACTTAAAGCAGGAGGTCAGAAAGTTCAGCAGTTGCCTATGGTAGAAGACCAGGATGCCTTCACCAGTCATCCACAGGGGAGGCATCGGGGTGGCCAGGGAAAGGAGTTTCAACAACCCCCTGGACACCCATCGATGGCCTCCAATGCACAGCAGGAGATCAAAGGTTTGTGGGTTTAGGTTTTCAGAGATAGTGTCTTTATAGAAATGAAGTATTTACAAAATAGGATAGGAAAAGGCAAGCTGAGATCCCTCCAGGGAGGATGGGGCACAAATGGAAACAAAACAAGTCATATACCTAAGGAATGCATTTGTCATGAGAATTAAGTCAGAAAATACAAGTTAATGCCGAGCAAGAGGCCTCCTTCCTCTCCTTCCTCATCGTCACTGTCATTGTCACATGTCACAAATATTTTGTTACTTGTATACACATGTGGCAGGTGGGGACGCCTGCATCAGGATGCATATACAAAGGATTTCATTAAGATTTTATCATGAGGAACAAAATATTTTCTTCTGGTCCCATCTAGGTGGAAATTCGTGCTGTTTAGTTGTGACACAATCAGAGTGTTATCACTCTAGCAAGGACAGCAGAACACTAAAATGTGGTTTAAAAAAAGGCTTTTAAAGGCCAGCAACCTATTGACAATTAAAATGTAATTAGTGAAGCAAAACAATAGTTTGCATCTTTTCATTATGCTTCTATTTTTTGACAGAATGTTTTAATTACTGTTTTCTTTCCTCTTCCCTACTGTTTCTATTGATTTGTTGCCAGTTTGACTGTGTCACCAGGACCTCCCTGGTTCCTAGTGAGTTCCCCTCAGGGGCTTCTGTCTGCTTCATTGTCTTAAAGTGAACCAGATCTCCTAAATACCTACAAAACAAAAATAAGAAGTTGAAAGAGTTTTGAGAGAGAGAGAGACAGAGAGAGAGAGAGAGAGAGAGAGAGAGAGAGAGAGAGAGAGAGAGAGAAAACAAGACATGAATAAAGGTATAGAGAGAAGTTAAAGACAGAGCTACAGTTTGGATTTTAGATCCAAAAGAATAATTTTTATTCTCAGTTTAAAGAAGTAACACAAGGAACAGGCAAAGGACAGATGTCAAAACCTCTTTGGATTTGCCCATCAACCAAACTTTCCCCCAGTTGTATTGGATTTGCTGAGGTGAGCTGTGTCTGAGAGATGAGCAGTCTGCAGAGCACAGCCTCAGCCCACTCATCATGGATTACTGTGTTCTGTTGACCTCTGAGTTATGAAAATTTACAGTTACCTTTTAGATGGAAATTGTAGAGAACTGTTGTTAAAGTAGAAGCTAGAGAGGAGACACTAGTCAAGGTTCGTGTTCCTAATTCTTAGACCATGCAGACGAAGAAGGGAAGGATCCAGAGATGTGACCGCACCAAGGATGGCAAACAGTGTGGTCTGAGGCAGACTCTGGTTTGAGTGGTGACTCAGTCATTGTGTGAGCCTTGGGCAGACTCCTTGAACTTCTGAATTTTGTTATCTTAAAAGCATGGTAACATTAGAGACTACCTTACATGGTTGTTGTGGAGATCTAAATGAAATTATATCTTTATGTAGAAGCATTTTCTCATGGTTCCATAGCTAACTTTTATAGTGCTAAAGGAAAACTTTATACACTATTTCCTAATTTCTTGTCTATTTTTAAATTTTCAATGCTTTTACAAAGTCCAAAGTATAAAAGAAGTACCAAAACATAAAGAGTATATACATAAATGTATATAGCATGCTCTATCCACACTATTAAATAGTGTTATAAAGCCAGAATTCAATTAGCATGTCCACAGATGCCCTCCCCCAATTCCTTGAGTATTAGAGGGTGCTCTGGCCAGGAGGGGAAGTTGGACCTAGTGCCTCCTTGACTGAGTGTGTTCTTTTGTTCCATTGTGTGGAATAAATGGTCTCCTGGAGCCACAGGCCAGATTTGGAGCCTCTTCCATGGGGCAAGCCATGCTAACAATAGCTTCCAGGTGGTTTTAGAATTTATCATGTGAGAGTTTTGAAGCAATTGTGAAATACAGTAATAATATAGCTCATAATTTCCTGCTCTGTCTTAGCTTCCATCTCTTCTCTGCCCTTCCACTTCTCATAGCTCTTCTTTCCTGTTCTTTTCTCTTTTTTTAAGGCTAATAATCAAGGTGACCTACCTCATTCTCCACTAATGGGTCTACACCTACAGTTTGAAATTTGTGTTGATTAACACCATCTCCTACCAGCTTCTGAAGACAATGTGTCCTTTCTTCACTGTTCATCCTCTTTGTCATTTTCTCCCTAGGTAACGTCTATTCTATTCCATAATAGACAATTTCACTGAAAACAGTGAATTCTTAGCTGGGCAGAAATGTCATTGTCTGGAGAGCTTCTCACACAGCATTGGCCTCTCAGAATCACTGCCTTCAAAAGCAGCATGGATGCTTTTCAGCCTCAGTCAGTATTTGCTCACAGGACATCTCACATCACAGGTTCCTTGCATTTCCACTTCCTGAGCCTAGTCATTGACAGGAATACCTTCAGACAACTGACCTAAAGGCTTTTCATTTACTCTTTCAGCCCCTTTGAGTCTGGACAGCCTCTATTATGGCTCTTTGTGGTGCTCTATAAAGATTACTTGATGATGATGATGGTGATGATGAGGGCTGGAATCTGCTCATTATCAGTAGCATGTCTTGGCCAGAGCCGTTGAAACATGTAAGTCAAGCACGTCTGGATGCTCTCCAAAGCTGAGAGCTATTGTGCCAATAGGACATAGAATGCAAGTGTGCCTTCCACGTGAACACAGAAATGGCCCAGAGGAATACTGGCCTTTTCTGATATGTCACCCTTAGGAGAGACAATTAAGCATTATAATGTCATGTAGTATCTTTGTATGTCGTAGCACTTCAGTTATACCATACGCTTCCAAATGTAATATGGTTATTACTGCAACTGAGTGCCAGACAAATTGTTAATAACCAGCATGGGTCTTCTGTGGCTACAGTTTCCAGATTTCCTATTTAGTTTTAACGTTGTTCTGTTTATAAAATGTTAGTCCCCGTCCCCATTATGGTCTGAGTCATTACACTAGATTTAAAATTGTTATTTTATAAAACTTTATTATTGAAGTATTAAAAATTAACACACACATACACACACACACACACACACACACACACACACACACACCCCAGACCCAAACACTATACAACTCAATCAACTTTTAGACAGTAATAATGGCCATTCAGAGCAGAAGCTAGGGAACTTCATGCTGGATTTTATATTTTCACTATGAAAAGTAAAAAATCCATAACAGAGTTAGAGCTAAAAAAAAAATAAGCTTTATATCCACTTTGATAACTTATGTCCATTACCCACATTTGCTCCTTCCTCATCCCCTAATATTTAGACTTTCTTGTTCTTTTATTATAGAGAAAAAAATGTAGAAAGTCAACAGCTTGCAAATATCCTTAGTAATGGAAATTACACAAAGCTTTTCTGACAGTATGTACAGAATGTGTGAAGCATGTAAGAATTTAAACAGTTTGTAAATATCTAAATATCTTGACAATTTCCTTTTTTAATATACAGAGATGATGATAGAAACTTAAGATGAATTAAGAAACCTTGGCCAGACTTTTTAAAGTAACTTTGAGGAAGAAGAAAATAGCATGCAAGCCACCAGTTGCATCTTCCTGAATATTTGAAGCATTTTATTAAGGGGCTAGATTGGACGCGCAGCTTGGGAAGGAGGTAGACTTGCCCCAGAGCTGAAACTTTATAAGGCAAGCTGCAATAAAGATGACGTTTTATGATAGAGTTAACATAAATGCATGAGCCACAGGGGCTCTCATGAAAGCATAAGAACGAAGACTCAACTCTGGAATAGGTCTTCTTGTTTTATTTTCTTCATTTGGTTGAGCCCACTTATCTCTAATTATTCTTTAAATAAAAGGGAAGTGCCCCTTTCATTTCATTTCCTCTGAGCTAAAGAGAAAAGAGTAAAACTTTGAAAGGGGTCTCTAGTCTATAGGCTTCATTAAGAGCAAACCAAAAGCAGACACCAGTGTTACAGGTCTAGCCTAATTTCAAATGAGTTACAGAATCTATAACTCAATGAATTCGTGACCTCACCAGGCCTGTGGAAGCAGCATCCACTCACATGCTGGCAAGCTAAGGCAAACTAAAGGTGAGTGATGCAATCTTATTTACAGCAAAAATAACCACCAATTGCCATGGTTTCAAGAGTCAAAGGGGCTTGGATGAGAGAGTAATACAGAGGGGGAAAATCAAAACAAACAAACAACAATAAAAACCTCTAGCCCATGTCATTGAACATTCTGAAGACCAGTGAGGGTGACAGGTGAGATCCCAGACAAATTATGATGCAACTCAGTGTCTCCCATGAGAGAATAAAGCCGAACCACGAAAGAATACAGCTCGAGCCCAGCTTCTCCTCAGCAGTGACACTCCTTTCAGAGGAGTCATACTGGGATTGGTGGTAACTACAGGTGCCATTTGGAGGGAAACTGTAGCTCCCAAGGTATCTCTTGAAATGTGCCCAGATAGAGAAGTGTTTCTTTAAGCTCATTGGGTAGAGACGTGTCATGTGTTCACACTGAGATACTTACATGTGGAAAAAAATGTCCACTATGAGAACTCACTATCCTTTAGTGCGTTTAAATAGCTTTATAGCTTTACAGAAAGTGCCTTTACTTTCTCTCTTCTTACTCAACATCTTTACACATGAAAATTTGCTGCTTCTTTGATTTAAAACATAATGAAGTACACAGATCCATTCGCTCCTGTCTTATTCTTGCCAAGGAGTGATTTAAAATGGATTCTCTTCTCCGCCTCACCACTCCCCTGTGTCTACTATAGTTCTCAACCAACACCACTTGAGTGCTTCTGGTTGCTGCTGCCGGAGAGTTGACACCTCACCTCTCTTTCTCAAGACCTTTCCTGTGATAGGACACTCCACTTGTCTTAAAACTGTATCTTGATTCTGATAGCTTTTTACTATCTTGGTAGCCACATACAACCATAATCTCTGACTTGAAGGTCAGTGATAGCCTGTTTAAAAAAGCAACACTTTGGTTAGCATGTATTACTTAGACCTAGAGATGAGTGTCCAGATGCCCTTCCCATTCCTGTACTCAATGGTTTTGATCATCTCCACCCACATTACCCGGCCCCTCCCACTCCTTCCCAACCCTTCCACTTTCATGGTTTTGTGTATGATTAGTTAAGTTAGATTACAGTTGTTGACAGAAGGCTGCCCAGCTCACCAGGGGCCACACCACTGAAGAAATTCTCTCCCTTTCCCAGGAACCATTAACTGTCTGTGCACTCCCAGGGAGGGCAGGACCTTATGAGTCCCTCTCCCTTTATCAGAATGCTGATGGACTCCATCTCCTGCAGGCTTGTGCAGGTACTCCTGGCTGCTAGACCTCTATATCCAGAGCCACAGGCTGTGTGGGGCACAGGGAGACATAGCTCCAGAGCTCGCCAATTTCCTCTGACTCCAACACTTTCCCTGGCCCCTTTTTATAAGGTGCCTTGAGTCTTGAAGGCACTTGGTTCAGCAGGTACCAGTTCACAGCTCCCCAGCTCCTCTGCTCCCCTCCTCCCCTGCTCCCCTGTTCCCCAGCTCCCTTGCTCCCCAGCTCCCCAGCTCCTGTGCTCCCTTGCTCCCCTGCTTCCTTCTCACCTGGCTTAATAAGTTCATGTGTGGTTCTAACCCCCTTCCAGAAAAGAGATAACTGTGTATTATCTGACTGTTTGATTTCACAGATGAGGTGTCTTATCTGCCATCTTACCCTGAAGTCTTCTAATGGCTCTCTCTACTTCTAGCCCCTCTCCTCATTGACCTCTGAGTGCTTTCCTAGCAGAAACTCCAGACTTCACATATCATTTACAAAAAAGGAAAGGGCTCTGCAATGGCGTAGGAAGCCCAATACGATCGGTCCTCTCAGTCCCCTGGACACACTTCTGCTTCTTTTGTTTCTCAACGTTACTAGGCATGCTCACTGCCAACCAGACTAGGGCTTCCCAACCAGGAGACTCTTGATCAGTGTCTGGGGACATTTGTGGTTGTTGAAACTGGTGTGAGTAGAGTGTGCCACTGGCATCTAGTTTGGACTTATCCTGGGATAATAAACTGCTTATTTCCCTAAAAATGGAAAAGCCATGGTTCCAATTAGAATTGTTTACAATTTAATTTTCCTTATTGTTACCCTGCGGTGATATAGTTTCACCAGGAGGTGAGTCTTTAATGTAATTTTTGGCACAGGGAAGGGATTTCCAGCCTGTTCCTTTAAGAGGAAAGTTTATCTCTGATGGGAGCAAAGAAGAGTTTGAAAGGTTCATGAGACATTGCTCATTCTCATAGGTTTGCAAAATCTGCCTTCAGACCCCAGCGCCCCCCGCCCAACCTGTTTCCATCCATGCTGAAGCTGCTCATTACATGAGGAGTCTGGAGGTCCAGTTCAAGGGAGCCGCACATTCTAAGTAAATTATGGGTTTGAGGTTATAGAAATTTGTTGTCTGGGCACAACGCTCTGGTTCCTTCTCTTTCTTCTAAACATGTAATACTGATTTGCCATTTAAATGTTTAATGTGTTCTCTCTGTATGTGCCTCTCTTAAACCTAATGAAACAAAAATATGGTAATCGTTTTCTTTGTTTTGATGGCACAGTAAGGTTGGTTGCGACACAAGGGAGAGAAACAGCGGCTTTTTACTTTTAAGCATAGCTTTAAAAATAAATCTTCAAAAAAATACTCTGGAGACATCTCAACAAATGCCCTGTGATCTTCGGCTGAACTGTGAAGTTATTTTTTCCCCTTTTAAACATCAGTAGTTTTACTGCTTTTCTTCTTAAAAAAAAAAAAAAAAAGGCCAGTTTGGGAGGAATCAGTAATTACAGACGATTTCTATTATAACTTTTATTTCTGTGTTAAATAAAAGGGAAAAAGAGGGCACTGTGGGCTGGTTGGTGGCTAAAGGGCTTGTGGTGCATGGAAGCCTGGGTTCAATCCCATCAAAATGCTAGATATCCATATACCCCTGAACTCCCTGACAGGGGAGGCAGAGAGGAGACTCTCCGGGGTGCAAGGTAGGGTTCTGGTCAATTAATGTAGCTTAGTTAACCTGTGAGCACCAAGGATTGGTGGGAAGGATTGAGGAAGACTCCAGCATGGACTTCTGGCCAACACATGCACTTGCACACACATACAAAGAGAGTAAAAAGGAAAGAACAAACAAACAAACAACAACATGAAAATAAAATAGCTAGAGAGATGCCTCAGTGGCTAAGAGCAGTTGCTTTTTTAAGTTTGGTTCCCAGCACCCACATGGTGGCTCACAACCATCTGTAACTCCCATTCCAGGGAATCTGATGCCCTCTTCTGGCCTCCACAGGCACCACACACACACACACACACACACACACACACTCTATAGGCATCCATGCAGGTGAAACTCCCATACTTGCAAAATAATAAAATAATAATTTTAAAAAATTTAAAGAAAGAAAAAAACACCAAGACACAAATCTCTCTTTATCTTCTTAGAATTTGAAAATGTATTAATGCTAATAATTCTGTAGAGACGTCCATGGTTCCAGAAGATGAGTGTGAACAGCTGTGCCCTCCTGGCTTGGCTGTACTCTCCTGATACAGTCTGTTGTTTATAAATGGCTTTTCTAAACTTTCAATGCACCATAGGTGCTTCTGATGCAGAAATGATGTTAACCTTCTGTCACTCTGGAGTCCTAGATCTCAGAAGGAAGTCACAGATCCCCTGGAGCCTAAGTCTCCTGAAGAAGTGGACCACCCTAACAGGTGTGCATTACTGAGAAATACTGCCCATCTTACAGGCTACGCATTAGCATGTTGCTGGTTGGGCTTTCTTGTGTGGCCCATGCAGCAAAGTACTTTCATATGTTTTATTTAGAGGGGAGACATGATTGTGTTATGTGTAATTAGAATAGTTCTGGGGAGCTCTGATATGTTTTCATGTACAAGCTAGAAAATGGATGATAGAAATCATCAGTAACAACAGCAAAACTATCAAACCTAGCATACCAGTGAGAACTGCCAGGCAGACGACTGTGCACCATGGTAGGTGTAGAATGCAGAGCAGGCATTAGGTTAGGATTCTCTGGAAAAAAAAAAAAACAAAACAAACAAACAAAAAAAAAAACAGTTGCAATGATTAAGACAAGAACCCAGTGGAAGGCTTTAAGCTTTGTGTTGTTTTTCTTTCTTTAATCGTAACAAGTGACCTTAGCAGGGGCGTTGACCATGACTATAAATCAAATTTCTCCAAATGGAATACTGTCTTGGTGATTCAGAAAGGGGAAGTACATGTTTTAAAAATGGCTCATGCTCAGGGATAAAAATCAGGCCTCCTTTTCTGTTCCTATAGTGATATATGCCAGAAAACACTAGTTGGCCCCCAATCTGATCTCTGCAGATGCACGCTTGCTTTCCTTGCCAGCTGTAGCTAATTGCACGAAGGCTGCCTCTTGTGCTGAACATGAAAGGGAAACCTGTAATTTGCTGCAACAGACCGTACCATTTCTGCCATACAACTGCTTTTTCTGTCATGTCAAGGAGTGGATTTCTTGTGGTGTATTGGCAGCTCAGAGACTGCAGGAGAGGGAGGGAGAGAGGGAGAGAGGGAGAGAGGGAGAGAGGGAGGGAGAGAGGGAGAGAGGGAGGGAGAGAGGGAGATACTTCAGAATCCTTTCATGTACTTTACACAGCTCAATTAGAGAATACACTGGAAACAAGTTTCCCTTTGCACTCTGACAGGGGGCATCCTCTTATTGTTTATACATAGTTCTTTGAACCAATAACACTGACTTACAAGGTAGAGGTCTACACTATGAGTAGCATGCAGTATAGGATTAGTTTCTATTAAGAATGAGAATTATCTCCAAAAGCTCATGGAAAATTTCCCACTGAAGACAGAGTGAGGACACCTTTCTACACATACCTGGCCTGATCCTCATCATGTCTCTCAGAAGGTCATGCAGGCATAAAATAAGTATCACTTAATGCCTTACTCCTGGTGAACAGAATCTGTCTATGAAATGTTTACTAGAAATTCTGCTCCTAATGAACTGGCTTCCTCCCTGCCCCCAGGTCCACATGTAAATGCCTGTCAATACGAGGCCCTCCTTTCATTGAGTGGCGATCTAATGAAAAGACATTCTATTTTGCAGCAATGGAAAGACACCGGTTGAGAAAGTGTGGCGTATGTTTTCCAGTTGACCCATCATGTTCACTCTCAATAGCACTTCTGTGTGCGGGTGGTAGGTTTTCTCTGGATGCTCTGACAAGCCTGAAGAAGGAAGCCCCAGGACACTAGCTCACAACTGCAGGTGTGGAAATCCACAAAGATCTTCACACCGGGCCACGCCTGTGGTGCTAGGCTCACGCAGCACCCGGAGCCACACAAGCTGGGTGAGTTTCTTTTAATGGCCACGTTTATGCCTGCAGCATGCTCAAGCTGCCCTGCCGAAGTAAGTACATGGCTCCTACAGCAAGTGCCCACCACTGATGTCCTCACCAAAGTCCTTTTCAGTCTAGACACATCTCCTACCCAGTGTTGTCTGAACCATTAACCATAGCCCAGTGTTTGCAGAGGCACACCCAACTGTAATTTTGTTTCTTTATTGATAAACTGTAATGTTATTAATAAACTATGTCCATGTAAGTTATTCAAATAGCCAAATAAAGGGAAAATGCCACTCAAACCATATCTACACATACATATACCACAGTTATGTGTATTCCCACAAATATACGTGTATGAATGCCCAGAATGCTTCAGGTATAATCAGCCAGTATTTGCTAACTGGAAAAGCATGTCATGATTATATGTATACCAGTTCATTTGATGTCTACTTTTTAATCCTTTGTGGAAATAAGGAATAGAAAAGGCACTTTTTGAAACCTCAAAAAATAGTTTCCAGTATTCCAGCCTAAATCTTTCTCAAATAAACTTGTGTCTTTGATGGCCTGTACTACTTTCCTATATGACACACTCCCCGATAGCATGGCAAATATATGCCATATTGTATTTGTTGTAGTTAGAATTTCTATTGCTGTGATGAATTATTACCAAATACTATTTTGCTATCAATCACTACTTAAGAAAACGTCTTTACAGGCTTACCTATAACTTGATCTTATGGAGGCATTTTCTTAATTGAGGTTCCCTCCTCTCAGATGATTTTGGCTTGTATTAAAATGTGGTCCTTAAGCAAAGTTACACAACCATGTTCATCTCTGACTATATGTGTGTGTGTATGTGTTCATGATAGAAAGTCTACAATTATAATTTTATTGAATTCTCTTCATTTTCAAAGTCTTTGGATATTTTCATAAGAAACTCAGTGTTTTGTATTAGAAAAACTTAAATAGTATACAGTATTACACTTTGATAAAATTTACTCTGTAAATTGTCTTAGGATCAACTAACTATAAATGGGTCTCATAAGGATATAATTCCTAGAAAAGCTAGATTTTTATTGCTTCTCATTTAAATATATATGAACATTATTTTAGTTTTTATAAACCCCTTGAAAATTTAGGATTATGTACTTCAAGTAGATTCTCAGAAAATCCTTCTAGGAATTGCACTTAGAGCTGAGCATGGTGGCATGGACTTGTGACACCAAGTCAGGGCACTGACGTGTAACTGAGACCTTGAGGCCAGCCTGCAGGCTGGATTGTAGATGTAACCATCTTGTTAAATAAGAAACACAGAGCCAATTGTAGAGTTAAAAGCCAAGAGGTCAGAGCAATAGCAGAGAGCTGAAAACCTTACCCTTCACTGCTACTCTATCTTTCCTCTCTGCAAGAGAGCTACTTCCTGTGTCCTGTCTTTGATATAGACTTTCTATTCTGCCTTCTCATTGGTTGTAAACCCAGCCACATGACCTCCTCGTCACTGCCTGTCTGTACAGACCTCCACGTCTTCTATGGTTGGTATTGAGATTAAAGGCGTGTGTCTCCATGCTGGCTGTATCCTTGAACTCACAGAGATCCGCCTAGCTCTGCCTCCCAAGTGCACCACCACCACTCATCTTCTATGGCTTGCTCTGACCCCAAGGCAACTTCATTAGTATACAAATAAAATCACATTTTACAGATAAAGTATCACAACACTGGATCATCCCTGTCTGAAAAGCCAATACAAACAAACAAACAAATAAGGAAAAAGAATTACATTGAATATAAGACTTTAAGAGTTTTAATTGTGTTTAGTTAAATTATATTTATCCCAAGAATATATTTAAGTATTTGATGCTACAAATAAAATTCTTTAGTTTTCAGAGTTTGTGGGACTAGTTCCCCTGGTCTTTGTTAGTTGGTAGGTTGCTACAGTCTAACAATAATCTTCTTGGGTGTATTAATCAACATACTTGTTCTCAAGTCTGACTTGGAAGAAATTGGTTCTTGGCAGGGAGGAGTTTGAAGCTCCGAGTGGGTAGCCCACACCTATGGGTACAGCTGGGATGCATAGGCAGGAGAGTTATACATTTAAGGCCATCCCGGACATAGTGAAACTCCCAAAAAAGTTTTTTAAGAAAGTAATTTTACTTGAAAGCCAAAAAAAAACCCAATCTATCAAAATTACCAGGTAGAATAGTGTCGAGAGCTCTGTGCTGGGGGACCTAGGCAGGGTGGGGGACCAGGGATGCTGAGATCTAAAAGACCCATGAGAGAAATGAATGGCCGTCAGCAAGACTGACTGAGATTTCTGTATATCCCAATTGTGTTGGCTTTCCTGAGTCCATAATTTATGTATATCCCAAGAACAGCTTCGTGAAGCCTAGAGTGAAGGAATGGGTTTAGATAAAATCAGCATAGAGCAGAGTCAGGAGAGTGGGAGAGATACGTGTGGAGTCTTCATCAGCTAGATACTGGGAAAAGGCCTCTACTTACATAAATTTTATCCTTAATACTCATATAATCCTCATTCTATTGATAATGACACAAAAGCATAGAGCATATTAATTATTTCACTCATGATTGTAAAGCAAATAACTATTAAAATAAATACTCAAATCCAAACAGGTCTTGCATCAATCCCAGACCATTAGAAATACCTTCTTGAAAAATGTTATCCTTTTCAGGGTCAGAGAATTATAACATTGTAAGTTAAGGTGATTTCTATAATATGGTCCAACTTATCCATGAATAGATTTGAAATATCCTTAGGGCAAATCCATTCCATTGAAGAGACCCAGGTCATACATTCCTGTTGGTGCTCATGCATCTCCACCTTTAATTTCTAACATTCCTTCTTCTTTTCTCACTGCTTACAGAGCCTTTGGATAGACTCAGTCTGCCCACATATATGAACAGCCATTATATACTAGAAAATTTAAGTTAACAATCCTAGAAATGCATTTCTATAATAGATGACCCAAACTGTAATTTTAATAAGATTCATTTAAATTATAAATTTGGGGTTGAATTGTGATGTCTACCCACTGTATTTTTTCTGCCTCCTTGTTTATATGACTAAACATACTTGGAGATCTCTTTTGACCCAGGGCAGAAAGAATGCCCTAAAAATGCCTGATGATGCCAGACAGCTCCACTGGGACCAGAAAACCAATGGTCCTTTGGGGCCGACTTTGGAAGGCAAAGAATTCTGTTCTGCATAGAAATAAAGAATCAGGAAAATGCATACATTTATATTGGATTGTATTATGCTGAGCAAGGTATAAACACTTATATTTCACCTGTCCCTGAATTATTTGTTTGTAATGGGTTTTAGGTACAGAGAATGAGTATATAGATACATACATTTTCAAATGTACCCAAGTGAGTCCATCTGGACAGATAAGGGTCAGCAGACACTGACAGAGTCACAGTGGTGGGATGTACCATGGTACCTACTTAGAGGTACCAGGCCACTCTGCGCACATCAAAGTTGGGAGGGTACAAAGCCCTTCTTGTTGCTCTTTTATGTTACTATGACAGAGAGATTTGTAGTTAAAATTACATGTATCTGCCACTCACTCACTCACACAGGATAAGGTACCCAGAACTTTGGAGAAAATCAGAAGACTGATGTTTTTCAGTGTTCTACACCCATGACGTTTACCAAAAGATATTTTATAAGAAAACTTTTCATATAATGGAGATCTTAGACTTCAGAAATCTAATTGTCATCTTTTAGGAAAACATATTTTCCCCCCAGGACATGGCATCTGTGTTTCTCCTTGTTCTTCCCATATTTTCTTTGTCTGGTTGTCATGTGCACCCATTGTTATTATGCCCATAGTATGTGTTCATGTGGTGCGGGGAACTCCTGGATTCCATGCTGGATGGCTGTTCTTTGCAATTTTGTCCTCTTTATGAGGTACATTGTTCTTACCAAGTATATTGTTCTTACTCAAACAAACAAACAAAAAAATAGCACATGGGCATTGGAATCCAGGCATTGGATAAGTGAGTAAATGCAGCTGTGATGGGCCTAGCCTCCATTTTTGTTGCATGTATGTTATTTTCTACATAATATGTAGGCTTTACCCTACAGCTAGACCCACCAGAGCCCAGAGAGAAATGAATGGATCATCAGCTCTGGTGGAAGCTTTTGTTTTTGTGTTGGGAGAAGACAATGTGACATTTTAATTATTACAAACCTTGAAAAAAGTCAAGCCACTCCACAGACTATGTTCTATCCCAGTAATTCTCAATTTTTGAATTTTTTGCTTTGTCTTGTGCTATAAATGTTCCTGAGTTCTTTTGTTCGTCTGTTTGTCTGTCTGCCTGCCAGTTTGTTTATTTGTTTGTTTTGAGACAGTGTAGCTGGAAGTTTTTCTGTATGTCCCAACTAGTCCCGTGGCTACCCAGGCCCAAATAAACACACAGAAGCTTATATTAATTACAAATTGTATGGCCATTAGCTCAAGATTATTACTGACTAACTCTTACACTTAAATTAACCCATAATTCTTACCTATGTTTAGCCTTGTCATCTTGCTTCCTCTGTGTCTGGCTGGTGACTCCTGACTCAGCCTTTCTCTTCCCAGAATTCTCCTTGTCCACTTACCCCGCCTATACTTCCTGCCTTGCTACTGACCAATCAGCATTTTATTTATCAACCAATCAGAGCAACACATATTCACAGCATACAGAACAGCATTCCACAGCAAGATAGTGTTTCTCTGTGTAGTCCTTGCTGTCCTGGAATTTGCTCTGTAGTCCAGGCTGGCCTCAAACTCAGAGATCTGCTTGCCTCTGCCTCCTGAGGGTTGGGATAAAGGCTTGCACCATCAGCACCCAACTCCCTGAGTTCTTACAATGATGAAAACTCATGCTAGCTTTCCCCAAGAAGAACATTTATAATTATATTATCACATAATTATTCATCATGAACATGAAGGACCCCAAAATAAAATAATTTGGGGAGATAAGATAATTTGTCACAGCCCATCCTTTTAAGCATAAGTAGAAGTTGGAAGCCTCTGATGTTCAAGGTTACTTGAAGCATGAATCTTAAAAGAACTTATTAATTAAAACAAACCCAGAACCAGGTATTGGGGTGAATGCTGGAAGATCAGAGAAGCAGAACAAGCCACAGCCACCTGCCTTGCCAATTCCTGAGCTGATCCTCTTTCCTCAGACTGGAAGCCTCTGAGTCCTCATCCAGATGGATCTCAGATGAACTGCTTCTCAAAAGCCTAAAAGCTTAACCAGACTCTAGTTCCTCATCCTCACACCTTAAATACCTTTCTGCTTTCTGCCATCTCTTCCTGGGATTAAAGGTGTGAGTCACCATGCCTGGCTTTTTCCAGTGTGGCCTTGAACTCACAGAGATCCAGGTGGACCCCTGCCTCTGGAATGCTAGGATTAAAGGCGTGAGTGCCACTATTTTCTGGCCTCTATACCTAGTGGCTGTTCTGTTCTCTGACCCCAGGTAAGTTTATTGGGGTGCACAATATTTTGGGGAACACAATATCACTACAGTTACTTGTGCCATGTCAGTTCTCATCTAAGGCTAGCAAATCCACCTATGACCAATCCTCTGACCCAAGCGAAAGACTGGGATGCTTGCGGCACAGTGACATAGACATAGATACTCTTGAGTGAGTGGGATGTGAGCTGGGGAAATGGCCCGGAGAATGGACAGGCACCAACCAGGTTTAGTCTTTAATTCAGAGACCTTGGGTGTTAGGAGTCTGTGGTGGTGGGAGGAAGAGGATGAAGTGATGGCAGAATTTGTTCGAAGTAAAAAAATCAGCTTAGAAAACAAGTCACATGAGTAAGTGCACGCGCGCAAGATAAAAATTTTTCAAAATGTTCAAAAGAAACTGAGAGGAAATGATGCCATACCAGGCAAAGGAACAGTGACAGCTATAATTTTTTGGTCATCCATAATTTTTGATCATCAATATTTTTTATTAGAAAGCACAAATTCTCATACTACATGTTAACTTTTCATCAAATCTGACCCTAAACAATTGACTTTTCCAAATAACAGCTATGTAAGAACATGCATGCAGTGTATGCCTAATTTCTTTACAACAAATCAAGCTTCATCCTCCCAGAGGCTTGGTGTATCAGATCAATGTCTAGTCAGTGGAGGGCTGCTAGGGCTGGCAAAATGAGATCTCTGGAAGAGATTCTACACTAACAAATGTTTAGACCATTTGTAGTTGGAACATATATTAATCACACTTAATGAGATCTAACCCCATACCATTTCTCACTTTTGTTTGCTCTTTTGAAACAGAATCCTGTTATGTAGCCCAGGTTGTCCTGACACCCATGATGCCCTTCCCCCAGCCTCTATAGTGCTTGGATTGCAGGCATGCACAGCCTCATGCCAGCTGCAAGTTCTCACAGTCCTGTGTACTGCTTAACTCTACTGTTACGGATCAGGCAGGGGAGATGAGTCTATAAGTGATTCCAGAGGGGCTTTGCTGAGGAGCCTTGGAAGTAATGTTAGTGATATTTAATAACTTTTTGAGAAGTAGGCATATTTTATTTCATTTTTTGTTATAAAATTCTTCATAACAATATCAGGCTTCAGAGCCACATTTGATAACTTTGAAGTGCACTCTCCTAGCTTCTCCTGTTTTATGCTGTTCTTGAGATGACTCTGTAGCAGCTGCCATTAAAAATGTTTGGTAAAAGGGGGAAGCTGTTACCCATTTGTGCTTCCATGTGGAAAAGCCTAGAATTTTTGATAATAACAATTTCTCTTAAAGACAACTAAAAATAACTCTAAATTTTTTTCATTAAATTTGTTCTTTTGATATAATTTCATACCTATCTATAGTGTGTTCTGGTAAGTGTTACTGTTTTTTATCTGATTCTCCTCATCGATATTTTTAGATTCATGATCAATTTAATTTTTGTCATATGTCATTTATTTCCCTACTGTGCTGTGGCAATGTGAATGAGAATGTCCCTCATAGGGTCATGTGTTTGAACACTTGGTTCCCAGTTGGTGGCACTGTCATGGGAGGTTTAGGAGATGTGGCCTTGGAGAAAGTGTGTCATTGGAGGCGGGCTTTGAGAGATCAACGACTCTGTGCTTCCTGTGTGCCTCTCTGTTTTGCACTGGCAGTTCAGGATGTGAGCTCTCTGTGCTTTGGCTATCTGCCACGCCTGCCTGCTGCTTGCACCCTGCCAATGTAGACCCTAACGCCCTGGAACTGTATGCCAAATGAGTTTTTTTTCTGTTACAGTGATTCTCAGCCTTCCTAATGCTGCCATCTTTTCATACAGTTCTTCATGTGGTGGTGACCCCCAACCACATTTTTGTTGCTACTTCATAACTGTGATTTGCTACTGTTATGAATCACAGTATCAATATCTGTATTTTCCGATTGTCTCAGGCAACCCCTGTGACTGGGGCGGTTGTGACCCACAAATTGAGAACCACTGATCTATAAGTTGCCTTGCTCGTGATATTTGATCATTTCTGAATCAATTTCAATTGATAAAATTTTCTCTTCATTTTGAGCCACATTTCCCTGTTTCTCTGTAGTGGCACTTTTTACATATGAGGATTTTAACTATGCTGGATGTTTTTATAGGCTTGTGAATATTCTTGGCCTTTTAGTAGTGGGGGGTACACACTGCTTTCAAACAGTTTGAGGTTTGGGGATCTTGTTTTCAAACTTGGTTGTGCAGGACCAGGACAGCATTACTTCATGGCTATTCTCTCCTCCAATATGAGGCAATGGCCTTGTGTGTACTCTACTTGGTACAACTGGTGTGATATGGTTTTCCTGTCTGGGTAATGGGAACAGAAGTGATTCTTCATCTTATGCAAGCACCAACAAATGTCCCCTCTGGTCCTTTGAGTTGCCTTTCTCCAGCCTAGATTTTAGAGATAGCCTTTCCAGACGTTTAGAGCAGCGTTTCACTACGGCAACAGCTATGGTGAAGACCGATTAGACCCTCACCACTCCCCTCTCCAGGCTCTTGCCCTGCTTCCATAGAAATTCTGGCCATAATTTTCTACGCTACAAGTCAATATTTCCTTTTTTGCTTTCAACTTATTCTCAGTGGATTCTTTTAGATCAGTAGCAGCTCTGTTGTGACTGGGAGATAGCCACACTGGTGAACATCGGCTCCTAGGACAGAGAACCAGAGTCCCTGGCTAGATTGAAGGGTAGAAGTTTCTTACAACCCTCAGTCTTTATTTCTAGACAACTCTGTGAGAAACAGAAAAGTTTTAATTTTACTTAAACCTCTGTGTTTGGGGATTTGAGAGGCAGCAGCTTAATCTCCACTATTGTATTATATTAAGGCATTTAGAGTTACTATTATCTTAGTTCTGGAACATTTTGTACTTTTTATAACTAAAATTCTACGGTGTCGTTTATGTTTGGTTTGTGTCTGTACTTTTCCCAGTAAGGTTTATATTTACTCTTTTTTATTACTACCTTTATGCCATTTTCCTTCCATTCCCTTTCATGTTTGTTTTACAGTTGTATCATTTCTACTTAACCAAAACCAGTATTCTATTTTTTCTGTTATTCAAAGTTTTTTTCATGCAATATATTCTGATTACAACTTCCCCTCCCCCACCAGCCCCCAGTTCCTCTCTGCCTCCTCTGTCATCCTGGTCCACACCCTCTCTGTCTCTCATTAGAAAAACAAAACAAAACACAAAACAAAAACAGGCTTCTAAGGAATAATAATAAAATAAGATAAAACAAAAGCAAACCAATTGGAACAGGACAAAACAAACAAACAGAAGAAAAAGAGCCAAAGAAACATCATGGGAAACACATCTAGATGAAGAGACACATGTTCACGCACACAGAAATCCCACATAAACATAGAATGGGAAGTTATGTATGAAGGACCTGTAAGGTTAAAAAAGATGCCCTGACACAACATTCTGAAACAAAGCATCTTCAAAGATGCCATGAAGTTGATTTTATGTTTTCAAAAGTTCTGGGCATGAGACCTACAGTGGTTTGTTTTCCCAGTGAGACTGCCTTGGAGAAAACTGTTTCTTGTTTGTAAGTGGTTATCTGTTGAAGCTGGCTTCTGGCTTAGGATTGAAGGCTTGAGTCCACATCTCCTTTCTGCTCTGGGACCCCATCTGGTACAGAGAGGTGCAGGCTGTGTGTGTGCAGTTAGTTTCTGTGAATTTGTGTGTGTGTTGGTCCTGTTGTGATTAGAAGGCCTTTTTTTCCGTGGTATCTTCCATCCGCTTTGGCTCTTACACTTTCTGCCTCCGTTTCTGTAGGGTTCCCTGAGTCCTGAGGGAGGGAATTTGGTAGGGACATCCTGTTTAGGGATGAATGTTCTAAGTTGTCTCACTCACTGCACATTATCTGGCTTTGAGTCTCTGTATTATGTCTCCATCTTCTGTAAGAAGAAACTTCTCTGATGATGGCTGAGTGAGGCACTGATCTGTGAATACAGCAGGATGTCCTTAGGAGTCATTTTATTGCCACATTTCTTTAGTAGAACAATAGTGTTTGGTTTTCCCCTAGATTCCTATCCTATCTGGTCTCATGCAGTGTTGGGTATGGGATCCAACTTGTGGCACGTGCCTTGAATCATTTCTCGGTTGGTTACTTCCACAACCTTTATGCCGCTGTTGCACCAGCATATTTTGCAGGCACATCACTGTCATATGTCAAAGGGTGTGTAACTGGCTTGGTGTTCACCTCTCTCCTTTGATAGCATGCAGAGTGCCTTCCAGTACCATGAACATTAGTCCATAGGGTGAAGGCTCTAGGTAGGCATCAGCTTGACTTCTCTGTGTTCAGTGTGGAGGTGCTGTCCTCAGCTGTAATAGGGCTTCACGGTCAGGGTATTCTATTTTATTATACCTAATACATCAAATGCTTCCTCCCTGCTTTACTGTAACTATACCAGTCATTCCCTTCTTCTAGCGGCTCTTCCTCCACTAGTCCTTTCAGATTCATGAAGTTAATGCTCCTTAAGCTCTTCCCTGTTGAAACAGTCTGCATACTTTATTCTTGCTGGCCAAGGGATCATGGGATCATAGTTTCTTTCCTTGAGCATCGTATGGGCTGTTAATCTGTTGTCTTTGGCATAGAGCACTGTCCTCAGCTCCTGTTCCTGAGGTCTTTCTATCTGTCCCTGTAAGATTTCTTTATGTGGAGTTTAGTAGCTTCATCATGACGCCCCTTGTCAAGGTCACGCTGGGTCAGGGATTCCCGATGCAAGCATTTACTACAGATCATTTGTTTACTTATATCTTTAGGGTTTTGTTCTGTCTTTCTTGTTTGAAGATCCTAATTTTGAGAATGTGAGGTGCTCTATTTATTTTTTCTCTTCTCCAGTTCAAATCTGTTTTCATTTTATTTTGCCAACTTTTCTGATGTCCAAGTTTATTTTACTATGGTTTCCATGGGTTAATTTAATCATGTTTTCTCCTTCCAATTTTTCTTTTAGTTTCTATATTCTCTGCTATTTCTTTCCTGATCTGTCCATACCAAGGTTTACCTCATGTTGCCTTTCCAGCTCTACTGTATACTTTTTAAAAGTTCTGCTTTGAGGTCTTTCTTTCTTTCTTTCTTTCTTTCTTTCTTTCTTTCTTTCTTTCTTTCTTTTTTTCTGGAGCTGAGGACTGAACCCAGTGCCCTGCTCTTGCTAGGCAAGCACTCTACCACTGAGCTAAATCCCCAACCCCTGAAATTTTTCTTATAGAGGTGATTAGAGAATGATTTTTATCACTTTTTCCATTTTACTTTATTTTAATTGACAAATAGCAGCGGTACATTTTTTGTGGGATACAATGTGATGCTTTGATGCATGAATGTATTTTATAATTATTAAATCATGGCAGTTAGCATAGTCATTACTTCAAATGTCTTTTGATTGAGAACATTTCAAGGCCTTTTTTCTAGGTTTTTTAAAATATACAATATAGGATTACTAACCACAACCTCTGTATTGTGGCAAAAACCTCAGTACTTATAAGGGGCATGGCATTTATATTTACAATGTGTCTTCTGAGACCTGGCTCTGCTTAGTCATTTCACCTGCATCCCTGCCTTTATTTACCCCAGACTTCCCAGAAGAGACATACTACAGCAGAAGTCCTTACTACATTTTATATTTGTATACTCTTATACTGAGTCTGGAGTTCTCCTGAGATAAGCTATTTGGCACTGATTTGAAGCCAAAACACTACAGGAAACAAAACTTAATAGGGGTTGGGGAGGCAACAAAGAGCCAGGCTAATGGTCTCAGAAAGTTGTTCAGGACACTGATAAACAAGTCAATTTTATTTCTGGAAATTGATGAGAATCGTTGAATAAAGAAACCCATTTTCTAAATGTACCATGTTTTATTCTTAGTTTCTTAATACACGTTTCCTTTGTGGACTACAAACCTGTTGTTATCACCTAAGGGGAAAAGGGCTTTTCCTAGTCCTTGGCTGGGATGAAATTGGAAATGCGTTATCTGAAGAGATGAGGAAGGAGTAAAGGGAACTCACTCAGAGTCAGGCAGGAAGAAGTTAAGGGGCAGAGAGCTGCAGCAGAGAAAACTCAGCTCTGCCAACGTCCTCAGCATTCTACAAGTACCATTATACTTCAGAGTCGCTTTACTGGAGAGTCTGGCATGGACTGCTTTACAAAGTCTAACTTAAAATGGCAGGGAGATCAGATTTGGGTTTAGATAGATCTGTAATGTTTTTATCTTTAGGGATTATTTAAGGACAGAACACTGCCTCGGGAAGAATGAGAAAAGCGAATAAGAACGTAGTCTATACATGTAATCCATGTATACACATCTTCATTAGAGATAAAAAGGAAATATTTATAGCATCATAAAGTTAACAGAGGATATAATTTAAAACCCTCACACCTTTATTGCTCAAGTGTGTCTACTTATTATTGTTGGAGCAGTAACCCAGAAAGGATGTCTTACAGAAGGAGATTTAAACTCATAAACTAAACTTCTTTAGTTCATGTTGTGAGGAATTGGAGAACCACATATATCATATCAAGTTACTTACAAATCATGTGAAGTAAGCCAATGACAGTGGTTCGATAATTCAGGGTGTTTATAACAAATGGCTTTGCGATAGACTGAGATGTACATGCACACACACCCCATGCATGCATACCCACCACACACATGCACACATACCCACCCCGGACACATGCACATATGTACAACACAGATACAAACTACACACATGGACACACCCCATGCGTGTACACACACACACACACACACACACACACACACACACACACACAGCATACAGTCATTTCATCATAAGTGACAGAAATTTTAGCTAGTTTTTGTAAAAAGTCTTCTATTTTTCAGGTAAATTTCAAGTTCCACATTTTATGTTCTCTGAGGAGATTTTTGGACATGGAGCTTTACTTCTTCTCTGGTCAATCATTTGTTCAAATAGGTACTGAGTATTTACTACAGGCATGCAGAGACTCACAGTGCATCAAAATATTACAAAGTCCTGATTCTTGTGGCATCTATAGTCTACTGTGGCCAGTAGATAAATGGAAAACAGGCCATTTCCAGGCCTGGAGACATAGCTCTAAAATTCCAGCTACTCAGGAAGCTGAGGCAGAAAGGCAGCAGGTCTAAAGGCCTGCCTAGGATACAGATCAGGTTCAAAGGTAGCAGCTTGGACAACATAGTAAGACTCCATTTCAAAAGAATTAAAAATAAAAAAGAAAGAAAAAGAAACACAGAGCTGAGGAGATAGCCCAACAATAAAGTGTAACATGAGACAGACCCTGAGTTAATGTCCCACTATCATGAAAATAAAACCAAGAACAGAGAATAACAAATCAGTCAATCAATTAATCAGTTACCAGCTACCCATCTGGTGGTCTATTCTTTTTCAGAACACATGTAGATAGAGCAAGAGCTATGAGAAGGGAACATTGCCTCAGATAGCAGTCAGAGAAGGCTTCCCCCAAGGGAACAGGCTTAAAAAGGAATAACTAGGAAAGTATTAGTGGCAGAGCAGCTCCAAATACTGAGACATGATAGGTATTCTGGGTATAGCTGTGGGTCTACATTTCTGAAAAAGTAAATGTAGAGTTGGAGAAAGATTCTGTGGACCACATTAGATCCTGTAAGCTATGCCAAGCATGTGGAGATAACTGATTTGTAATTATGGAAGACATGAAGAGGCTCTGAGTAGAAGAACAAGGGAGGGCTAAGTGGGAACTGGAGACCAAGGGGGCAAGCTACTGAAAGAGTGTGACAAGGAGATGAACATGTTTAGCCTAGAGCTGTGGGTCCTATTTTGAAGGTTAAAAGCAATTAGATATGCTATTATATTGAAATAGTTATATTTGAGAGAGAATATTCCAGAACAATTCCAGTGTCCAGCCCAAGTACATAGAGAATGATGGAACCATTTACTGAGAATGGGAAGATGGACAATTGGGCCAGAGGACATGACTTGGAAATGTTCAGTTATGATATATTAAAGTGACTGTAAGTATCAAAATGGAGAGACTGAATAGGCAGTTGGCATACAAGCCATGGAACTCAATGGGGTATTTTTGAGTAGACACATTAAAACCAGTTAGAAGAAGTCTTAAGAAGCACACTGCTAAAAAGTCAGCTCAGGAGAGCCCTTGGAATCCAGTCCAGTCCACAGTCTGACTCTGTGGGCCCCACTGTGGATGTGGCTTAGCAATGTCATGGGGGATGAGAAGAACAATTTTCCATCAGTGTTTTCAGGAGTGGGTGGGGAATGTGTATGGCGAGACAAGTGCAGACAAGTCTCTGGAGAGAATCAGTGTAGCAGAGGTGCGCACAGAGCCAGGGAAGCATTCAGATCACAGGGAGAAACTGGCATCCTGTTCCTGAGATCTGCAAGCTGCACTCCCCACTGTTTCTTATCACCAGATGTTAAGTCGTGCAATGTGCTGATGCCTCAAGACTTCCTCTTGCCACTTAGCCCTGAGTCACAAGTCAGTCAGTCTTCTGAAAATTCCTTTCTCAGGCTTCATTCCTCTTGCCGTCCATTGTTCTGTGGTGTTTTGTATTATTAAAAAACATTTGTTTAGGATGAACTTTCACAGCGGCGGGGGTGGGGGGGGGAGAGCACATGTGCACAATTGTGCTTGTGTGTGTGTGAAGACACCACTTGCCCCCTTTTTGAGACAGGGTCTTAGACTCTCCTGGAACTTGCCTCCTGTCTCCACCTCCCTGTGTACTGGGATTACAAACCCAAGTTGGCATACCTGCCCTGTGTGTTTTTAACCATAGATTTTGGAGATGGATGAAATCAAGGTTCCTCTGCTTCCCTTGTGACTGTGTGAGCAAGTACTCCACTAGTCCCTAGTAGAGTACTCCCTAGTCCCATAGGCTCTTTTCTCTCCAAGAAAATATGTTAGCTAACTCTCAATGTTTCTAGAACTCCAAAAATGTTCTAACTTTTGTACAGAATTGAGGTTTGACTTTGTATACAGTGTGCATGTGCCTATGAGGCACTTGTGTGTTTAACAATTAATGGATAAAGTTAACTTAGTAACCCCTGTAGAAGGGATGGACAGTGATTCTAGATGCTGTGAAGCTACAAAGGGAATGGAGCATGGACCTAACATGTGCATCTTATGGCTAAAGGAGCTGGAGCACCCGTGCTGGCTGACTGTGGTTCTGGAATGACTTCTCAGGCAGACTCACTTCTGTATCTCAGAGATCACACATCTTAATTGCTCTTGCTGTTTCCTCGAGCAGCTCTGTCCAACACTTATAACTAAACTCACACAGTCCTGCAGCGCCATTCTTTTCACTGGCTGCGTACACAATTGCCCAAGTGGTGTGCAAGGAAGTACGTGGAGACTCCCCCTTTCCTAATTGCTTCTCAGAGTGATCCAACAGCAGCAGGAAACAAATACCCCATTCCACAAGGCATGTTCAACAGGGCAAACAGACCTCCAAACCCATGGCTTAATTATAACGTAGAGCAGTGTGGCAAGCCATGCTTAGCATTTCAAACCACTCCATGTGTTTCTCAGTAAAAAAACAGAAAGCTCGCCCCCAAATCCTGCAGGGCTGCACACACTCTGCAAAACCAAAGGTGTCCAAGTGTTCTGTTTGTTTTGTTCCCAAGTTTCCAACCATCTTAATGTAATCAGAGCTAACTAACATGTGAGACACCTTGTAAATGCTCTTTCGTCTTTCAGCCAGTAGGTCCACCCTTTTGCTGTACAGCTCGTATCTTCTACCCTGTAGGTTTCAGGTTGTTTTCTTTTAGGTGGGGAAGAAGAGCTTTAGGTTGCATTTCCAAGCTAGTCAGTTTACTGTTCAAAACCAGTCATCACCAATACAGACATTTATGAGTTATGATGCATTATTTATTTTTCCCTCTACAGTAATCACTCTAGCTTACTTTGAATGTGTATACAAATTCTTGAGTGTTTTAATGTATTTTGAATTTGCATACCCAGTTGTTTTAAATGTTTGTTAGAAGTCATCAGGAGATTTTTGAGATCCTGCTCTCTGTATATGATTATCTGGTAGGATTAGTTATCCCTGACTATTTCATGCTGTTCCATAGTGTGCATACTCTGTGGTTATTCATCATTCTTTATAGTGGACATGCAGGTTGTCTTAACCCTCCCTTCAATGACGTATACTCACATAGCCCTCCTACAGTGTAAACACAGAGATAGCATTACTGTCATGTATGAAATATACTTATCTAATTTCACAAAGTACTGTCATGTTGCTCTTAAGAACATGCGTCTAGTTTATATATTTGCCAGAAGTCTAAGGTTTCTTACTTTGCTCCATCATAAAAATCACTTTAGGCTGTATGATTTCAAAATGTTTGCAAAGCTGACAGGTACAATCTGTTTTCTTTCAATTAGCCAATTACTGCTTCATTTAAAAGCCCATATACTTAGTCACCTAGTTTTCCTCATTGTGACTTATCCATTCTTGTTGAGTCTCCTGTATTTCCATAGTAATCTGTAGGTTTACAGTGATCTTCTAGCTTTTGTGACGGCGACTTGAATGACCTCTCTAAATCTCAAGTTGAAACGTAATCTCTGTTATTGGGTTTTCAGGAGGTGATTAGATTGTGAGGCCTGTGCCCTCATGAATGGACTATCACAGATTAATAGGTCAATGTATTAGCTAGTGTGGATCACTTACTGAAGCAAGTTTAGCCTTGTCTCTTGCCATGTGATACCATTTGCTACATCAAGACTCAACAGTAATTCTTTATCTGTAAGAAAATCATCAGCAGATACAGATTCTTTACCTTGGGCATTCCAGCCTCCAGAATACCGAGCTGAATAATACTCAGTTCTTTATAAAATTACAAAGTCTGTGGTATTCTACTATAGCAATAGAACACAAATTAGACACAGATTAAAACAAGTACATTATTTTTGTTTTAGTAGAGACAAGGTCATGTTATGCATTCTAGGTTGGCCTCCAACTCACTTTGTACTCCAAGGCTGGTCTTGAGCATCCTTCTGCCTCAGTGTCCTGAGTGCTGGGATTGCAGGTGTATACCACTACATTCTTGTGGGGTTTAGACTAATCATGTGCAAATTTTTGCTAATTTTTCTGGTCTGAGTACTAAAAGGACACTAGTTTTCTATGTCCTTTAGATAAGATGTTGCAAAGATCTTCAGTCTATGGCTCCTGGCATGGTTTCCTGTCAGGTACAAGTTACTAACATGTAACAGAGAGCTACAATCAGTAACAAAGGAATAAACAAGAAAAAAAATCTTACAGAATATCATTCTGTGTCAGATGCCTTTCTAGTACAGACTAAGAAAAGAGTATAATTTATTTATTAATGCTTAATTCTAATTCTTCAAAAGCTCTGTAAAACATAGGAGAGGCTACTTCTCAACCCATTTTGTGGTATAAAATCACTCTGATGCCAAAATCAGACAAAGACATCACAGGAAAAAAAATTATAGACTAATATCTTGTATGAATATTGGTACAAAAAGAAAACCTCAACAAAATATTTGCAAATTTAATTCAGTAACCTATAAGTTATACATCCTTAGACTTATACAGAGAAAAAGATCTAAAGAATGTCATTCTCTCTATCTGTCCATATGTCTATCTATCTATTTACCTACCTACCTACCTACCTATTTTTTGACCCATCTGTATTTACTACAGAGAGTTGGCTTATCCCATTGTAAAAGATGAAACTCTTAAGATCTGTAGTCAGTAGCAGCCAAATTTTTGAGAAATGGAAAGGCTGACACTATAAATTCTAGCCTACAAGCCTTCTTGGATTCTATGATCCAAGAAGAGCTAATATCACCCTAGCCAGCGCAGCAACATCCAAGTACCAGTAAGAACCCAGGTTTTCAATTCTATGAGATCATTGTTTTTCTTCTAGTGGAAGCACTCCCATCTTTAGAATGAAGACTTCTAAGCCAGTGGAATATAATGCCATATGCAAATACTTCAAAAATGGATTGTTAGAAATGATAATGTAAGATGTCTTTGTCATTTCTACCCTTGAGCTTTGGATCTCTGGATCTTAATTGTGTAAGAAACAGCACCCTATATTGAATACTAATTCAGAGCAAATAAAACCTTCTCAAGGCTATTGTGCCAGTTCTGTAAGACTTTGCTATTTACCTAGCTGGTATGATGACAAAGTCTTCCAAAGCTTATTCCATTATTCTATCAGTAGCAGCTGTTGTAAGATGGTAGAAAACACGGTAATAAGACCAGTAAATTCCTAATACGCTAATGCATTTCTTTTGTTGTGAAGTTGGTCCTTTGATCAAAACCAATGCTATACAGAATGAGGTGCCTATAAATCCACAGACAACTGTTTGGTCAGAAGAATTACATGCAGGAAAGGCAAATTCATACTAATCCAGAATAATATATTCCAGTAGGGACAAAATGCTTTCCTTTCAATGTTGGAAGTAGTCCAATACAATCACCGTTTCACTAGGTAGCTGGCTTATCTAGCTGTTAATCACAGTGAATGGTGCTATATTGTAGTATTAGTGCTATTCTCTGTTGCTGACAGATTGAACCCCCAATAGTGGCATACCAACAGCAGTCTTGGTTAATGGAAGTTCATACTGTTAACTCCAGGCATAGTCTACATCCTCATCTCCATGGCTACTCTGTTCATGAACATTGGCTGATGACAAGGGATTTGGGAAAAGAAGCCACTTGGTATCCTAAGGACAGGAGATCCTCTCCAGTGGATTATTTATAAAATCTTCCCATGCTGAAGTCATCCTGGGGCAAACATTCATATAAGACACAAATACATTCCCATTTTTTGCCCACTCAGATAGATCTGTTCTTCTCACCCACATTATGATGTTGCCAGTTTTTCAGTCCTTTCCTTCTAAGTCAATGATCATTTAGTGAATTATTTTTCATAGCCCCAAATTGGTGAATAGTAACATGTCCTTCCAAGCAATGTGAACAATCAGGTGCACTTCTGGGAGCATTACTTTCACCACTGCCCTCCAGAAATGCCCTAGAAAGGGTGTGTAGTGCTACAACTGTCTACTTTCAGGTGACACCTGAAGATCATACAGAGCCATCTACAAACCAGACCTAAGTCTTCTCTCTTCTTCCCACTGATTGGCTAGTGAGACTGTAAGTCTATGCTGCTTGAGAAAAAGGCAGCATAGCAGTCAGGGTAATTGTAGACACTTAGGTCACTTCTTCATCTATCTTACATTTCGGGGGCCCTCTGAGGACTGATCTCCTCGTGTAAGCTACTGCCATTTGAATGGGAGCATTGTTGTGCATATCCAACTTAATGCATTGGTGGATTAGGCACCTAGTTCAGAATAGGCAGTTTAGGCTTAATTGTTATTTAATGGCCTCTGGTGGGGCCCAGTAGACTAAGAGTTGCTTCTCAAAAGGGAAGTGGTTATCTACCAATGATGGCAGAGCTTTCCTCCAAGACTCAAAGGCTCTGCACTGTGATTCATCTTGGGGGTCAAGGGCTCCAGAAAGCTTTCCTATGGTCTTCTGACATTGCAGTCACCATTGTCACCATGGGTCACATAGCCCAAAAGAAGAGTGGATGTTCTATAGTGTGTTGTTTTAATATTTGGAGGCTAATAGTTGTACTAGTATCCCATTTTTTTCTAAAATATTACATTTCAGCAACTACCTTGAATTACAAATCAGATTCAAAGATTCAGAATGCTCTGAGAGTTTGATTTTATTTTCTTATTAAAATTATTCCATTACTTTTTATTTCCATTGTTTTTATCCTGTTGTTTATTAACAAGTATCCTTCTTCATCTCTTTATGTGTTCCTTCTAGTCAGTTATCTTTCTGCCATCCTGTCTCTCAACAGAGTAGAGTCGAGTGGTTTTAGACTATTGTCCTGCTGTTGTGGCTGATCTCTGGTCTTCAGTCCTTTTAGCATTGAATTTTGAAGGCTAAGTTGGTAAAGATGACTTTAACTGCAAGGATTAACAATATTTTCTTTTCAAAGACGATGTGAAAATCTACCATTTTCCCAAAAGGAAACATTGTTTTCACCTATTGATCTCTTTTTAAAAATTTCCCATTTTTCCCTATTCACGACAAAACAATATCCTATAATCAATATCCACTGTGGTCTAGTCATAAGAAAATGAATCGATGAATTGATACTCTGCAATTTAGCTTCGATCATTGACTTACTGGGTGATACAATGTCATTAGTTTTTTCCTCTATGCAAACAGTTTTGTATCCCCAATTAAAGCCTACCACTTCTAAATTTGAGGTTACAGTTCGATTTACAAGAAAAGGTTTTGCTTGGTATTTTCAAACTGTCAGCCCTTACCAGAGATGATATCACAGCTCATCATGCTTTTGCCACCTTGTGTTTTTACCAAGGTTTATCTTCTGAGTTCCCTAAAAGTCAGGTTTACAATGTCACTATTCCTGTGAAAAGTTTAGCTTCAGATGCCAAACAATGAGTCATCGTTGTTAAAAAGCATTATTGCTAGAGTTCCTTTGTGGCTTTAGTTTGGGTCATTTCTAAACAGAACTATGTCTGTACAAGGCCTCGATGTCAATCAAAAGGTTCCAAGAGATGTTAATAATTTAGTTATATTGTTTGGGTTGATTTTAACCAGGTTAAGTGTTTGAGTTGGATTATACAAATGATATACGTTAGCACTAGATGAAGCTCATTACATCTAATTATTTTATTAGATATTTGTAGAAGATAATTGAGATAACTTTGAGACAGTGCTGTGTTAGTCGAGCTGGTTTAAGAATGGTTACTAAACTGACATACAGGTGGAGGTAGAGGGGACTCTGGGAGAGCTACTTTCCAGATGCCCATGGCGGATGTCTGGCTTAATTGCAGTGTTCTGGCTTCTCCACGTGAAAGGTCTCCTTCTCCTGTAGTCAAAGCAGCACCCTTCTCCCGTGTGATTTGCATATTTTTAACACAACAGTAAGATTTCATTCATGACCTTTGTAAACCACTTCAAGGAAAAATGATTAGCTGTAAAAATGAGACAAGCAATGTGAGGCAGAGGTTGAGGTAGCAGGGTTTGTAATGTGTCTCGAGATCGCCAAGTGAGAGGTGGGTGTGGATGCTGTGATGTGGGACCTGCTGTTAAAAGTTCCTTACTCCTGAGTCAGGTTGAAAGAGACCTTAGTGCCTTGCTCATGGCCCCTGAATGTTTTTAAATAATTCTCAGAAGAAAACCCAGAGTGTATTTCTTTTAAAACATAAAACCAAACAAGCAAGAATATGTGCATATTTACATATATGTAGTCTGAGAAAGAGCTGGCATTTTTTCTATTTTATTTTGCAGAGTATTAAGAAATGAAGTTCAAACTACAAAAAAGATTTTTTTCAATCTTAAAAAAAAGACTCATTAGTACACATAAAAAGTAGACTGAAAAAAAAGGCATGAAGCCAAGAAGAATTAATGGAAAAGAAAGATAAAGTAAAGGCATTAGAGCTAATCTTTATGTAGCTTTCAAGTCTATAGAGAATTTTGTTTATTCACTCAGGTCATCCTCATAATGCCCTCAGGAGCTAACCGTAGCAAATCAGTCTCCACAGAGGAAACCTACTCTTGAGAAGACTCAAGTCCGCATCACTCCATCTTGTTTACATAATACAGACTGTGCATGTAAATCCTACCCAGGAATCATGTCTTCTGATTCCTGGGTAGGGATTCCTCTGCTCTTTAGAAAGGAAGATAGAACTTCTGCCTTGTTCTTGACGGATTTCAAGAAGCAGAAATCAGGAAAAAACAACAACAACAAAAAGATATGTATTTGTTCTAATAGTTAACTTGAAGATGAATTACTAGCTTTATATTGTTATCATGGATAAGCCTAAACACTGACTGGTGTGGATGAAGAGACATTGGCTCCTGCTGCTCCCAGTCACTTGTTCCTCTTATGTTAACTTTGGCTAAGAGAAGACCTAACCCCTGAAGAAAGACCCTGGGTTTGGATCTATGTTGATTATTTTAAGACACTTAAGTGGACATGTGTCTGTCATTTCTATCAAGCACTTCCTCTTTTCTGTATTCATACTCCATTCTCAGTACAGGAGCATGAAATGGCAATAGGGACATGCTTAAACAGTGGGGGATGGACAGGGGGAGTAGGTGTGAGAAAGTGTTGCAGAGACAGTGAGATAACACATCTAGGACACAGGCAACTTCAGGAGAGAATGGAGAACTAACGATCTTATCCCAAACTCAACCATTCTAAAGGGTTCAAGTTCACAACAAAGAATTGGTAGACTGAAAATGAAGGAAAAATCACAGGAAGGCAGAGGTCAAATGGGTACAAATGTTTTCTTGTGGGCCGTGCCCTGACTCCACCCCACCTAACAAGCATAGAAACTAGATGAACAGAGATGAACAGGGCCTTTTTACATGGTCACATTTACTGTCGTGTGGTTTCTCCTACATCTATATTAATAAATTTAACAATAATAGATGAAAGAAAATAGATGACTGAGTTCTGAGTTTGAGTAAACTTTTTTCCACTTAGCTCAGATCACCAAAAGATGGGCCCCAAGTGGGAATGGAAAAGGTAAAGAAACAGCACGTACCGAAAACAAAAGATAATATAAAAGTTTCCCTCAAGAGATGCCCTTTTTCTAGGACATGCTAGACTCTCTGGGGTCAAGTATAGTAAAAAACTACCAGAAATGTGACAGCCCATCTCATAACACAAGCTATGGAAAAGGAAGTTATATCAACCCTTTTAACCTGAAAGGGTGCTCTGGACCACAGACATCCTCACCCAAAGCAGCTTCATTCAAACCCCAAGGAGCCCTAAGTAGAAGGAGCCAGCAATTCCTAGAAGGAAAATAGTCTATAGGGTGCAGGGATTATCCCAGCTAAAAGGAATGAAAATTGATAGCCCCGGTGACTTCTGTTTGACAAGGAGATTGTCACTGTTGACAGGGACTACTGATTGACAGGGTGGAAAATGGGGGAGATAAACTTCACAGAAACACTTGGGAGGAAATTTGACACCAGTGAAACCACAGGTGTGAGTGAAACCAGTAAAGTAAAAGTTGGGTTGCTTCCAGGGTCTGATGTTCGGCACACTTCCCGTTCAAATTTAGGCGTTTTATTGAACCGTGTGAGAAAGTTGAAAGTGGAATCCAGCACTTGAGGGGGACAAAGGATCCTTCTGTCCCAATAAATGAACTCATAGACTGAACATCTAAATACATCTGGCAGTACTAACTATACAGTATATACTATACAGATGTAAGAAAGAGACTAGATAACTTCTTCCCCTGACAACACAGTCTGTTTCAGCTACAGCCTGGGCTGGGCTTCCTATCAAAGAGCCCAGTGACCACTTTCTGAGTGCTTGCCATGTATCAGACGCTGGGCTTAGTGTGTGTGTACATATGAAAATGTTTTAATGCCTGACCCTATTTTCAAATAGGCCATATTCAATGAAACAGTAGGGCCTAAGAATTCAGCCCAAAGGCAAATTATTATTAAATACAATGAACAGTAAAAATAAAACATAAATTCCATATACATAATATAAACACTGCATTTTGTAGGAATTCAGAGGCAGAAGAAGTCTTTGGGGGAGAAGTGAGATTGGGCTGCATTATTAAACACTGAGTCAAATTCAGACAGTCTGGATGACAGGGAGTGGGGATGAGGGAACAAGAAGAAAGTTGGGAGGGTAGGATGGCCACTTTCCAAGGCAAAAGTAGCTACTGGAGCGGAAGGATGGGGAAACAGATTAAGAACTTTGAGACACACACCCTTTGACAGAGCCTGCTGTAGAGTTTACAGTAGCTCTTCTCAGTTGACTCTCGAAGCCAAGTTTCTATAAATAGCTCAGTGATTTCAGGGAAATAACCTGAAATGGATAATGAAAAGTTCTTTGGGGATACTGGGCCCAGGGTTGTGTCCCAGTACTGCTGCTTATTAGTTTGACTTCTCATAATTTTATTTCTTATACCTTGAGCTCCTAATTTTTAATTGAAGGTAATATTTACATCTGATAGAAAATATAATTGTAAGGTCAAAAGGGACAAAGTATTTAATATGCTTGACTTAGTGCTTGGCACTTGGGGAGAACTCCTTGAATTTTAACTATTGGTTTTATATCAACAGAATCATGTAACAGCAACACTAACAAAATTGCAAAGGGAAGTAAGCATCTTTTTTTTTTTTTTTTTTGACACAGACTCTTACTAAGTAGCCCAGGCTGGCCTTGAAATCTCAAGAGGTGGGATTAAAGGTATGGGCTAGCTTCATGGAATCTCAGTGTACACCTGCTGAGGCTGCTGAGTAGATCCTCCGAATTTGCTATTGTTTTCTGATCTCCAAGCAAGATAAATGAGAATCTTCCCAATATCCTTCTTCTTTCCTTCCGTTCCTTTCCTTGTCATTCTCAATTGTTCACTGGTGAGCCCTTGCACCCTACACCTACAGTCCAGAGTCTGGGAGCAGTCATGAGAATTCCACTTTTGACTTCTACTTTCCACATATCCTCTTCTATTGCTTGAAGGGGATTTATTCACTGTGCTCACAAGGGACAGGGATCCTGGCTCAGAGAGAAATGGGGAGGGAGGGATAGAGAGAGACAGAGAGACACAGACACAGAGAGGGAGAGGGGAAAGAAGAGGGAGAGAGGGAGAGACAGAGAAAGAAAGCAGAATGCCTTATCATTCTCTGAGCAGGCTTAAACCTGCAACTTCCATTTGTAAGTAACATTATGTTCTTTGTTTCTTGCTTCTCATTTAGTAGGGTAAGCAAGGCAAAGCAGGCCACTTTCTAGTAGATTGTGAGAAGATAGGCAGCAGCATTAGCTTGACTGTGGGTTTGATGTGGAGAGCAGAGTCAAAAGGAGATATTCTTGTGGGTTTCTATATGACTGAAAGGCAGCAAGGCTGTTGCTGTAGCAGCCGATTAAAACGAATGACATTCTGGTCACCAAATGTTAATAGGTCCAAGTGGAAGTGTGGTGATCAAAATTGAGTCATAACTTGAGAGGAAACCCGTCTTAGCTGTGCTTTTTTGTTCTTTAGTGAAGACCCTTAGTAAGCTCTTCAAAGACCATGGCTTTCTACAAAGGAGAGGTCTAGTTACCGTTGGCCACAGAGAATGGCTCTTCTCAGTCTTTCGTCTGAACAAGAACCAGTTATGAGAAGCCAGGGTTTGACTAGCTTTTGGTGTGGTTAGCACTGGTGGGAAGGTTACTTACTGCTCTCTCCATTTCTGAACATCATTGATCTTCAGGGGTTTCTGTTGTTGGTCTGGCTAGCTTGGTTAAGGCTAACATTCTTTTTACCATGGAGAGTCTTGCAGAGTTCCCCCTCATCTGACCTGTGGCTAAGTGAGGGGTTCTTCTGAGGTTCTTCAAAGCTTTTTTTGTGACTTTCGGGCATTCCTAAACAGCAACAGAAAACTTAGAGTGTTTAGTGATTTTTCTAGGATACTTAATTAAGGAGCAACAGAAACATGGGAGACCTCTGTTCCAATGCTTGAACTTGTAGCTTTGTCCTTTTTTCACTTCAGGGCGTATCAAGTGTCCATGCCAGCAGATATTCAGTTTGGACTGACTGTAACGAGAAAGTAAGATTGATCTGGGATCTGAAATAAATAATTCCTGACACCTCTTTAACCACAAAGTAAGCAACACAGTGTTCATATTTTCATGTCAGAACATACCTGTTACTCTCAACGTTTTTGACATTTCTCAAATTTTCTAGACCTATGATTTTTCATATGCAAAGAAACATCCAGTGTTCTGTTTCCACTAGTCAGTAGACTGAAGCAACATCGACAACACCTGTCTTCATTTTCTCTTACAAAGTTATGAGCCAGACTCAGGTCTAGAAGGAAACACAAGAAGGCATTTCTGGGGTCCTCTGAGGACCTGGCAGCACAGAAGCATTGACCATCCTTCACACAGAGAGCATTTGGTGTGCACATTGCTGAGTGCACAGGTACATGGCTATTTCCAGGAATACTTGCTCATCTTTCCACTCACCAGTCAGTCAACTAACTTCTCAGAGTGAAACGCTGTAAAACAATGCTACTCTGTATTCCATGCCTACTTTCTGCTGTGAGAAGGTGTTAACAGAAGCCAGCCTCCAAGGATTTGCTGAGCTCGATCTTTAAACAAGGTGGCAGCTCCTTGGCCATTCTTTACATGGAGCAAGATGTTCTTCCCAGTAACTGAAATTCCTACTAGCAACAAAACACAACTAGTATTCTCACTTCCCTATGTGAAGATATCTGCAATTCTCCACATACATAAGAAAAATCTGCATGACTAAGGTTAAGTGCCACAATTTAAAAGAGAAAAAAAAAAAGTGAGATTTCTCACTACTTTGATTTCTAAAATTATCTGCTCACAACCAAAAATAATAAGGCCCATATAGAAGCTTAAAATAATGGGGGAGACAGAGTCCCAACTGGCCATCTCTTGTCACCAAATGAAGCTTCCAGTACTGAGATTGGGTTATATCTAATTGCATTGTTGGCTAAAGGGGTCCAGTGGGAATCCTCAAACAACCCAGGCTGTTACCAAAACTATAGGTTGCTCTCCACAAAATGAAGGTAAGGCCCCATTGCTGAAGACAACATGTACACAACTCATGGAATGTGGAGAAGTTAAGCTGGTGCCTACATAGAACCTTCATCCTTAAGTTCTAGCATCTTGGGTACAGGAAGGTACTCTGTACACTAGCAAAAGAGAAACACAAACATTAACCCAACCACAAACACTTTGATCTACAATGGTGTCCTGCCTGCAAGATATGCTAGGGCAATGGGGGCACTAAGCTTGTGGGAGTCACCAGTCAATATTTGAATTGACTGAGGTCCCACTCCATGAGATGGATCCCATGCCTAACACTTCGTGGGTGACCAAGACCCAGAGACTAGGATAGCTCAGGAATCTAGGGTAAAATCAAATACTACTGTTAAAAAACAAACAAAAACCACTAGCAAAAACATCTAAAACAAAGCAAAGCAATAAGATGACCCCTAATAACATTACTCATAGATCAGTGCCTTGCTTAGCCATCAATAGAGAAGCTTCCTCCTTCAAGATGAGAACAAAACCAGAGACCCACAGCCAGACATTACACAGTGAATGAGAGACCTTCAGACACTGAGCCCTAAACAGGATGCCTCCATTAAATCCCTCCCCTCAGAGCTCAGTGAACCACATGGAAGAGGAGGCAGAAAGAGAATAAGAGCCAAAGAGGATGGAGGACACCAGAAAAACAAGACCCTCTAACTCAACATGATCAAAGCTCACATGAACTCACAGACATTGAAGCAAGCAGAAAGCACAGGGCCTGCAAGGGTCTGGACCAGGCCCTCTGTGTATATATTAAGGCTTCCAGTTTAGTGCTTTTATAGGATTTCTGAGTATGTCAACTAGTGGATCTCTGATTCTTGTGTCTTCTTTTGGGCTCTTTTCCTTCTGTTGGTTTGCCTTGTCCAACTCTGATGTGTCAGTTTTGATTTTATCTTTAATATTAATATTAAATAGATTTTAAAAGCAATGAGAAATGTGGTGCTATTGTACAGGTAATGGGAATTAGGGAAGTAAATGTGATTATCCATACCTGGGCAAAAAAGAAAAGAGAAAGAAAGAAATGTTGCATGTCCCACTCAGGAAAGATAGACATGACCAGGCGTCTTACAAGTCTAAGGCATGGTGAGGTCAGTTGTATTGCGGCCTCTGTGCTCACAAATAAGTCTGCTTTGGTAAATCATTCCTCAAGTGGAGTTTGATTTTCTTTCTTAAATAAAAATACACTGCACATCTGCACATCCTTTCTCAGAGTGCCAAACAACTCCCTCAAGTAAAAGCCACCTGGATACCCTTCTAAAAGGATGTCGTAGTCATTTCCATACTGGTTCTCACTTGAAGACGAATCAAAGAAAGAGAAGTCTTGATTCAATTTTTACCCTAAAATATTTTTAGCCAGAAGAGCTGACAATGGGGTTAGTTGAGAAATAGAAACTAGGGTGTAAGTCTAGTCATAAGAATGCGAATCAGAAGTTTTGTTTTACTCTCACTGTTGGTCAATATTTATTACGTATAAATGTTGGGACCATTATTAAGCTATTATATTTCAGCACCAAACACATCCTTCTATGTTTTTGTGGGTCAAATCCAGCAAAACATTTATTTCTCTGTTGTAACTGATTGTGTTAGACTCTTCCAGTAGGGGTGCTAGCATGAGACTATAGACTGAGAGGGTAGAGATTATATATTTTCTAAGCTACTTCTGACTCCAGCTTTTCTGGCTGTTACTTTCAGCGTTATTCAAAAGTATTTCCTCAAGCGAACAGTGGTAGCGAATTCCAGCAACACAAGCTGATAGCAATTAGCATTTTTCTTTCAAACTTGTGCACTCCTGTCTTATAGTACTAACCCAAAAACATTTAGCAGCACTCTCCTTCAGAAGTCTGGACCCACATACTTCCACTGGCTCTAGACACACCAGCAGGATGCAGCTGCCACCTCCCAATGGCAGGTGCTCCAAGCCCTGGGCCACCAACATCATCAGTACAGCTAGACCTTTCCTCAGAGCTGAGTGCTCTGAAGACTGGCAATCTTTCTCCAAGCTTCTCAGTTAAATCCCTCCACTGTTTTCTTTGGCTCTCATTTATAAAGGTGATGATTTGATCCTGTACCCAGCTTCGAACTCCTGTTTGTGTGTTCAACAATTCAGTGTGCAGTAAAGAGTCCTTCATATTAAAATACCCCACTGGATAAATTGTCTTTTGACCAGACCTAGGCTGATATTGTCAATGGGAGTCTAATCTTTGACCCGGAAGCTAATGCTTTGGGACATTGACTAGATCATTCAGTGCTGCTGGGGCCAACTTGAAAACCGTACTGCTTGTAAGGAAATAGTTTGTTACTACTTGCTCCCTGGGCATCAAGAACCAGGGTTGCTTGTGAGTTCTTATCTGGTCCTGCAAAGACACTTAATTGTTAAGTCAGCTTTCACATAAGATTGTAGAGGAAACATCTTCTGGTCTTTCATTGATTAGGAAGACTTGAAGAGACTCCATTTTCTTGTTATAAGGCTTTAAGAGAAACTAACATATCAGAAGGATTCTCTTCACTCATCGTCAGATATTAAGGAAATAATAAGCCTGAAAGATTTATAGCATTAATCAAGAGAAAGGGTTGACGGGTTTAAGTGACATAATTAAGCTCTCAACATTAGAAACCCCTTTTGTAAGCTGGGACACTGAAAGGCTTGGCGAATGTCCATGCCCATTAGCCATCTTCATCACTACTGAATGTGTATATTTGGAACGACTTAATGAATCAGACATATGAACGTCTCATGGAAAAAAAAATGTGTTGTGCCTCACACACTGTTTTCCATAAAGAAAGCGTCGTTGGGAAATGCAGACATGTGGAAACAGGCCACAAAAATTCAGCAAATTAATCCTTGTTATCCATTCATCCATGCAGGAAAGTTTTAAAAGGCAATAAAGTCCTAGGTTCTTAAAATTTGTACTTTGGCCTGTTTTGAGTGTAAAACATAGTGCTGGGTAACTGCCAGGCAACGAAGCAGTCTTTAGCTTTTAGCTACTTTTCAGCTCAAGAAGCATCTCATGCTGTCACCTGGTCCCAGGTTTCCACTGCAGGTTACCATCCAAACTACCTCATTAAAATAAATGAAAACAAAGAAGATTATCCAGTGATATGTCGCTAATGCTATTATTAATAAGAATGTTTGGCACTATTCAGTAAAGCTACAGTTCTAAGCTGTAAATACAACCCATGGAAATTCAGATGACAACTCAACTCATTAGTTCCTGAGTTCTGTATTTGTGCTTTCACTGGGAATAGGTAATAATGTGGGTCTGTACAGCCACAGCATCATAGGGCGTTGTTTGCGCTAATGAACAGTTTCGCAAGTCTATGTTCCCACTATCCTTCTTTGTAAAGTAGCTTGTTCATTGCCATCTCCGAGCACAGTAGGTAACTCCACCACTTGCACTGGTGGAGGCCCACACCAAAAAGTCCAGCCTGCATACCATTCAAGCCTGTGTTTCTCAGCTTCAATTCTCTCATTTTCAGCATTGACTGGTGAGGAGTTACACAAAGTGCCCATGTGATCCACACTCACCATGTTTGGTGCTTTTCTAACCATAGCATTTGTTTGGTAATCTCCTGTGAGATACAGCCTAATAGGAAAGTGGGGAAAGCAGGTGAACTTCCATGGCAGAGATGAGTCACTACCCAAAAGAAGGCCGAGCAATTCAGCTGTTTGACTCAAACACACCCCAAGGCCAACACAAGTGAGCTGGCACCAACTGAGAAGTGTCCTTTGCATGTAACTCTCAAGGTTGGTTTGTAGTCCAGTATGCTATAGCCATGTTATACTATAACATGGTGCACAACGGTACCTCAGCAGCTAGCTGGACATTCTTTAGCCAGATGAGCAGAAAGTGGAATTAAAGCAGCCATTGTGATCACATCAGCAGCCTATTTGATGCTGTGCCATATCTCAGTGTAGGACTCATACCAAGGTGACAGAAAACCTTGGGAGCAAATAGAAAAAATGGCAAGGAAGAGGGTGGTGTCTTGTTCTGTTTTGTTGTGTTGTGTTGTGTTTTGTTGAGACATGGTCTTGTCCTGTAGACAAGTCTGGCCTCATATTTGTAATCATCCTGTAATCTTAGAACTTGGAAGACCGAGACAGGATTCAGCCAAAATCCTGAGTTCCTGAAACTCAGAGAATATGTTACAGTTTGTAGTAGAAAAAAGATTGTCGTCAGTGTATAAAGCTTTCATTTAGGTTCAACTGAAGTCTTAGAAATAAAATTCAATGAATCTTTCCAATGTATTTAGGTATGGTTCAGTGGTGTTTGTCTTCTCTCATCTGTTGAGGTCATTGGGAACTTCCTCTGCACTGGGTGAGCATCCACTGATTATGTCCTAACACTTGTAGCTGTGTCACTTGGAACTCTGAGTAGGGGAAGCCAGTACTAAACAATGTCCAGTGGAATTTAAAGAAAACAGGTAGAAATATTCCCTTACCAGCCTTTAATCTCTAGGGTAGTTATTCTCAATCTTTGGGTCGTGACCCCTTTAGAGAGTTGAATGACTTTTCACAGGGGTCACCTAAGACTATCAGAAAACACAGATATTTACATTATGATTCATAACAGTAGCAAAATTACAGTTTTGAAGTAGCAATGAAAATAATTTTATGGTTGGGGGTTCACCACAATGTGAGGAACTATTTTAAAGGGTCCCAGGATTAGAAGGTTGAGAACCGCTGCCCTAGGGGTTACTAAGTACATTTCCTAGAAGCTTTGAGACTCAGTGTTTCCATCTTTTAAAGTGAGTGCACACATGTGTGTATATATATGCACACTTATTTTAAAGCTTACACTTTGGTTTGAAAGTTGCCTTCAACATTTATAAGTTAGAAATATAATCTATAGTCCAACCATGGTCAGAGGTAAGCCTTTGGAGAAAAAGTTAAATTATGATGGCTATATCCTCAAAAATGGGTTAATATCAGAGAATGGACTTGTTATAAAAGGTAGTGGGGCCTTCTCACTATTTGTCTTTCTGTCATGGAAAGATACAGTTGTGAAATAAATATATCTATATTCTCTGAGCCCAAACATAACATGCAGGTCCACTCTAAGCTATGCCTGAGTCCTGGACAACTTTGGAAATTGCAGAATTCCCAGTGGCTATAAAATCAACATGAAATTCTTGGCATTATTATAACTGTGGTTGAATAACTATGTGTACTGATTTACCTAGGATGTTCCAGAATTATGTGTATTATTTCAATATAACACTCATTTTGCTGTCTAAAGTGTCACAATTTGAAGGATACACTACGAAACTTTAATTGTTACAAGGTACTTGAGAGGCTCAAAGCCTTGAAGTTTATGTCGTTGATCATACATAAGAATCCATATTGGCCACAATACTCTCTGTCTTTATTAGTGCTTCTTATAACATTTCTAATAAGCACATGTTTTCAGGAAGTTCGTTCTTTAAAGCCACTAGAATGTAAATTAAAGAATTAGAGACAACTATGAGTTAGTGGTTTTACACTTTTGATGAGTCACTTACTTGGGGGCCATAATTTACATATATAACTTATTCATTTTTCTCAAACTATATTTTTTCCATTCACTTCTGAGTTTCCAATTAAATTGATTTATTTTTTGCCTCTGAACATGTTAACACAGTTAATCTTTATAGCCTTAGAATATGTCATAATATCTTATAGGATACATTTTCTCTCATCTAACTTCATTTGTGTTTGTTAAAAATCGTCTGACTGTATTTGCAAACTCATATGTGACCTGTGTTTTTGTCAAATACAGGCCTTTATTTACAATTTAAAGAGCAGGAACATTGGAGCTCCATAAAACTTTCCTCTTCCAGTTTAACCTGCTCCATCTTAGGATCTCAGGGTTAACTATACACCTGTATTTGATTTTTCATATGTTTATACATGTCATGGATGTGCTTGTCTTTGGTGACGTGTATTATGAAATAAAATTTCCTCATATACTTCAGAGCAGACTATTAATATGATGGTACAATGCAGACATTCATGGAAACTTAATGACAAAAACATTCCAAGAACTGCAGGAGGGCCATTCCCTCAACTTTTCATTCCACACCCATTAAAGTGAAATCTCTTTTTGGCACAAGCTAGGAAAAATAAGGTAGAATGATTAGTTGTATTGTACCAAGCTATGAAGGGCCTTTCTAAATCCTTTAAATTAGTGTAAACAAATCTATTAAATATACATGAAAATTAATGACATTTGCAGTTATTGTTATAGCCATGATACTTGTACAGAAGCCTTCACTTTAGTAGAGAAGAGAGTGTTTATGTTTAACAAGTCTGTGCTGGTTGTTTCCTACTTTAGAAATAACTCACACATTGGAAGAACCTTAAAATTGTCAACATGTTAGGGATAAGCCAATTATAAGTCTGCTGGTATATGATTCCTACTGAGAATTAAAGTTCTCCTAATCCCTGTAAATTTTCATGCCAAGCTTCCCAAGTTGAGTTTACTGGGTATAATAGCATTTGTTCAGAGATATCTACCTGTCTGGGACATTCCCTGTGATATCTACAGGTCTCACTATAAATAAATGGACTTGGATAGACTATTGACATGGTTTAAGAGCCTGCAGATGGAAGTTGGATGTGCACATGATACTATTCAGAGTACATGAAAATATGCTCTTCTTTATCACTGAGGGTAGTTAGTGCTGGCTCAGTCATGGGCTTTTTTTTTTTTTTTTTTTTAGGCCTGAATTGGTATTCTTATTTCTTAAAAAATCATACGAAGTCTTTATCCATGTCGATATGTTCTGGAAGTCCACATTTTTACCGAAGCTTAGCTTTCCACTCACTGACCACAAACTTCACCATCCTACCAAGAAATTACTAGAACTAGGTGAAGACATTTTCTTTCTATTCTCAGACTCTTCTCCAGTAAGAATAAGATACAACTATGATA
Organism: Onychomys torridus; assembly: GCF_903995425.1. Taxonomy (NCBI): domain Eukaryota; kingdom Metazoa; phylum Chordata; class Mammalia; order Rodentia; family Cricetidae; genus Onychomys; species Onychomys torridus. The sequence continues at coordinate 6,446,751 of NC_050461.1, read as the reverse complement.
GCCTGGAGACTGTACCCAAAAAGTTATTACTCAAAGCTGTAATTTTCATATTGTGCTTTCCACCCTATTCTATTGGTGTGTGTGTGTGTGTGTGTGTGTGTGTGTGTGTGTGTGTGTGTGTTATCTTAAGAGCTCTCCAGAATATACTTGTTCACCTTAGCTCTAAAATCCTCAGTGAGTCCTTCTCCAATGTCTCTGTTAATAAGTCTGGGAGACCCCAGGCCAGCTTTCATGGGCCTCTCTGCTGTATGTCCACTATGATTCACATTTTACTTCACATAGTGAAGTGGAGTGCCTACTATGTGCTAGTCTCTGCACTAGACATTTGGGGCACATCTTTGAGCCATAGAGAGATCCTCACCTGCAGAATGCAAGCCTTCTAGTTTCTTTGCAAAGGTCTATTTACTACCTTAGGCCCAGGCAACATAAAGTGAAGATCTAGTCAGTGTTCTGACAGAGGCAGGCATTATCTCTTCATCTAAATCTTAATTGTAAATTCAGGCAGATGAACATATTAACTAACATATGAAGAAATGTGTTCAAAATAATATCATCCTAAGTTCAGCCCTTACTTATTTTATTTATGCTACTTTGCTTTGGTGTTTTACACATTAGCCATCATTATTGGAACTATGTTTTCTACACCTAACATCAATAGTTGATGACACTTTCTATAAATGTTGAATATTTCATCTGTCTGAAAGAATAGAAACTGTCAGATTTTATCTCAGAGTCACAGACACAGAAGGAAGCTCCATTTAACCCTTTTGTCTTCTTAATTTTCACTTTAATGTCAGGGAGAGGGATGTTAACAGGCTTCTGCACAGCAGAGGGACAGTCAGTCAGTTGAAGAGGTTACCCACAGAAACAAATGAAATGTCACTAGCTGTACATTCAATGGATTAATATCTAGGATACACAAAGGACTAAAGAAAAAAAAAAAACTAGGTCAAAACTAAATCAAAACAGCCTAGTTAATGAACAGACAGTTCAAAAAATAAAACACAAATAGCCAAAAAACATGTGGTAAAATGTTCAGCCTCTCTGACTATCAGAGAAATGTAAATGAAAATTTCATTAAGAAACTAGATAATGTCTAATCAGACATTGACACAAGATGCTTGGGTAACCAATAACTAGAGACAGATAGCACAGAAACCTAGGGTTAAAAAAAAACAACAAAAAACAAAAAACAAAAAACTACTGGTCTGTGGGATGACTCATCCCTAACAGGCTTGAGGGCCATCCAATCCAAACAAGTAAAACAGATACTTTCTGAGAGCCAGCCTGGGTCTGCCTAAGGGCCTTAGCAACAGCAGCTGAAAGGTGATCTGGAGATGAGCTGGACCAATGAGAGGCAGCCATGTCACACCAGCTGATGCATGTTCATCAGACCTCCCACCAGGGTGGGGTGGAGGGTATATAAGGCTTGCCTCTTCCTGAATAAGCAGAGCTTGTTGTTTCCACATTCTCCCAGAGTCTGTGTTGTTGACTCTGTGCCTACTTGGCCCCCTCCCCCACAGGGAACAACAGCACAGGACCCTGCCACACTGGTTTTTAAATAAGTAGTGAAAAAATGACTCCTAATGATGCTCTGCTGTACTCCTAGATCAGTGCCTTGTTCAGCCATCATCAGAGAAGCTTCCTCCTGCAGTGATGGAAACAAATACAGACACACATTATGCAGAGAAAAAGACCTTGGAACACACTTCTCTAAATGGGATAATCTCCATCAAATTTCCCCCCTCAGAGCTCTAGGAACCCTGTGGCAGATGAGACAGAAAGAGTGTAAGAGTCAGGGGGCATTGGAGGACACCAGGAGGACAAGTCCCTCTAAATTAACTGAGCAAGGCTCCTATGAATGCATAGATACTGAAGCAGCAAGCACAGGGCCTGCATGGGTCTGCACCAGGTCTTCTGAGTACATATTATGGCTTCCAGTTTAGTGTTTTTATGGGATTCCTGAGTGTGCAAACCAGTGGGTCTCTGATTCTTGTGCCTTTTCTAGGGCTCTTTTCCTTCTGTTAGTTTGCCTTGTCCAACTCTGATGTCACAGTTTTTGTTTTATTTTGTTGTTATCTCTTAGAAACCTCCTCCCTTTTTTTTTTTTTTTTTTGGATTTTGAGACAGGGTTTCCCTGTGGAGCTTTGTGCCTTTCCTGGAACTTACTTGGTAGCCCAGGCTGGCTTCAAACTCACAGAGATCTGCCTTTTTCTGCCTCCTGAGTGCTGGGATTACAGGCATGAGCCACCACCGCCTGGCCCAGAAACCTCCTTATTTTCTAATGAGAGACAGAAAGGGAGTAGATCTGGAAGGGAGAGGAGGTGGAGAGGAACTGGGAGGAGTAGAGGGAGGGGAAATTGTAATCAGAATATATTCTCATATAGATATATTTGAGAAAAGAATCTATTTTCAATAAAAGGGAGAGGAGATGCAGAAGAGGAAAAGGAGAAAGAAGAGGAAGAGAAAGAAGAAGTGGCAGTGGCAGTCAGGCATAGTGCTGCATACCTTAAGTGCCAGGCAAAGGCAGGTAGGTCGCTATGAGTTGGAGGCCAGCATGGTCTACATAGCAAATTCCAGGCCCACCAGAGCTAAATAGTAAAACCCTGTCTAAAAACAAACAAACAACAACCCTTCATTAAGATTCCATCTCATCCAGTCAGAATGGCAAATGTAAGAAAAGAAATAACAGAGGTAGAGAGATGCTCAGTAGTTAAGAGGCCTGGTTACTCTTGCAGAGGCCTGAATTCTAGTCCTAGAATCCACATGGCAGTTCACAACCAGCTGTAACTCCAGTTCTAGAATATTTGATGCCCTCTCTTGTCCTTTGGAGGCACCAGGCACCCCCACAGCACACATACAGACATGCAGACAAAATAATCTTGTACATTAAATAAAAAAGAAAGAAAGAAAGGAAGAAGGAAGGAAGGAAGGAAGGAAGGAAGGAAGGAAGGAAGGAAGAAAGGAAGGAAGGAAGAAAACAAATAATAAAAGCTAGCAAAGATAAGCACAGAAGGGAACTGCCATCTGCCTCAGCCATACCTCTCCTGGATATATGCCCAAAGGACGTCATGTCCCACTACAAAAGCTACATGTTTCTTGTTGCTTTATCCCCAATAGTCAAATCATGAGATCAACTTTGACATCCAACAACAGAGAAATGAATAGAGAAGATGCACACGATATAAAAGTAGGTTTTGCTCAGCCATAAAGAAGAATGAGTTTTGGTCATCTGCTGGAAAATGGAGGCAACTGGGGAAAATCAAATACCGTGTTTTTTCTCACCAGTATTTCTGAGATTTTATACAGATCCATAAGGTTGTATATGTATGTATGGCGTGAAAATAGAAGGGAAACCAAGGGACCAAAAGGAATTAACAGGAGAGGGAGGCAGAGGAAGGAGAGGGGAAGGGACAGTGCAGGGTATGAGGGTTTGTTCAACATCCAGTGTGTTCTTATATGGACATGTACAGTGTCTAATGAGCATATCCGACCATCTTTTACAACTTTATTTCCTCTTCCTCTGGAAGGTGATTTAATTAGGTGTACAGTTCTAAGTTGGTAACTATTTCTTTTGGCATTCCCTTTTTCTTTTTCAATCAACATTTCAAATCAATTACTTAATATCTATCCAATTCCCATTTGCTGAATTTTTTCAATTATTTTAAGAATATCTTTATGTTTGGTTTATTTGAATTAAGTTCCAAACAAGGTCCACACACTGCATTTAATTATTGCTTTGTTTCAAATTTTTAAAAAAGTATATGTATATAATATAATATAATATAATATAATATAATATAATATAATATAATATAATATAAAAATGTGTGCATGTGTGGGAGTGGCATGGCATGGTATCTATATATCCATGGTATATATAGGTCAGAGAGTGCATCCTGGGGATCAAACTCAGGTTATCAGACTTAGCAGTAAGCACCTTTACCTAGTGAGCCATCTTGATGGCCCTAACATCAGTTCTTACATTTTGTCCCTTAAACTCTAACACCCTCTTTCATTGTCAAGGTATGTTTCACATGGGCATTTGTCTTTCTATTGAAGACACCAAGTGTTCTGCCCTACAGAAAACCCCTGTATGGTGTATTGTTTTCTAGTAGTATGTTTTAGCTTATTCTTCTAATCTCCACATTTACTATAAGCCAGTGATTAGATTGTGAGGCATACTTTTCAGGTAGGAGAGAATCAAGAACATGTGTACAGAGGCTTCATATCAAGAAGCATGTCATATCTGCTTGTCACATTTTTAAAGGTGATCAGACTGGCCAGACCAGTTTGTTTACATAATGCCATCCCAAATTCTTTATTATATAATCCTGGTAGATTGGTAGGGATAGATTTTAAAGTACTTTTCTGAATATACAAGTAATCTGTATTTTTTTTTAAAGTAAGTACTATGGAGAAAATAGAAATTATTCATACTTCTACTTTGTGAACTTTACACACACACACACACACACACACACACACACACACACTATTATGTGTAGTTATGTACCCAGCTTTTTTCAGTTTACAAGAGCCAATAATGGTGTTTAGATAGACTTGTACTGGACACCAAATAGAAAGAAGAAATGCTTGACAGTGGGCTCTAGGGTAATGACCAGTGGTAGCCCAAAGAAGCTAACTGTCCAATTTAAAATATACAACAAGGGCTGGAGAATGGCTTAGTAGTTAAGAGTTTCTACTGCACTTCTGAAGGACTTAAGTTGTAGCAGTTCAAAGCTGCCTGGAACTCCAGCTCCAGGGAATTCTATGTCCTCTTCTGCTCTCCATGGGCATCTGAACTCATGAACATACCCACCCCCCCAACACACACACACATAATAAGAAATAAAACATGCAATTAAAGCTTTCATCTTTCACTGGAGAAACTTCTTTTTGCAGGTGACAGTGGTTGGTAGAAACTCGCAGTTGGCCAAGGTGTAGAGAATAAGGGACTACAAAGTGCTCTGTCCAAGCAGTACATCTATGGCAAGCCTGCTCTAGCCTCAAGGCTCTGAGAATGTCATGGAACTGGGAGAGGAAAGAATGTAAGAGCCAGAGGTTGGGGAGGAGTCTCCTGGACATGATGCAGCCAAAGCATTTGTGAACTCATGGCCACTGTGGCTAGCTGTATAAGACCTGGGCAAGATTGAACCTGTCACCTTTTCATCTTGGTGGATGGAAGGGTTCGTGAAGCCCTGTCCCTCTCTCAGGGACTGTAGACAGTTCGGTGGCTGGGAGAGGGTGTTACTTTTTGCAATGGTATACTTTCCGATTAGTTGACCACAATCCAGTAAATGGCCACCCATACTCATTCATCTGACTGAGTGGGCCACACATGTAAAAGAGACTTAAAGATAGAAATGGCACTTGCTGGGAGGAAGTGATTCAGTGGGGTGGGGGGAGGGGAGGCAAGATAGGGTAATAGGGTATGAGAAGGGCTAACATGTATTACATGCATGTTTGAAACTGTCAAAGAATAAACATAACATTTAAAAAATATGCAGCTAAACAATGTTGTTCAATGCCTATCAGATGCCAGAAGCAGTGTCATAGGCTATCTGTATATTTAAACCACAGGAAGCTAAATAATACCACACAGCAAGCCAATATGTGCAGATAAATGGAGGGGAGAGCTGCTGGTGTGTGTAACTGAAAACCCATAGCGATGTCACAGAAATTATCAGTGGGTGAAGTAGATGCCCCAATAACCGGTGCTATAAAAGACTTCCAGCCAAGTCAGCTGTGCCCAGCTATGCCGCAGGACCAGCTAGATGCTCCTGTGATACCAGCCCAAAGCCTCTGTTTATTTTTCTCAATTGGTGTGAAAATAATTCACCATAAAGATTAATAGTCTTATATACCAATAAAGAAGACAGAGTAGGTACATTCTTATTTTTACTCAAAAACCAAACTTTTTAAGTGTGTTATAAAACTTAACTTTGTTTAAAGCAGCTCAACTGTGAACTGTTTCTTTGGGTACCACTGTCCTAAGATGTACTGTTTCATTTTCTCTGTCACCACTTTGGCTACTGAGGTGGAAGGAGTATCGAGTCTGTTTCTAGTGTTGCTTATGAGGCCCATGATGCAGCTAAAGGCCTCGGGTGGAGCACAGTTTGTAATGGAAACATGTTTTGGTAACTGCATGAGACCATTTTGGGACACCCTTGACTATAGTGCATTGAAATCATTTTGGTCCCCTTCAAGTGGGGAGAGGTTGTATTTGACATGCAGAGGGACAATGGGCAAACCTCTGTAGTTGCCTGATAGAATGTCAACCCCCTTCCTCTTCAGACCTCCAACTTGACATCAGACATACTCTCTGAACCCTAGCTGTCACAGCTGGAGTTGGGAGTGCCAGGTATTGTAGTTGAGTTAGAAACACCCTGTGTAATCCACTACTCCAGAGCTTTTAAAGCCTTTCCTTGAATCAATTTTGTGTTTCCCTCTAGAAAATTCCATTTGCCATACTCTAGATCGGGTTCTTAAAGAATGGCTTTCACATGCTGCTTAAAGAGAGACCAGAGAATAGCCATGCACAAAGTACTTCTGATTTTATGATGAAATGTTGTCAAGGACGTTGTCCACAGGACACTTAGTGTAAGTCTCCAGTTAACAAGTATGTAAGGCCCCACACTTTTTTCTAAGCTGAGAAGTAGCATAGACAAAAAGGCTTTCCTAAGAAATTGGCAGCCATTTTCCTTTCTAATAAACAGCGTATAAGCTGCTGTAACAGATATCCCAAAGGATTGTCAGTTTAAACAGGATGAAGACTATTTTTATTATCTATAATGCTCTGTAGATGGGTTTCTAGACTAGTAGAAGACTCTGGCTTCCTTAAAACTCAGCTTCTAGCTGTGAGCTTATTTTATGTGATTTCAGACACCTCCTACTGACCAGAAGTTAGTATCTGGCCCTCCCTGGCTATAAGGGATGATGAGATGAGTGCCACTAAAGAGGAAGTAGATATTGGTGAACAACCAGTCTCTGGAATTTTCCATTTTGACTACTCAAATGTCCGCAAGTACCCTTTTTCCTACGCAGGACACAGTTGCTTAAATTGTAGACTCTGCATAACGTATAATCCTTTCCATCAGATCTGTCTTTAACTGTTGTGATTTGGTGAGCTAGAAACTAAGAGACAAGTTATCTTCACTCTACTTTTCAACCAACATGCTACAAAAAAACCAAAGCCTTATGACCATCTTATTGTGGATAGCCACTCCCATACATCAGCCACTGACCCAGAGCTATTGTCAACCCCCAGGGCAGGAATTGTGGACTCTGCCTGGGCAGTGCAGGGATCCCTTGCTTAGGCCCACATACTGGGAGCAGTTCCTTAGACCTTATCCCCTTTCACCCTTTGGAAGAGCTGCCCTTATCTTGTCTTTGACATATGCAAAGGAGGTTACCTGCTGGTGAAGGCTTAGGACACTGGGCTTATTTGAAGGTGTAGACAGCCACATGATCTTATATGTCAGTGTTGTGGTTTCTTTGACAATAAAATTCCCTTAAAACCTGATAGACTCCTGACATACTCACTTTCTGAGAGATTCAAATGCCGGCAGCCTCCACCAAAGATCTCATTGATATATCTATAAATCCCCAGCCAGAAGGCTCAGTTCTCTCATTTCTGGGTACTGTGATCTGCATATCTTTTTTTCTTTTAATGCTATAGACTCCCTGGGGCCACTGAGAATTGCGGGAAGGAAGTCTTAGGATCAGAGTCTGAGGAACCCTGAAATCATGCTCTACCTCTTACCATGTTCCAATGGTCTAAAATCAGTGCTAATTCTCAGAGCAGGTTAAACATGGAAACTGAAATTATAAGACTCTTAGGAGAAAATGGGAGAGCATCATGGTCTTGGGAGCCCTTGCTAGGATGTGACATCAAAATACCAAGCAACTAACAAGTCATTAGTTCACTTAATTTAGACACAAGACTCAGAAGAAAGGAGACCAGAGAGACGTGAACAACTGAACAAGGGCATTATCAAAACAAAAGGCTATGGCAAAGGACACAATCACCGGAGTACAGAGGGCAACCCACAGAACATATTATCACACCAAGGCCGGAACCAACACAGGTATGGAACTCTGCAAAAAATAAAGTTTCTAATGATGAAGTTGGCAAGGGACAGAAGTAGGCTTTTTCCTAAAGAGAACAGGCCTGAAATGTGAAAACGGCTCAACAGCCCAGGCCATCAGGCCTGTTAGGACAGTGATGAGATGCTACCCACACTTATTAGGGTGGCTATTATATTTTTCAAGCGTTTTTGAGGTTATAAAGAAGTTAGAGCTCCTGCACACTGTCAATGAGAATGTAGAATGGTATAGCCACAATGGAAATTGGTATGGAGTTTCCTAAAAATAAGAATAAATGAAATAAAAAAAAACCTTGAAAGTAGAAGTGATGAGGATCCCTCAGTCTAACTTCTGGAGATATATCCAGAATTAGGAGAGACCTGTACTACTCTTGTGTAATTTCTAGTAGCATATTATATATACCATGTAAATGCTAGTATCATATACATTACAGCTTGAGTTTCCATATACCCTAGGAAAAAAGAGAAACAAGATGATTCATTTACATGGTTGGAATTATAGTTGCTTACCAATACCTATATCTTTCTAAAAATAGCATTTCATGTTTTGCTGCTGTTTGGCCTTATCTATGTGATCAACATTTCCCTGGCTAATGAGATATGAGTAGAACTGATTGGTGCAAATTACAGGCTATGCCTTAGTATAATGAGCATGTACTGAGATGCAGATGTGGTGGCAGGAGCTGGGGTTAACATCTGGAGCTCAGCAGCCAGTGGGTTTTTGTTGTTGTTGTTGTTGACAGATTGCCTCCACTAGCCTTGGATAATGATCTTTGGGCTCTTTTGTTACTGAAACTATTGCTTACTTTTGTTTTGGTAGCATAGAGTGTACTCTGTCGGTTTAGCAATTGGTATATTGAAGTGGAACCCTGTAATAAAACAGAAACTCTGAAGCATATGGTGGGACAATAGACAGTAAGGACAATGGTGTTGAAGCTACAGAGGAATTACTGCTTTTCATGCCATGGTACCACCAATGAGAGATGATATAGTTTCTGATTGTAGAAACAACCCGGTAAGAGGTGGCAGCTGCAACCTGTCACACAGTTTCGGCTGGAGAGAGCATCTTTCCTGAAGCCTGCATCTGCACCGAAGGGCAATGTGGTGATTCATCGCCTGTGCGTGCTGTGAGTCTCATGGTTAATAGTCATTGCCGTGAAGCTTTTCTCTTATACTTTCTGTTAGGAGTTTTGTGGTGTTCTTAGCTCCTTTGTTGGAGTTCCCTCTCACACTAATGCATGGACTTCCAGGTTTTCTGCTCTGTTCCATTCACTTCTATGTTACTTTTCTACCAGCCTGCTTTATATGCAATGGCGGAAAGATACAACTTGAGATCAGGAAGCGGCCCAGATTCTCTCCCGTCATTGCTTGGGCCATTTGGACTTTGTTGGTGGTTATGAATTTCAGGATTGATTTTTATGTTTCTGTACTTGAAAGATTTTAGTAGACTTCCTTCCTATAGTCTTGAATTAGGCTTTGCTTTTCCTCAATCTTTGGGTATATATACTGTACTGTAAGCAGACTCAAACCCCTTCTAGGAAGGACTACAGTATATACAATCTGAATATGAACATGAGTAATGAAAATTCTGATAGAAGACACTCCTAAGGAACATTTGGCTTTGGTTCCCATCTGTGTTGAAAAATGTGAGTCATTTCATGATACTAATCTTGAATTTTGTTTAATTTACAGAGTGATGACTGCTCAGCCATTATATGATCCTTTGGCTGATGGTTCATGCTATATTTATCTGTAGGTTCTTCTGGGAGGAACAGTTATTGAAATGATTAGTTATCACTACTACAGTGAGAATTAACCAAACAGGTGGGTCTTAGGTAAGAGCTGCTAAGAAGAGATGACTCTCAGCAAAGCCAACACCACACACACCAGTGAACATTCCTTCCTACAGGTGAGGGGCTCCAGCGAAGGCAAGTGGCCAGTGTAGGAGCCGCCAGTGTCTGGGCAGCTTTTGAGGCAGAATAGATGTGTGGAGGAGGCTTGATTCTCTTCAGCTTTTATCACTTGCTTCTCTGTACCACACATCATTTCAAGGGCTTCCTGCCCGTCTATTACCTCATTTAAAAGAGAGGCCTTCTGTCAGTAACACAGAAGACCAACTACTCTCAGCTGGCCTTTCTGTTGTAGAAAAATACTTGAAAGTCAGTTGAAGAAGGGAAGATGTCTCTGAGTTTGCGGCTTCAGGCCATGGTCATTTCACCTCATCACTGTGGGCTTGGCAGAACATCAGAGTAGACAGGACATGGTGGAGTAACTAGAGATAGTCACCACATGGTGACCAGAGGCAAACCAGGAGATACAAGGTCCAGGGACAAAGTACTCCTTAAAAGATGAGCCTCAGCGACCTCCTTCAAACCGTCCCTACACTTTGAGTAACCATTCAGGTGTGAGCTAATCCATTGATGAGGTTAGAGCCTCCATGATTCAATTATCTCTCAGATGCCCATTAACTAGAAATGGAGATTTTACCATTTGTGCCTTTGGGGGGCATTTCTCTATGTGCCAGAAACTCAGTGTATTTCTACCAGGGGTTCACAGACTCTCACCCAATCCTCTAAGAATTTTATCACATCAGTTGGGTGCTAGCAGGGCTGGGTTTCTAAATAGGATCCCTACCCCCAAAATTCTTCATCCTTCTGGAATCATTCATGAGGAGCTGGTCTTGCCTCTAAAAACAAAGTTTGAGGATGTTTTTAAGTGCATAGATGGAAAGAATTTGGATAAATAATGCTATAACATCTTTTCATATGAAAACAATATTACAAATATTTGATTCTGTAGGCTGAGAAAGACACACATCATTGGTGGCAGGATGGCAGGCACTTAGGCCCATCCCTCCCCTCTGGGTACTTGTCCCCTCCTTCATTTGTGCATTGTATTTACTCTTTTCAAATGTTTTCTAATTGCCCAATTGAAGTATTTCTGAAATTTCATGGAGGGACAGTCTCTATGTATGTCCTCCCAGCTTCTGTATCATTGTTCTATGGTCTCCTGTCCTCAGCTTTCAACAGCAGATCCTGTTCACACATCTTCTCCCATCTCATTTGTCTGAAGGTGCACAGTCTCCACAAAGCCATTGCTCACCACCAATATCAAATTCAGTGGGCTTTTCTCAGTCCCTTCGTTCTTCAATGTTGCTGGGGCATCAGAGAGGTTGATCACTGTCTACCATCCTTGGTCTTTCTTATGGTTTCCTTTTTCCCTTTCCAAACATTGTCCAAGTTCTTACTGGTTCTATCCTCTGTCCTGCTTTCCTGCTTCATTCTTATTCTCTCTTCAGTCTGATTATTCTCTCTATTCTCTTCCCCCCTCTCCCCCTCCCTGCTTCCCTCCCTCCCACTCTCTCCCTAAGTCTCACTGTATAGCTGGCCTTGAACTCACAATCTTCTTACCTCAATCCCCAGAAGTTCTAGGATTACAGGTCAATACCACACATGGCTTATTACTTGTATCTGTCTCCACTCCTAGCCCTATCTCTATAGCGTTTCATATCTGTTTCTTCATTTTCCATAGAGACAGACATATGAGCCATTGAAATCAATGTTCTGCATTTCTTCCCCCTCCCATGCTTCCTCCACTGCTTCTCATACTGACTGGAGACCCCATTGTGCACCTAGTCTTCTCCCATCAGCCATTTAAACTCTTAGTCTCCAGGAAAGACACAGAGCACTTTTCTTACTATGCCTTGCGTCTGTCATCCTTCAGGCTTCACTAACTGTGCCTTCTGCTCTCGTGCCAGGACTGTGTAAGTTCAGGTCATTTTTAGCTCCTGCCAAAAGAGTTCTAGCAGACTTCCAACCCTCCAATGCTCCCATGTTTACTTCTTTCCTGGCTTTCTAAAACATGGTAAATTTATTTCTCAAACTCTCAATAACTCCCCAGAAGTTCCCAAAATGGAATCCAAATGTTTATGCAGGGAATGTAAAGGCTCCAGGAGACACAGACATTTTTGTGGCTGCTCAACACTGTCCTCTGCTCTTCTGTGATTCACCTGCCTACCTTCCCATTCTCCTGTTCCTGTTTCTTTCTCTGAGATGCATCTTCCTCATCAAACCTTGTCTCTGACTCTCAACAACCTCTATCATTCAGTCACTAAGCTTCCTGATTTCATGCAGTAGAGGTTGAGTCCTACAGAGCAAAGGAACAGCCATGTTTGTCAGGGAAATGCACACAGGCTTTCAAGGTGAGGAAGAACCTGTTTGATGATGCCATCCTTGAAATCCAAGGACCACATGTCCTACCTCTTCTCTGCACATCACAGATGCCCTCCCACCTTCCCCCATTTGTCTCTCCTGGAGACTGTGAGTTCCTTTAGTATAGGGATCTGTTGTATCACCCTTGCTGAGCACAGTCCTGGTGCTTTGCAGGCTTTGGTGAATTGTTGTTGAAGTGGACTGAACCAGAGTGGTCTAAGGCCACTGAGTTCATCAAAGGCCACAGGCTGGTTTAATAGCGGTGCCATCCGTGCACAGAAATACCTAGCCTGAAATCTGTACCCCACTACCATACAGTCTCAACCTAGCCTGCCAACTGGCTCTGCCCTTCCAAATGTTAACACTGTGTGTCAGCACGTGCGAGCTGAGTATATACACACCAAGTATCAACATGGCATATGGACATGTTGTCTATGGAAACTAACCTCAGTAAACTCACCAAATTTATAGTACTGTTAAACCTCCTGGGTTTGCTCTGAAACAAACCCAGATTTTCTGGTGTTTGAGTGTTCATTTTCTTCTGGCAAACACATCTTCCTGTTTACAAAGATTATTTAAAAGTTTAACTGGTTCCTTGAGCATCAGCTAGTTCTTATAATATAGGATTTTAATAGTATGAGTGTAAATGAATCAAAAACACATGGGTTAATACTACCCCTCTGAATCCTCAGGCTGTCTCAAAACTGACAAGAGACATTTGAGGAAAATATAGTTGGGGTTCTATCAGGTTCCAAATGCAGAGTGTTTTAGAAATACACGTGAGCCCAAGTGTACCTCACATGCCTCACAGACTGTCCCTTCACCGGTGTTTACAGGAAGGTGACACGCTGGTGAGTGTCCCACTGCTGTGTCAAAAGCAGTCTTCAGGGAGTGGGGTTTACTTTGGCTCTTGGTTTAGTCAAAGGTCTTATGGGCCCATGGCAAGGGAGGGGGTGTGAGTGAAGAAAATTGCTGGATTGATGATGGATGAGAAGCCAAAAAGAAGCGAAAGGACAATACGGTCTGCAAGTGCCCTTGGTGTCCTGACTCCTTCCTATCAGCCGGCCACTTCCAAGGATTGCCATCATCCAGAGCCTGAGCCTTCAACACAGGAAGCTTTGAAGCCCAAAGCAGCCTTCAGGAGGTGAGCTAGGCCTCAGTGTAGCTTTCGGTCCACCTAGGAACAGAGGGAAGCTTTCCTGCATGTTTACTATAGCAGCCATTAGGAGGTTGGAGTTTCTTCACTGTGGCAAGTGGGCGTGGCAGAGATGAAGAATAGGCTGCCTGACTGCAGAGCCATGCAAGGGCCCACCTGTCCCTTGAATGGAAAGTGTTCCTCGTTAGGAAGCTGTAGCTTGTTTGGCACAAGCTGAGTACCATCTGGGAATAAGAGGGTAACTGCAGGTCAAGATGACCTAGTAGGATTAGTTAGTTTGTATAAACAGTCCAAGTCCAGCTATGTTTCAGTTAAGCTGCACACAAAGAAATACCAAAGCAGCCAAGCCCTGCTTCACTATTACAGACTGTTTATTTGTGCAAGATCCCTAGAAGTCTGTTAACCCAGGAGACAGTCGTCTCTGGGAATGCATGGAACTTTCTTGGCAGTGCTAATTTTAAAGCTAGATTATGCTAGGCCTCTGAGAAAACAGCATAGAGAATAATTCTACCTCAACTCCTAGTGTGATGCAGGGACAGTGAGTTGGCTGAGAGAACTTTCCCATCATGAATGTGAGTTGATTTTGTTTCTTCCTAAGGAATGGACCCACTAAGAGTCCTGGATGTGGCTCACACCTTCAGGGAAGCAAGATGCTCATTTGGATAGTCTCAACCCATTTCTTTTGCATTTTGACATAACTGATGAGTCTCATAAATAAAATTTTCTCAGAATATGGGTCAATAAACATTTATTGAGTCCTTCCTGAGAGGCAGGGCCTGGTTACATAGATAATATGCACAGATAGCAAGAAAAAAATGTTAGATATCCAGGAAAATTATAGTGTGGGCCTGGAGCAGAGACAAAGAGACAGATGTGTTAGCAAATCATAAACATGTAATAAGATAAGTGCTAAACAGGGTTAAGGACAAAGTTCTAGGCGAGTGCAGACTCTGTTGAGAAGGAATCAACTCCCTGGAGAAATCAGAAAAGCCTGTACCTGAGTGAGGGCTTCTGTGCTGGGAAGAGACACTGCGGCCACAGCAACTCTTACAAAGGAAAACATTCAATTGGGACTGGCTTACAGTTTCAGAGGTTTATCCATTATCATCATGTGGGACATGATAATGTTACAAGCCCCTGTGATGCTGGAGAAGGAGCTGAGATCTTGGTCTGCAGGCAGCAGAAGGAATCTGTGTTGGGTGTAGCTTAAGCTGCCCCCACAGAGACACACTTCCTCCAACAAGGCCACACCCACTTCAACAAGGCCACACCTCCTAATAGTGCCACTCCCTATGGGCCAAGCATTCAGACACATGAGTTCATGGTGGGCACACCTATTCAAACCACCACTGCCTGCATATGGGGATTTGGAAGTATGACTTAAAGGATGGGTTAGAGTTTAATAGGTGGTCAGGGCTAACAGTACCTATAGAAGAACACATGAGCAGAGTGATCAGGAAAACAAAGAACTTGCCCACATGGATTCAGTAGAATTGATTTTTGATTAGTTCCCTTTGTGCCTCATTAAAGAGAGTGGTTTATTTTTCTGTGACCTGCATTTCTGCAAGTTGCTACATATCAGGTAAAAAGCCTTGGCTTTTCTCTTACAGCTCAACTCCATGGGCAGTCTTCATCCAGTCAAGCTTGCATGACATCTTGTACTCTTCAGGGGCCTTATGAGAGATTCAAGAGGAAGAAAATGACTGTTTTGGTTGTTTCAATGCATTTTCTCCAAGGCACATGTTAGCATGGCTTCCATATCCTCATTGCACTGCTTTGGGAAGAGGTTGGTTTTGGTGATATTTTATCTGTGCTCTAACAAATAAAACTTATCTGGGGATTAGAGGACAGAGCCAGTGACTAGATTAGGCATAGAGGCCAGACAGTGGTGGCACACACCTTTAATCCTATCACTCAGGAGACAGAGATCCATCTGGATCTCTGTAAATTCAAGGCCACACTGGGAAAAGAGGCAGGCAGGGTAGCACACGCCTTTAATCCCAGTACTTGTGATCTCATGCCTTTGCTTGGGAAGAACACACATCTTTAATCCCAGGAAGTAAAATGGCATGGCAGGAAGGTATATAAGGCATGAGGACCAGGAACTAGAGGCTTTTAGGATGTTCAGCTGTGGTCCTTTCCAGAAGAAGACTCAGAGGCTTTCAGTTGGAGGTAACAAGATTGGCTGAGGAGTTAGCAAGGTGAAGGTGACTATGGCTTGTTCTGTTTTTCTGATCTTTCAGCATTCACCCCAATATCTGGCACCAGAGTTTTTATTAAGATAAGACCATTTAGCAATTCATGTTACAGTTGGTGAAGGTGATCCTTTAGTTTTTTAAAAGCTATCCAGATTGACAGGTACTCAGCTTTGTCCCAATTATGTACTCAGTGGAAATATCACAACATATGCAGAGCAACGAAATTGGGGTTCCTAATATAAGCTGGGACTGGGACTGAGGTACTGTCACTCAAAGCCTTCCCCTGACAAG
Source organism: Onychomys torridus (assembly GCF_903995425.1). NCBI lineage: Eukaryota > Metazoa > Chordata > Mammalia > Rodentia > Cricetidae > Onychomys > Onychomys torridus. The sequence continues at coordinate 6,430,787 of NC_050461.1, read as the reverse complement.
CTCTATTCCTGGGGCAGGACCCAAAGCCGATTCACTTGTCCTGTGTATTCTTTCAAGGAGGTGTGGGTATCCCAGGATCTTCAATTGTCTGTTAGAGAAATTTGTGCCTAACAGAGACACAAATGTAGAGTTTCCTAACTTGAATGTCTCTTGAAGACAAGAAGTAAGCTGTAACTTCAAAAACGTACAATATTGAATGCAATCTCTCTATAACTCTTTACTGCAGGACATTGAAGAGCACTAGTAGTAGTCTAGCTAGTAATTTGATTTAATAGACTTTCACCTCTGTGGAAAACAAAAAATAGAGCCTGCAGAGATGACTCAACATGTGAGAGCACATTCTGCTCTTGCAGAGGACCTGAGTTCAGTTGCTTAAACCCACATGGTAGTTAACAACCGTTCGTAACTCCAGTTCCAGGGACTCAAACACCTTCCTCTGAATGCATGCACCCAGCACTCGTGTGGCACCCATATATTCATATGTACATATAGGTGAAATACTCGTAAATATAAAATAAAAATAGATTAAAAATAAAAAGTAAAGACATGCAATGCACTAGGGATAATTCAAATTCATTGGCATCAGTGTTCTCCTGTCTTGAAAAATGAAAACCAGACTAGAATCATATTTTGCATACCTGGAAAAATCTTCCAAAAGCACAGAGAAAGGGTTCCCATTGATCAAAATCAAAAGACATTGCACTGAGTCCGCAGGTGTTGGATGGAAGCAATCACAGCTGAGACTCTTCACAACTGCGGACACTAAATTCGGTTCCTGTTGCCTGATACGTATAAGACATTACTCATTGCCATACTTGGTATTTGAATTGTTCAGAACTGCTTTCAGATGCTCAGAATTGGGTGCCACTTCCAATGAATACTCCATTAAATTCCTAACTTTGCCCCACTTTAGTCTGGAAGCCAAAGGAGTCAACAATTAGATATTAAACAATTTCACAAGTCATAAGACTAAACCTCAAAACTGATTTTAAAAAATAGAAGCATAATTTGTTTTATACTTTTGTTTGTTATTTTGTTGTTTGTTTAGGATAGTGGAAGGTGTGTGCGTGTGTGTGTGTGTGTGTGTGTGTGTGTATGTGTGTGTGTATGTGTGTGTGTGTGTCTGTGTCTGTCTGTCTGCCTGCCTGCCTGCCTGTATATTTTACATTCTGGTCATTTTGGCACAAGCAAATCCCATTAGTTATTTAATGAAATGAATAATCCCTTTTAGTAATACCAGTTTATACCAAATCACACCTCTCCTCCAGAGCAAGTGTGTTCAGATTCTATCCTGGGATTGGCTATCTCTGTCATTTCTGACTCTGCAAAGACTATAGTGTATTTTCTCTTTTGTTACTTCTTTTGATCATTGGTTGTCCATTGAGGTAGACTGTAAAAATTTGATCATTTGCAGCTCTCATCTAGGGGAAGCAGATCCCAAAAGACTCTGTGATCCATTGATAGAACCTTAGAAGGAGAGTGAGTGAGAGAGACTTGAGTCCAGGAGCTAACTTCCAGGTTCGGAGTTAACCTACTGCACAGGAGAGCGTGCACACTAAAAGAAGTCATGGGCTCTGCTGATGGCCATTTGCCTGACATGTTTATTTCCTCCACAGTAAGACCTGCCACAGATGACATTAGGGTAGTGGCCACATGGCCCTTCAATCTGATAGTCTTTCAGCATTTGTCTTTATTTAGTGAGGGTCTAGAGGGACTGATCTAACAGCAGAGATTCCACATTTCTTTGCTTTAAGCTGCTCTTCCTTTACCTTGCCATGTGATCCAGATCTTCCCATTAGGTTCATATGGATTTTATGATACTGCATCCAGGGAGGCATTTTGCTACCAGAGAAGGCTCAATACACCTCTTCTCTCCCTTCTCCCTCCTCCTTCCTTGCTGAGCTTGGCTCTGAATCTCCGTTCTCATGTCTAATACCTCCTGAAATTGCTCTGCCTTTCTTTGCAGAATAATCTAACTTTATCTTAGCCTGTTTAACTCAAACAACTTCCACAAATCATAAAAGTTTTCAATTATGTAAAAGATCATTTACCTGAAAATAATCATTTTTTTGAGTTCAATAAATCAAAGAACCAGGGCTCGGTACTGGATTCTGTCATCCTTAGGAGGCAGTGAGGAAATTCTCACACAAATTTTCCTGTCATATGATTAAGTTCAAATGAGAGACTAATACATGTGCTAAGCAGAAGTGGTACCAATTTACACTTCAGCAGTTATGGCGGAAGTCAGACAATTAAATTCATTCTGTCTTAATAGACACCATATTCCAGATTAATTTCAAATGCTTCCCATACTTTTTAATGGTTCCTCTGGCCGCTGTTCAACTGGATAGCCTTCTCGTTAGGAAGTTCTTCCAAACCTCAGTTGCCTTATCTAGAAAATGGAGACAATACTTGCATGCCCCAGTTTGTGACTATCAGGATGTCCTAACAGGACACACCCAGTCATACTGCCTGCTTATTCTAGGCTATTGCCAGTTCTGAGCCATGTATCCTCTCATACCAACAAGGTGTGTCTATGATGATTTATCACTTTATCCCCCATGGACAGCATAATGTGGCAAAGGCTGGGTTTGGGTACATGGTTTAAAGATGTTTGTCAGTTGATTTTTCCAGATTAAATTTTTGTCTGTCTGTCTGTCTCTCTATCTTCCATCTCTCTGTCTCTGTTTTTGTTGGTATCTTTGTTGCTATCGTCCTCTATGTTGTACATGTATAATATACACATACACTGTATAATCATATTCTTAAACATGTTTCAGTATAGAACTTTTCTGCATTTATTTACAACATGAATTTATGTGATTATGTGACAATAGAAATATTATCTTTGGAGAAGAGAAAAGAGATACAAGATAAGAAGTCTTGGTGACTCAACATTTGGAACCATAGACTCTTAAACCTGGGAAGAAGTTAAACTCCCATGCTCATTGGAATTGTATTTATGGCAAGTAGAACTTTAGCTCTTAAGATTCTCCCTGGGAGACACACATTCCTCTGTGCTCTGATGATCTTATCTGACTGTGCAGGGTAAGGAGCTCCTTTGAAGGAACAGACCTGATGAGAGTTGGTTGTCATTTTGTTAGTGACTTTTCCTCCCCAGATGGAATGTAACCCCAGAGTTGTGTTTCTTATATGACTCATACTGCATCAGACTTCATCTTTAACCCATTTATGGAGGATGCTGTAAGTTGGTGTGGTGTCTTGAGAATATAAAGAACGACATTTAAAAAAATTCAAAAAGGCTTTGTAGAAATTGATCACTAATTTAAAATGAACTGTTCCCAGCAGAAGTACCTAACATTTTCTGGGGAAGAGGTATGGGTTGTGGTTTTTTGTTTTGTTTTGTTTGTTTGCTTTGGTGTTTCAGGGTGTGTGTGTGTGTGTGTGTGTGTGTGTGTGTGTGTGTGTGTGTCTATGTGCTTTTGTCTCTCTCTCTCTCTCTCTCTCTCTCTCTCTCTCTCTCTCTCTCTCTCTGTGTGTGTGTGTGTGTGTGTGTATGTGTGTGTGTGTGTGTGTGTGTGTGTGTGTGTGGTTGGTGTTGATAGAGATTCACTCCACAGTTTGCACATAAACCACAAGTGCTGAACTACTGAGTTATACCCCAAATGTAACTTTTATTCCTTAAATATACATGTTTTAGGAAGTATATTTGCTAGACTGACAATTCAACAATGCCCTTCATAGTGTCTCTTATCCAATGCCACATTTCCCTTGAGTCTTAGTAATTTGACCTTTTTTTGCCTTCAGCCTCTCCTCAATCATGAATCAAGCACTCACTACATGACTCACACTGTTAAACAGCATAAGACCCTAGCATTTATAGAGGACCAAATGTAAGTTAATGAGCTATGTGCCTACATATTTCAGAGTTGAAGATTACATAACATGTTCCATCACACCACAGTTATAAATATACCTTCACAGCTTCATGAAAAGTCACATTGTATTTTAGAAGTCTACCACAGGATAGCCCAGGCAGAGAGGTGAGCCCATTTGTCTTCTCTTCCAAGTCCTGATTATGACCTGTGTACCTAGTCACTTTGTGTGGGCACCTGAACAGTCAGGCCAGCACGTACCAACTCAACTCATACAGTTCTTCAAACAACCCAAGAATTTCACCTGCTAAGCCTAGATGTAAGTACACCATATATTTAGGCTTTCTTCTGGTAGATAGTTATTGGAAAATGACTTGTGTAGACACCAAAACGAGGGTCAGACTATTTGACAAAAGAGTTCTTGATGTCTACATAAGCAGAGAATATTCTAGAAGTAGGGAACATGAAATCTGGGAAGATTAAAAATCCAGCAGGTACCTGTTGTTGGCCCAGAGGATTTTGTTAACTCACGTGAAGAGACACATTTGGAAGATTGTGAGGTCTCTGCAGCCCGAAGCCTTTCCCAGGTGTAGTAGGGGTGCTTGTGTTGATAATGAAACATGGTTCAAGTGGGTGGAAGATTCTCACTTTAGATCCCATTGAGGAGACAGATGAGCATACAGTGGGGGTCTTTGCACTGACCTTTATATAGCATTGTGCTGAAGTGAGATGGAAAAGGATAGCATCACTGAGAGTGTTAAGAGATTTGTAATTTTAGCCAAGACTTAAAGGCTAAACCTTAGCAGATAGTTTTGGATATGGATGGTACAGAGAGCATTAGAGATGAAAGTGAAGAAGTAGCTACAGTCAGAATGTGATGGGCCTTGAGTTTGCACTTTACTTTTATGATATGAGATAGAAACTGGTGAGAAAAAGATGAAGAGATGATGTCAAAACTATGGATTTAAATTTGGAAGTAGTAGTGCAGGCCTATATGCTCAATCCTGGGATGGCTCAGACAGAAGAGTTTAAGGATACCTTGGGCTACAAGTTGAAACCCAGTCTCAGAAAAAGAAAATCTAAACAAAACAGAATGTGTGAATCTCAAGGCAATAGGAAATTGCTGAAATATTAAGCAAGTCTTTGTGTTTTAGAGCAATGATGATGGGTGTAGTATGGAGAGCTGAGGGCAGAGTGTGCAAATAGCATAGCGGGAGGCCATGGGTTAAGAATCCTGTTCATAATGGTCTTCATGAGACGTGATAGATAAGGGAATGGGGTCAGTGATAGGAAAAGCGACATTCACGGGATAGAGATAAATTCCACACTCTAAGTTGGACGTTCCTGTAATTATGGGAACAGACTGAAAGAGGAACTGATTATCACTGATTTCCAACTAATGTGGTTTGTGTGAGAACAAAGCCCTGTGTTGGTTTTCCTTATGTGTGACCCACCACAAGGCTGCACAGACAGGAACCATCCACAGAGGAGCTGGGCTATGTATGTTCTCCAAAGGAAGGAATCACATATACTTCCAAGATGACAGAGAAGCCGGGCTATGTATGTTCTCCAAAGGAAGGAATCACATATACTTCCAAGATGACAGAGAAGCCTTGCCCACCTGTTTTCATATTCTTCAATAACCTGCCTGTGTGAAATATTTAACCTATTGATTTAATATTACTCCACCTTGAATATCTGGCATTTGGTATTCAGTAAATCTAGTCCTTTGGCATCTTCTCTTTGTACATCATTGATGGGACATTTGAAAAAAGCCAGCCTATCCTGGGTCAGGGCATGTTATTGGAGATAGATTCACAATAACTGCAAAGTTCTTAAGGCCATGTACATTTCATTCATATCTTTTGTTCTCAAACCTAAGAAAGGTCTGCTATAACGGGCAGTTCTTAGGTTTAATCATTCTTTTCTCTTCACCCTAAAAGTGAGAAGCCATGATAGTTCATTTCAATTGCTCTGTTCAACTCAACTTTTATTCTAGTTTATAACACTTTATACATAATGATTAAGAACAGATAACAAGGCATACATATTTCTGTCAATCTAGCCAATAAATTGAAGTACTGTGCCCTGTTCTTAAGATTGGTCAAAGTGCAGGGAAAAAAGAAACTCTTGTTTGAATGTTTCAATTCTTACCCTGCTTAGCAAAGTTTCCCTTTGCCCAGCAGTCAGGGAAGACCTTAAGGACCTGACATTTATTCTTATAGGCACATCACGAGATATGGGCTAAGTTGCTTAACTCTTCAGTATGATCTCCCATATCTACCCAAAAGGCAGCTGATGGTGCTCTTCCCATCAGCATTTATTAAGCGTCTATTTTCGTGAGCCACTGTACTAGGCACTATACCAGAGATATGGAAAAGATCTACGAGATAAGGAAAGAAGATGTCTGAGTGTCCTTGACAGAATGAGACCATGTCAAGATAAGAGATTACATATGCAAAGATTCACAAAGTTGAAGGAAGGCCTTAAACGATGTGGTTCTAAAATACATTTGGTTTATGATACAGACATCAACAAAAATAGAAAAGAATTAGCATTTCCCAAAGAAGAAACTACTCAGGGCCAAAAGTGTAAGAACAGTTTGGAGAGTTATGGAAAGAGTGAGGTGAAAGAGAAAATAGGAGTGGCTGGCTGGCTCAGTGGGTGCAGATTCTTGCCACCAAGCCTGATGACCTGAGTTCAATTCCCAGAGTCCACACAAAGAAAGGAGAGAGAAGACTTCCTCTGCACACGCACAAACACAAATAAGTAGATTTAATTGTTTTAAAGCCAGGATAAAGCATGTAATAACCGATACATTTATTATAAATACTTGCAAAAATGAGTAAAACCATTCCAAGTATAGAATCTGTATTTATTGTCTGCCCTCCTTCACCTTGCTCTGTTTTCTGAGAAGCTGACCCCGTGAACTGAATCACTCAGGCTCTTTGTCATTGTTGGGTTTGGCCAGTGAACACCAGAGATCCGTGTTCTTCCTGGGTCACTGCCTTCTTTGGTTGGCTCTCCGGAAGGACTCAGTTTTACAGATTCTGGTAGCATTGCCTTTGCCTATACGTACTAACAGCTTCCTGAAGTTGCGTGTTTTTGGATGCCTAAGCATTGCTCTCTTGTTCCTCCAGCCTGCCCATACCTCAGTAAATTGTCGATTACCCAATCCTCACTGAAAACATCCAAATGCTTTTAAATAAAGCCACAAAAACTCTTCTATAGACTCCATGTTTTTCACATGAAAAAATAATAATACCCCAAAACAATAACATCAAATTTTCTAACTGCCTTCTCCATAAGATGTTCCTGAGATGTTCAATTTTTATTTGAGGTTCTGAAAGATCTCACGCAGATGCATCGAAATCTTTTGGTGAAAATAATTCACTATGAAAATAACTTTGAAGGGGTGAGAAACCCCAGACAGTGTCCTGCATACCCTTCTTTCCCTTCACGTAGTCGATGACGTGCATTGTAAGTCAGAAGAAAGGAAAACATTCAGTAATTCTGGCTTTTCTTAGGCAATACTGAGTTTTGCAGGGCTGGGGACAGGATTTTATCAGAGAATTTAGAGTGTGCACACATCAGAGTTTTATGTGGCACATGGAGAATCCAGTGAGGTAGAAGCAGTCTGCAGTCTGAGTGGACACTCATTTGATCCAGGGTTAACCATTTGTGACTCATTTCACCACCCCCTGCTCTAGTAACAAACATACTACCAAGTGGGGAGCTATAAATGAGTTCATTTCCTGCAGGGAAGATTTTTAATGAGGTTCTCTAGCTGGCCACACATCAACATAAAATGATAAAATGCTGATTGTTGATCTCTCCTCTTAAGGCTCGTGATGTAAACCCTGGTCCCTGTTCTTAAAACAAAACTAGCTTAACATACAAGATTTCATCGGGACAAAGAAAAAAATTGATCAATGTAAGTCTGTCTCTGGTGACCCTGTTAGGGACTTTTGAATAAATCCAAGAGATTTCACATCAGAAACCCATTACCACTTGACCTGGTGTCATGGAAAACATGACAATTTCTAATGCTTTACTTGGAAAACTTTGAACTTTGGTTAACTCACTGTTCCCAGCCTTAAAAGTAGGGAATTGAGGTGGGTTAGAGGATGGGGAATTAACAGTGCAAACCTCTGTCTATGGGAGCTAGAAGGTCTACGTGGAAAAACATTCATTTCTTCTCCAAGATCTGTTTGTATGTTGCCCTTTGAATACTGATAGCCTGAGGGGCACAGAGGCAGTGGGATGACCAGGAGTTAGCAGGGAGTGGTAGATAAGAAATGAAGCTGAGGGAAGACAAGGTATTCTCTCATTGACTTGTCAACTGTCATCAAGTACAAGTTCCGGTAGCTGTAACGCACAGGGACAACCTTCAAACCCCAAATGATCTTACTGACTGGAACTTAGTCTGTTGCTTGCAATATCAATTTTTAATGTTTAAGTTATTCCTTTCATACATTTGAAATATATGTACCAGGAAATTACTGTGCAATACAGAGACACTGTAGATCCAAGCATGGAACAATACCAAAGTCCTATCCTACAGCATTTACATGTTTTATTTTGAAACGAGGTCTTGTTTTGTAATACAGAATGGCCTAGAATTCAATATGTAGCCCAAGCTCACTTGAAATTTATGCCAACCCTACCCCACCCCATCCGCGCTCCCCACCTCATTACCTCCATGAGCTACCACACCTGGGTTAGGAGTTTACTTTCAACTGGAGGAAATAGAGAATAAAATAAAGTGCAAATCACTATGTAATACAATGTCTGGGATCCTGAATACTAATGTCTAAGGGAGTCTCATTGGTTCCTCCTCACACAGGGTGGAGCTTATGATTCTTTGAAAAAGCCCACACTCAGAGCAGAAGGAGATTTCTTTGAACCATCTGTATGGAGCTGAGCTCAGACCTGCCCCACCTCAGGAAGGAGCCTGGTGGAATTGCTCCCCTCTTTGCCTACCTACATTCCACTAGTCCTTAAAGATGCCTTCCCAAGCTTGCCTCATTCAAGGTCCAATGACTTTCTGCTTTCAGAATTCACTTGAGACAATGGATGATCTATGATAATAATGATCTCTTTTTATTCAAATGTGTTATTAAACTTTTTCATTCAGATTGTTTAAAAGCGTTCTCATTATGTTGGTCCATTTTCCATTGTTCTAACAAAATACCAGAGGCTGGGTTAATTTGTGAAGAAAGAAGGTCTATTTGCCTCAGAGTTCTGGAGGGCCTAAACCATGGCACTGGTTTCTGCTTTAATCTGGGGAGAAATGCATGGCTGGTGCCATCATTAGGTGGGAACACAAATGTAGATCATATGGCTTGACAGGAAGCTAGAGACTGTGGATGAGATACTCTTGCCCTTTTTAAAATCCACCCTTGTCAGAACTAACTGTGACGACTGTATTTGTCCCACCCAAAAGAAGCATCTTCAATGACCTACTACTGACCAGTTTGCTCCTTATTTTAAAGGCTTAGGTCTTTGTCACATCACCATGTTGGGGACCAAATTCTTAGGACATTAACCTCTGGGAGTAGGGGGCAAACTATATCTGATCTGTAGCAATCATGATTCTATTTTTATTATTTTATAATTTTATAAATTCCTCAGAGATGAGACATTTTAAAGTTTTTTTTTTTTCCTTTATGTTCTCAGGGCATTCACGTAGTGTCTTCTACACTACTGACTTTTAATATGGATTCCCCTCCTGGAGGTTTACAGAAGTAAACTATCTCAAATTGAAAAGGAGAGTCTAGTTCTTAAACTCTCACTTAGAATATGTCTTCCTTTGAGTGTGTGATATGCCTTAAGATATTTATTTAAGAGGGAGAGCAAAGTTGTCTAAAGTACTCCAGGGTAGCTGAGACACAATGGAAGCCTTGAACCATTATGGGAAGAATCAATAGTTGTTTTATTAGTATTTAACCTGGATTTTTTTAAGCACACAAAATTAAATGGATCTGAACCTAGACTGTCCCTGGTATCTCTGTATTAGTCAAGTCTATCCTTTTATGAGAGGACTCACCCCACACCCCTATTCACATAAAATATTGTTCTGTTTCTTAAGCAAGAATGGCAGAGTTGGGTGGGAAGTAAGCACACATGAAATCAAACACAGCTTTTATAGATGTGTTTATGCTCAATCTAGAACTCTTTTTTACTCAGAATTTTCTGGGCCCCGGGGGACTGAGCAGTAAGTGATGCTGAAGGGAAAGGTTTTGAGATATAATCATGTTTGGTCACATGAATGTGATCTTTCTTGAGGATATGCAGGTATCCTAGAATTCTTTCTAAAAGCAAGAAAGGAGAAATCTGGGCAGAAGTGGGTTTATAGTGGTAATCATAATGATGTGAAACAGCTTCCAACCCCCTCCACAGAGCTGACCTCCCACTCTTGACATTCACTTGATCAATAAATGAGTTCCCTCCATCTTCTCTTGTTCTGATCACCTGATACCCAGCAATCCGAAGACATTGTGCTAGGAGCAGCTTCTGACTCCTGGAGGTCAGACTGCTAGCTTGGATGGAGTAAAGGGACGTGATAGCATACTTTGCTGGTGATGTTATTGTAACTGTGTGTCTGTTATCTGGGAATAGAGCCATAATATGAAACCTTAGTTCAACTTCTGTGTATATATCAACTCTAGGGTCCAACTTCTGTGTGTATCTATCCCAGATATGGCTGATGCCCTGTACCTCTCTGAAGCCTGGAGATAAACTTAACATTTTTAGACTTAGATGTTAGAGACAAATGTTCAAACCATTTGGTATCAAAATGGGACATATAGGAAGATAAGGGAGACAGCAATCTAAGAAGTCAGGAAACTACTTCTTTATCAGCAAATACTAATTGACATTTCAAGATACTCTGCTGGGATTTATGAGCAGAGAGGAGAAGGATAATTCATTTTCAGAGCATCTGAAATGTGAAATTACAGATTGTATAGTAATCTGTAGGACAGTATGTGTGCTGATTTGTTTTTGTGTCAGCTCCACACAGCTACAGTCATCTGGGAAGAGGGAACCTCAACTGAGAAAATGCCTCCCTCAGACTGGCTGCAGGTAAGATTGTAGGGTGAAGGGGCATTATCTTAATTAATGATTGATATGGAATGATACACTCCACTGTGGATGGTGCCACTTCTGGCCAGCTGGTCCTGGGTGGTATAAGAAGTCAGGCTGTCCGCTCCATTGGGAACACAGTAGAAAGCAGCATTCCTCCATGGTTTCCTCTTCAGTTCCTGCGTCCAGATTTGAACCCTGCTTGACTTCCTGCCTTGCTTCCCTCAGTGGTGAATTGTGGTTGAGACACGTAAGCCCAAAATACCTTTTCCTCTCCAAGTTGCTTTTGAGCATGATTTTCATCCCAGCAATAGAAAGTAGGCTAAGACAGTATATTAGCTTGCTTGATCTGCTATAATAAAGTACCACAGAGTGCATGACTTAACAGAAATTCTGAAGGTTAGATGCCCGATACGACACTATCAACAAGCTGGGAATTTGGTATCTCTTCAGGCTTCTTTCTACAAGTGTCAAAAGATACTTTCTCATCATGTCTTCACATAGCATTTCCCTTGAGAAGGAGCATCTCTAGTCACATCATTAGCTCCTTGAGGTGAGGACACTAGCTTGGTTCTGGTGAAAGGATTTGAGCATCATGCTTTGCTGTTGGTGATCCTATAAACTCGTGTCTTGTAAGCTGTGTGTGGTTGAAAGCACTCTGTCCAAGGACAATCCAGCAGGGCCTACATGTGTCTTCTTCTGCATGGTGCTTCTTGTTTCATAGGAAGGAAGCTTTCTTCTTGATCAAAAGTTTCCAGCTTTGTACATTTTGGTAGTATATGGCTTTGTTATTATTGTAACAATTATAGTCTATAACAGTTATAGTCCGCAGCTGAGAATTAGAGAAATAAGATAATTCCTTCCCTTGTATGTGTTTAGCATTTTCATGATGAATTGCACAGAAGAGAAGTCCTCCATTCTCCCAGCTGAGAACCAATGACAAGCAACAGTGGTATGGACTTGAGTAGGATAATTGGTGTTTCTGGAATATAAGGGAATTGTGGATTGAATCAAAAAGTTATGTTCCTCCCAGGAAGTTGCAGGTGGGTAAAGCAGTTTGAATTTAGTTTTGAGGATTAAAAGAGAGAAATTCCACTTTCTGAGGCACTGAAAAATGTAAGCAGTATGTGACTCAAAGATGTCCACCATATGGATTTGAATGGATCGGCTTTCAGAGAACAGTGACATCAGAGAACAATTCTGAACTTCTGAAGCCCCATGAGCCCAGGAAGCGGGAGACGGTCTAAATGCCCTGAAATTAATTTTCCTGCTTTTATTATGTTAGCCAGTGTTTTCATTTTAGTATTGATACCCAGAAGCAGTTTCTCAAAAGACCCACTTAAAAAAGATCACTTCAAATAACCAAGTGACACTATTCATTTACGTGACTGACTAGAACATGAATTTCAAAAATTGCTGAATTGTGTCAAGCTGAAATGACCAGAATCAGTTTCATACAGACTGAGTCAACTGGAGGATTTGCTCAAACTATTACAACTGTGAAATGAATGTTCAAATAGGCTGCCGATGTTAAAGTCTAGATAAAAGACATGTAAATGTTAACTCTTTATGGAAGATGTGCTACCAAATCAAAGATGTGATGAGCTTCTGCTTAGCCAAAGTACTATATGAAGAAGCTATTTGATTTAGGGGGTAAATTTAGACGCTATCCATCTCAAATTATGTAAATTATACTTGGTGTCATGGTAATATAAAGGGAGTGATCTCATGCTACCATAAAATGTATACAAGTAGAACTAAGTTAAATACTATAGCTTTTAAAATTAAAACAACTCCTAGGACACCAGTTAGTAATGGTTACTGATATGAATTCACAACATGCCCCCACAGTTGGACATGCCCCGCAGACCTAGGCACTTCCGCCTAGCTATTTCTTGTTCAAAATAGCCATTTCCGGGTCAAAATATCTCCCGTGACCAGGACCCTGAGACTTTGCATGGTTGTGTAAAGCACACGGCAGAGCCGTGTGATCTATGTGCATGCGTGGAGTAGCCACATGGGTTCATGTATGCAGGCATGGCCCACCCTTTATAAAGCCGGCACCATGTTCCCCGGCCTCACTTTCTCTTGACCACATGTGTTTCCCACAGGCCTGTTCACGTCTGTCTCTTTCTTTCCTATCTTAGTAAAAACTCTTGTTAGTGGATCTTGTCATGTATGTGACATTTCCTCAAGGGGTAAGAGCGCCGCCAAATAACTTAACAGTTACATGATGGGATTTTTGCATATATTGGAAAGAAAAATCCAGTTTTGCTGGGCATTCTGGAAGGAAGCGTGTGCCCTTGCAGACAATAAAGCAATGAAATTGAAGACAAGAGTTTCTGGAAGTAACTTGATCTAGCCTTGGGTAGACTCCTAAGGGGCTGGCTTCCCTAGTTATGGCACAGTGCTCCAAGAGGAAACAGCACAAATATTTCCCTTCCTATTTTTCCCCTAACTCTGCTTTTGAGTCTGACTAGAGTCCAAAATCTCCTTGTGGCCCCTGTCCCATTCTGGCTGCTTGTATTTGTGAGTAGAAAGCATGCCTGCCTCTAGGCTCTATCTTCAAATCATGCAATCATTTACTGAAGTTTTTTTTTTTTTTTTAATGTGAAATTTCTGTAACAGTAAATGTTAGCTTCATTCATCAGGTGGTGTTCTTACAGTGCAGGCTTTTCAGTGGACAGTGTTCTTACAGTGCAGCATTTTCAGTGGACAGTGTTCTTACAGTGCAGCATTTTCAGTGGACAGTGTTTTTACAGTGCAGAGTTTTCAGTGGACAGTATTCTTACAGTGCAGCCTTTTCAGTGGACAGTGTTCTTACAGTGCAGCCTTTTCAGTGGACAGTGTTCTTACAGTGCAGAGTTTTCAGTGGACAGTGTTCTTACAGTGCAGCCTTTTCAGTGGACAGTGTTCTTACAGTGCAGAGTTTTCAGTGGACAGTGTTCTTACAGTGCAGAGTTTTCAGTGGACAGTTTTCTTACAGTGCAGCCTTTTCAGTGGACAGTGTTCTTACAGTGCAGAGTTTTCAGTGGACGGTATTCTTACAGTGCAGAGTTTTCAGTGGACAGTGTTCTTACAGTGCAGAGTTTTCAGTGGACAGTGTTCTTACAGTGCAGCCTTTTCAGTGGACAGTGTTCTTACAGTGCAGCCTTTTCAGTGGACAGTGTTCTTACAGTGCAGAGTTTTCAGTGGACGGTATTCTTACAGTGCAGCCTTTTCAACCATCTTGTCTGCATTCACAGTTGCACCTCCTACCATTTTCTATAGGATACTTAAGGTAGTATCATCTTTTAACCAAATCATACCAAGAGAGCTTTCTTACTGTGAGAAGATAAAACAACCAGTACCACCATGACAGAGCAGGAAGCTGTTTTTAAGACAGCTTAGCATGTTACAAATGACAAGAAACATTCAGTATAAGAGCTGTAATAGCAGAGAATGCTTACCATCACATTTAGTAACATACTCATGGAAGGAAGGACCAGGTCAAGAGCATTCAACAAGGAGATGCCTTCAGAGGGCAAAAGTTGCAAATAAATATTTTGAGCTCTGCAGCAACTCTGGGCAAGGCACAGTAACAGCAGGCCTGGAGCACTGCTGTGGTTATTTTTAAAGGCAATGATTCACTGTAATTCTTGAGTTCCCTTTCCATGATGATCTAACAAGTTTGTCTCTTTTAGAAAGGAGTTTAGCTGTGTTTTCCCAAGGAAGCTTTTGTTCACATGTGTGAAATGTGAATGGATCCATTTGGAGATGAATTGGTCTTAGAGGGATTTTTTTTGAATTTGAAGCACTGGGTCATGAAGATGGGGCTTCCTAGAAGCTATGCTGCCAAGAAGGGACCTTCCACTCTGAGAGGCTCTGAGCATACTGGTAGACTCATGGTCTTCTCCCAGAACACTGTCCACGTCATTCTGTTTAAGTCTCACCGGGAGGAGCCATCCTGAGAGTGGCTGCCAGGGGAACCAGACTCTTGCGTGTTGTCTTTTCTTTCCTCTCCAGAGTTGGTCTCCTCATGTTTAGAGAAAGAGACTCTCAAAGCCAGGAAGCCAGTCAGACGTCCAAACCATGTAGTGACGTGGAGGCCTCTGTGAACCGGAAACAGACATGTACTGCATCCCTTTCCAACTCAATCAGTTCCAAACATTGACCTCTAGTGCTTCGGGGGCTTGGCTGTCGGCCCAAACTGTACCCTGTGTAGAGGCAGGCAATGTACAGTTCATGGAGGTCACTTTTATTTTTTGTTTTTACTGTTTAAAGAGAGAGTTGGGTGTATAATCTTGGCACTTTTACAAGAGGCTAGTGGAGGAGAGGAAAGAGGAAAAAGTAAGATTGTTTTTAATTCATCAAACTGCTGCTGATTTAGAAATAATAAACACAAGTCTGTTTCCTTGATTATTTTATAAATAGCAAATATTTGGGTGAGGAATCTGATAAGTGCACAGACTATAGGAATTGTTTATCAAAATGATGCGTCAGTTAAAAAAAAACAAACAACAGTCCCCCCCCAAAACCCTTGAGTATGTCTGTGAGATTCCTCAGTCTCATTCCCAAGGTCCTTAGTCATCATTCCCCTTGTCCTTTGAACTGAATCAAAGCAACACAGGGCCTCTGAGAAGAAAAATTGGTTCCATTATGCAAAAAGCAATAAGGTAGTGCCCTTCCCAGCAGTTAATAGGCAGGAATGTTGTAAAATACTGTGTGGTTTTCAAATACCAAGGCGGAAGTTTTCTGGTTCACAGTCTTCCTAGTCATCAGGATTGGCCTTCTGGCTTTCTCAGGCATTGCAGAATGTTCCCATGTTAGGCAGAGGATCTGTGTCCAAATGGGCTGCTGCCTGGACCATGGCTAGTCCAGCCCTGAGCATGAATCCAGGGTGCTGTGACCCTGGGTTCTAAGATTTCAACAGTGCCGAGTTACTGTAAGAACCTCCTAACTGAAGCCACGGACCCAAACATACAGCAAATCACATTTAAATGAGCAACACAGGCCCTGAAAAGGAGGGAAAATATAAACTGTGGTCACCTCATTCTTCTGATATTTAAAAATTAACATGGAAATGTTTTGTCCATTTGGGTTTGGGGGAACTTAGGATGGAAACATTTTTCTGAAGCTCTTGCACATGGCATATTGATTTTTTAAATTATTAGACAACAAAAGAGAGGGTAAGAAAGCAATTTTTAATGGTATGTCTTTGTTCAACAAACACTTTCTGAGCATCGTTTGTGGCCAAGGTGGAGACAGGTTCTGAGGAGAGAGTGGTGAATGGCGAAGACGTGGTTCCAGAGGTGCTCCAGGACGGAAGGCACTCACTGTTTTCACAGTTCTTGAGGTGAAGACCTGCTTCAATGGGAAAGGAAAATGCCAAGGAACCATTCACACACACACACACACACACACACACACACACACACACACACACACACACACATATACACACATATACATACATACACACATACACACACATACACACATATACACACATACATACATACACATATACACACATATACACACACACACATACACACACACATACATACATACACATACACACACATACACACACACATACACACACACACACACACATACACATACACACACATACACATACACACACATATACACACATATACACACACATATACACACACATACATACATACACATACACACACACATACACACACACATACACACACATACACATACACATACACACACATACACACACACATACACACACATACACATACACACACATATACACACATACACACACATACACATACACACACATACACACACATACACACACATACACATACACACACATATACACACATACACACACATACACATACACACACATACACATACACACACATACACACATACACACACACATACACACACATACATACACACACACATACACACATACACACACATACACACACATATACACACACACATACACACACATATACATACACACACACATACACACACACATACATACACACACATACACACACACACACACACACACACACACACACACACACACACACACACACCCAGGGAACCATACTAGTTTCCTATTTCTTTCCCTTTTAAAATAAATATTTTTATTTTATAATTAATTTAATTTTACATATCAGCCATGGAGTACCCTGTCCTCCCTCTTCCCACCCCCTAGACTTCCCCCTCAATCCACCCCCCATTCCTACCTCCTCCAAGGCAAGGTCTCTCCAGGGGATTCAGCCAAGCCTGGTAGATTCAGTTGAGGCAGGTGCAGTCCCCTCCTCCCTGCACCAAGGCTGAGTAAAGTGTCTCAACATAGGCCCTAGGTTCCAGAAAGCCAGCTCATGTACCAAGGACAGGAGCCAGTCCCGCTGCCTGGGGCCTCCTAAACAGTTCAAGCTCAACTGTCTCACTTATCTAGAGTCTTGGGCATATACCCAAGGAACGCTCAATCATACCACAAGGGCATTTGCTCAGCTATGTTCATAGCAGCATTATTTCTAATAACCAGAACCTGGAAACAACCTAGATGCCCTTCAACTGAAGAATGGATAAATAAAATGTGGTACATATACACAATGGAGTACTCAGCAGAGTAAAACAATGACATCATGAGGTCTGCAGGCAAATGGATAGAACTAGAAAATATCATCCCGAGTGAGGTAACCCAGACTCAGAAAGATAAACATGGTATGTATTCACTCATAAATGGATACTAGATGTAAAACAAAGGATAACCAGACTGCAACTCACAACTCCAGGGAGGCTACCTAGTAAAGAGGACCCTAAGAAAGACACAGGAATCACCCAGCAACAGAGAAATGGATGAGATCTACTGTTGGATGAGAGCAAACTGGAGGTGGGGATTGGGGTAATGGAGGGTAAGGGTGTGTCGGGGAAGTAAGCTTAGGGGAGCAGGAGGTCCCAGCTGGATCAGGAACAGAGTGGGAGAACAAGGAAAGAGACACCATGATAAATGAAGACCCCATGGGAATAGGAAGAAGCAGAGTGCTAGAGAGGTCCCCAGAAATCCACAAAGATACCTCCACCATAGACTACTGGCAATGGTCAAGAGAGTGCCTGAGCTGACCTACTCTGGTGATTGGATGGCCTAACACCCTAACTATCATGATGGAACTCTCATCCGGTGACTGATGGAAGCAGATGCAGAGATCCATGGCCAAACCCCAGGTGGAGGTCTGGGAGTCCAACTGGTGAGAGAGAGGAGGGATTATATGAGCAAGAGACATCGAGACCATGATTGGAAAAAGCACAGGGACAAACAGCCAAACTAGTGGAAATACATGAACTGTGAACCAATAGCTGAGGAACCCCATGGAACTAGACCAGGCCCTCTGGATAAGTCTCCTATTTCTTGCAACTTGTTTTCAACCTAGAACCTTGGGCAGTTAAAAGTCATCAAAACTCTCAGCTCTACCACACTGTGTCTGGTAGTTCCAGATGTCCAAGTCTTCCCATAGCAGTTCAACCCAGTTTGTTCCTAGGCCAAACCAGGAGGTAAAAGAACCCTCCTTGCTTACTGAAATACAAACCACTCTGCACAGGAGGACTCCAACCCCACGGCAAAGCACGCTGCTCTTGGAGACAGTATTATAATGTTGACCTATCGGCTCTTTGAGTCAACGTCTTCATGAACTTCAAAGTTGCTCAAAATCCTAAATCAAGAAAATGGCTGTTGGGCTACAGAGATGGCTTGGTGTTTAAGAGCATGCACTGCTCTCGAGAAGGAACCACATTTAGTTCCAAGCAACCATGCTGGGTGCCACACATCTGCATGTAACTCCAGCTCCAGGGGATCAAACACTGGCCCCTAGTGTCACCTGCTCATATATGTACACACTCTCATAGCTCCACAATTTAGAAGAAAATAAATCTTGAAAAAAAAAAAAAAGAGAAGAAAATGTTTCCTGTTTTGTTTTGTTTGTAGCAAACATTTCTGTAGCTCAGGTTGGCCTTTTAACTCACAGCAATCCTCCTGCTTCAGCCTCCCAAGTACTAGGATTGTAGGCATAAGCCACCACCTAATTAAAAATACATTCTTTAAACCAAATTTATCTCAGGGTCTTTGAAGTTCTTGATACAGCCTTAATAAAGCAAATTACCAGAAGTTCTAAGAGGAGCAAGCCTGAAAAGGATTAAACTTGGCCCCGGGAGGCATAAAATTCCATTTGTCAGTTTTTAAGCAGGCAAGGAGAAGTATGGGTCCCTATCATCTCCCAATACAGGCTCTATTCCAATCACAGATGAGGTACAAGCTCAGTGGAAGACCCTTGCAGCTGACGACCTTGTTTTCATAAAGAAATCTTTAATGTGATGGGTCCATGTTACATACAAACAATTCATTCCCCCAAGAAAGCTGTCTAGGTTTATATATTTTAAAAAATCATCACTTTTAGCAGATCAAAGGAACGGTACTATTCCCTCAAAAACTAGTTTCACTGGAGACGATGTGGGTCTGACATGTTAACATTACCTGAAGGTCGAAACTACTTTCCAACTGTGTAAAACCATGTTACAGTTTTACCATAGCTTCCATTTGAACATTCATTCCTACGGACCCTTTGCAAATGTGGAGATGATTTATGGCTTATTTTATGGGTAGAGAAACTGAAATGGCTAACCATTAACAGGTTGTGTTTTCCCAAAGTTACCCAGTAGGTAATTAGTAGATTTAAGAAAACAGTCCAGGACTGCAAACGTGCAGTTTCTTGGCCTTTTCTCTCAGACCTTTACACCCTTGCTGATCCCACCGGCAATGCTGTAAGAATGTAAGAAACCAGTATTCAGGACCTCAGTGGACTATTACCTCATAAAATATCAGATAACAGGACTTTGTGATAGGAAGCCCAATGGTCTGTTTGTTTGAATTTGCTCAATTTAGTGCTGTTAATAGAGCAACATAGGAGGCACCCTGCCCTATATAGGGTATGCCCCTCTCTTTCTTGTGTGTGTGTGTGTGTGTGTGTGTGTGTGTGGTGTTCCCATGACACTGGGCCTGGGGGAACCACTGTTGAATTGCCTTTGCTCTGTGACAATGTCCTCAGGACAAATCAGTATGAGCCTGTGTTACAAAAGCTTGTGGTGTGTGCCACTTTCCACATCAGAAGTGAATATTGCTTTGGAATTCATGGGTTATAAGGTACCAAGTGTACATCAGTAAGGAAAAGACAAATGAATCAACTCATCAGGCCCTTTCATATTGCAAAGTCAAGTGTTTCTTCCCATGAGCATCGTGTCTATTCCCTGTTCCTCTCCTGTGCCAGTTGGTGGGCTACAATGCCGATGTGGTTACTGTAAGTCCTTTCCTTGCTATTCTGTGCTGACTATGGAACGCTGTGTGGTATTGGGCACTCTGTATTACTCTATAATGTGTACATGTATATGGCTAACTGCTCTGTTAAGGAAAGAATGGTGATGTTGATTCTTTACCTGAACATTAGTATTAAATCATATGTCCTACAGACCTAATTTGTATTGTACATCTGTGGATCTGTTCAAAAGTCAAATGGATGTCTTTGCTGTGAGGTGAGGGAAAGGTGGTAAATGACCTTGACTCATTTCCCTACTTTTAAAGGAAAATGTTGAATTTGATGCTCTCCATGATGTCTTTCTTCTCTGCAAACTATTTTTTAATTATTATACTTATAGATTATATGCCTCTTATAAGCCTTATACAAATCTACTTTCAACCTTATATTAAATTTGCTGGAGCCTTACAAACTTGATATAAAAATAAATCCTGGGGCAGGAGAGATGGCTCAGATATCCCAGAACCCTTGTAAAACCTAACAATAATGTGGATCTATAAAACAAGCACCAGAAAGGCAGTAATGGGCAGATTTATGGAGCTTATTGGCTAGCCAACATAGCCAATGAGGGAGTTCCAGGTTCAGTGAAAGGCTCCATCTTCAAAAACAAGGCAGAGAGCAGTTTGAAAGGCACCTAACATTGACCTCTGGCCTCCAAACACATGTGCAAACACATGCATGTGCATATACTGACAGGAATACATACATACATCACACACACATAAACTCTTTTCAAGCTTTATTTTGCCTGCTCAGCATCACACAGTCTATCACACAATTGTTAAACGTCAAATATGTGTCAGATACTTTTGAGTAGAAAAACAACAATGAACAAGTGAACATCTATGTGATGTTGAAGCATCTCACAGAGTAGAAGACACATAGATTAACTGTCTCAGTTCATTGTGTTTCTGTAACAAAACAATACAAGTTTATTGCACTAAATTCTGAAGGTTGGGAATTTGAAAATCAAGGTGCTAGCAGATTCTGTATCTGGCAAGAGTGAGCTTTGCACTCTGTAGACTGCACATTCTTGCTTCCTTTTACAGTGGAAGTGAAAAGCTCCCTGGAGCTCCTTATATTGAAGCACTAACCCCATTCATGGAGTTAAAGTCCTCTTGACCTAATTATCTCTCAGCTACCCCTGAATCCCATCATACCTAGATTTTTGCAGGAGACAAGTATTGAGATTAGATAATAGTTACTATGTTACAATATAAATACTATGAGATCTGGGCCTGAGGAAGTAGGAGCCCTATAGAGGGCTTCATAGCTTATCTTCCCTGAGGATTGGATGCTTGGAGAAAGTTGAATGTGAATAGAATCTTATTGATGGAACAGTAAGCAGAAACAACATTGAGAAAGACTTACATGAACTTTATTCTGTAAGTGATAGAAAATTCCAAAAATGTATAGATAGATTATGCTATTATAGATACAGATGATACGGGAGTTGTGATTTGACAGTGGTCTGTAGGTATAGATTAATGGAGGTAAGATTTGAACCAGAAGACTAAGCTAGACACTACAGACCTCATCTAAGTGTTAACCCTGAAGATCCAGGTGGTACAGCAATAGCATAAATGAAGAAAGGCAAGATTGAAGGTGGCAACTCACTTAAAAATGTCTGTGGTGGCTAATCTCGACTACCTAGGGAATCAATAAAATGCAAGCAACAGGGCACACCTGTGAAGAATTTTCTTGATTGCATGGGTTATGTGAAGTGGGGAGACCCAGTCTGAATCTGAGCCATATCTTATGGTAGTAGGCCCCATAAAAAGACATGTAAGAAGTGGCTCTCTGTCACTCTTCCTGGCAAGTTCATCCATCCTGTTACTGAGGCATTCCTTCATTGGTGTTAGAGCCTACTTCTTCAGAATTCCAACATAGACTGAAAACCAGGCGCTCTCTAGGAATCCTCTGGTACTCAAGCACCCAACTGGGACTGCTGAGGCATCTGGTCTCATAAACAGAACATCTACTGGATTCTTGGCCTTTCCATCATGAGACATCCATTGCTGGACTACACAGACCACAGCCTATAAGCCAACGTAGTAAATCCCCTTTGGTATATATGCCTCATTCTATCAGTTGTTTCTTTAGAGAACTCTGACTAATATAATTTCCATTTGTAATAGAATGAGATGCCCCCCCCCATAATCTCAGGCATTTTTATATTTGGTCCCTAGTTGGTGGCTCTATTTGGGGAAGGTTAAGAGTTGGCCTTGCTGGAGGAAGTATGTCACTAAGGGAAGATTTTAAGAACTTAAAGATTTGTAGTGTTTTCTGCATGGGACTGGACTAGACCCTCTGCATACAGGAGACAGTTGTGTAGCTGGGTCTGTTTGAGGGGCCCCTGGTAGTGTGATTAGGAGCTATCCTTGGTTCATGAGCAGGATTTCTGGATCCCATTACCTATGGTTGGACATCTTCCTCGCCCCTGATAAAGCGGGGAGGGGCTTGGTCCTGCCTCAACTGAATGGACCAGGTATAACTGTCCCCTGATGGGAGAACTTACCCTGTTGGAGGAAGGGATGAGGGGTGGGGGGAGCAGGAGGAAGAATGAGAGGGGGATCTGTGGTTGGTATGTAAAATGAATTTAAAAATTTTAAATATTTGTATGTTTTAGACTTGCTCACTTTGCTTTCTACATGTGGCTTGTGATGGGAACCCTTGGTGTTCGCTCCAGCCACGGTGTCTGCTGCTTGCTACCACATTGCCCTGGCCAGAAGACTCTCATTGTCCCTCTAGAACTATAAGCCAAATAAACACCTCTTCTGTACGTCCCTTCGGTCATAACATTTTGTCACAGCAAAAGAAAAGGATCCAGTACTGAATTTGGTACTATGAGTAGGGCTGTTGCGATGACAGGCCTGGCTATGCTATTTTTGGAAGAACTGAGGACTTTGGACTTGACAGGCAGTTGGATGCTGTAAACAGGACTTAATAGGCCATCCTAGCAGGAGTTTGAAAGACAGTAGTACAGACAGCAATGTGGACTGTGGAGACACAGTTCAAGACGTTTCAGATGGGAATAGTATTTGCAACTGGGCTAGAGATGATTCTTGTGATATTTTAGCCAAAAAGGAAAAAAAAAAAAGCTGCTTTCTTCCTTTATTCTAAGAACTTGCCTGATGTTAAATTTAAAAGTAATAGACTAATTTCTTTGGTAGAGGACATTTCACAACACCATAATCTTGACTCTGTTATATGGTTATTAGCAATTACTAGTTTGCAGGTCTACAAAGATAAAGAACAAATTGGGCAAAAGAAACAGGAAATGCATGGTTAAAAGAAACAAAGAGCCCCAGGAAACAATGTCACAGCCAAGATTTGTGCTGAAAAAGGTAAGGAGATTAAGGAGAGGCCTGGTCTGCCTGGAATAACTGGGGCTGAGGGAGTGCTCTCAAGGCAAGACCCAGCTGCTGAGTTTCTAACCTGTGAAATGGAAAAGCCTCCAGAACTTTCTGCTCCCAGCAGGACCAGCAAACAAAAGCAACTGTAATTCAAAGGGACAAGGGTCCATCCCAAACTGGCTACAAACCTTGTGGTGATCCGCATGGCGCTTGCTTTCGATTAGAGTCATGCAGGGGGCATGAATGAAGGGGTGGTGGTATAGTCCTCTACAGTTTCAGGAAGCCACTGAAGTCAGGTCTGTGGCTGGGAGTCCCTGAATGGAGGCCATTGTGTGCAGCTGTAGGAGAGAAGCCTGGGTTGCATTGAAGACCCCACAATGTTGGAGATGCCAAAGTCACTGGATCTTGTTGTGGAATATTAGTTAAAGTTGTGTTACATTCTTGTATGCTGTGGAATATTTGTTTATTGATGCAAAGATGTGTTACGTTCTTTTATGTTGCATTTGTTTAACTCTGTGAATCTGTGCTACTTTGCCTGCCTAAGATACCTGATTGGTCTAATAAAGCGATGAATGGCCAGTAGATAGGCAGGAGAGAGATAAACAGGGCTGACAGGCAGAATAAATAGAGAGAGAAGAGAAGAGGGAGGAGCAAGAAAAGGAGGAGGAGGATGCCAGGGGCCAGCCACACAGCCACACAGCCAGAATTAGAAAGCAAGAAAAGATAGACAGAAATACAGAAAGGTAAAAGCCCAGAGGCAAAAGATGGATGGGATAATTTAAATTAAGAAAAGCCAGCTAGAAACAAGCTGAACTAAGGCTGGGCATTCATAAGTAAGAGTAAGTCTCCATGCAATTATTTGGGCGCTGGGTGGTGGGCCCCCAGAGTAAAGAGGGAAAAAACTACAGGATATCTGCCAAGGAAGCTGCACACACAGGGAATCGAACCAGACTTGGGTGGTATCTTGCAGAAAGCAAGGCTGAAGGAACGGAGCCATCTAAGCCCCTTTATAACAGACATAGAGCTGGAGAATTTGGTGTTTTCCCTGCTGGATTTTGATCTTGTTTTGGTCCAGTATTTCCTCACTATGCCTGCATCCCACCATTTTTTTAAAATACTAATGTATATTCTGTGCCCTTGTATATGGAAAATACATAATTTGCTTTTTTATTTTACAGGGGGTTACAATTAAGAGATTGAGAGACTTTGTACTTTTAAACTTTTGGTTTTTAAAGTGATAAGAATGAAAGAGTATGAATTTGTGCTGAGTACATTTTACATTATTATTTAGCCACAAGTGTATAAGGGCCAGCGAGTGGAATACAGTGATTTGAATGAGATGCCCTCCATAGTCTTTGGCACTTTAAGAGTTGGCCCCTAGTTAGTGGTGCTGTTTGTGAAGGTTTAGGAGGTACGTGTGTGGCCTTGCTAGAGGAAGTAGGTCAAGGGGAGTGGGCTTTGAAGTTTAAAAGGCACACGCCTTTCCCAGTTTGCTCTCTGTTTCCCTGCTTGTAGTTCAGGATGTGAGCCCTCAGTGTCTTACTCCAGACATTATCCCTTCCTCCGTGACTCCCTGCACACATGCTTCCCCACCATGATGGTGATGGACCCTGTCCCTCTGGAACTGAGTCCCAAATAATTTACTTTTCTTTCTGTAGGCTGCTTTGGTCATGGTGTTTCATACAGCATTAGAAAATTAGCTAGTGTATTTCATTCAAACCACCAGAGCACCCCTACATTGTGCTTCTGATTCTCCCAAAATGCTGGTAAGAGCAGGAAGAAAATGCTCACCTGGTCTGTGGTCATGGATGAGCTGCATTCATCTGAGGCTGTTCTCACCTGTTCTGAAAGCTTTCTCCAAATACAAACTATGAATCTTGTATTATAAAGTGCAGATTGAGAGGGGAAAATGTACATCCCATCTTCTAAGGGTATCTTTCTTCATCAACCTCATTGGCGGTGAAGCCTTCAAATAAATTATATCCAGTACCCACTTTATCAACCCTCATCTACCCTAAACACACTTCTATAGAAGGAAAACATGCTCCGTTTAAATGGATTCACACCCTCTGCCACATGGTTTTCAGTGAAGAAAGCCATTTGCAAGCAAGGAGAGCAAGTAGTCACTTCAACTTACTCACGTACTCTGTGCAAGCGAGGCAAAAGTACAGCCTTGTGATTTTTTGATGAAAGGCAGATGCCTTTGAAATCCAGGAACCAATTTTGGGCCAGCCAATGGGATGGGACTGCCTTCAGCTCTCTGGGCCAGCTTGAGGAGGCAGGGGTCCCACCAGGGAATCTGCAGCTGCCTTCAGGGAGTCAAGCGGCACTTCTGCCATAGTCATGCTGTCCAAATGGCATTTAAAGGGGCCTGTGATTTACACAGATTTATATAAGATCGAAGGCACTTTAAGAAATCTGTTTCTACAATTACATTTCCTAAGAATTACTAGGGATTAGAATGTCACTATTTTCGGACACTCTGCCACAGAGTGTTCTGTAAACAGTTACACAGAAATGAAGGAGAGGGAATGATCAGTTGCCAGTTTGTGTGAGCTTTCCCACACAAGGGCTCACTATGGCCAGTTTCTTCTGTTTTATGTACCAACTGCCTGTAGCCAGCTGGACAGCAGTCACCCTGGCTTGTCAGTACTTCCAGAACATTTAAAAGTAAGCCCTAATAAAAGACTTCCGTTCTATTATCCCTGTCCTTTGGGATGAAGAGAATTCCCCACAGAAATGGGCATGTTTTACAAAACCCATAGGTTCTGAGGATGACATTTTAATGTCCCAAGCCCAGTGCATAATAAATGTCTTTTATTACAAGTTAAAAAACCTTCTGAGATACAGTTACCTTTGAAGTCTCTCCAATAGGTAGATTCCTCCTCCTTAAAAGTATTGTGCATTGGTTTTCATTTCTATTAGCATAATGCTAAATTAGAATTTAAAGCCTTCTGAAATATTATTTGTTTGGGTTTTGTGTGTGTGTGTGTGTGTGTGTGTGTGTGAGAGAGAGAGAGAGAGAGAGAGAGAGAGAGAGAGAGAGAGAGTTGAATTGGTGCTCAAAATTAGTGATATGCATAGTTTTATCTTCCTAGTCATGAAGAATTAAGAACCAAGCATCTTGTTTGACAGTGTTGGGAAGGATTTTATAAAGTACAGATCTTAAACGGTAAAGTGATGCACGAGAGTTCAAACTACACATTACTGCATATTGCTATTTGTCTGTATCAGCTTATACACATATGAATAATTAATCTTGAAATTTATTTTAAAAGAAGCCACTAAGAATCTTAGTACATTTTCAAAAAGTAATCTTTACTGATGACTACAATCATACTTCCTGTTCTCACCAAGGCCAGATTTTCTGCTCCCAAGACGAATGGTTGTACCTTGTTGACTGTTGAGTATCAGGAGAAGATCCAGCAGTAGGTCTGCTGACCTGTGCAGTCAGGTATGAGCCCCTGTGTGGTTCAGATGGTCCCCAGGGCCAGAGACAAACCCCTTTGGAGGCTAACACCTATGCAAGGCATACAACATCAAGTGCCCAGAGGCAGTCTCCTGTGGGTCTGTTTAGTGATGAGGTCTCAGGATAGCTCTCCTCTCAGGGTTTTTTGACTAGAGCAGAAGGTCTTCCAGATCTCTATGTGTTTAGTACTCACAAGACATTAGACAAAGTGCCTACCCCAGTGAACGTTAGATGGATGATTTCTAACCTCCAGGAGTGGACTGACCTGCATTCAAGTTCAACATTCTTTGGTGTTAATTGAAAAAAATTGAAAAATTTTAAAACCAAGATGTATGACTATATATTATAGTTTCATTTGTATATAATAAAACACATAGAAAACAAGTATGTGCACACTTATACAGGCTTTATAAGGAGTTCAAAACCAGAGCAGAAACTCTTGTATTTTCAATTCATGTGTATTATTTGTATTCTTTGTTTTTATTCTGTGTATAATTTATAATTTTAAAAAGTTTAATATTAGAAACTGAACAAGATCTGTTTATAAACAGGTGTGTTCTTTAATGGAATACTAATGTATGAATATCAAGATTTAATTCTTATAAGAAAGAGATAGATAAATTATATATATATATATATATATATATAT
Source organism: Onychomys torridus (assembly GCF_903995425.1). NCBI lineage: Eukaryota > Metazoa > Chordata > Mammalia > Rodentia > Cricetidae > Onychomys > Onychomys torridus. Next base: position 6,403,026 of record NC_050461.1, on the reverse strand, counting down.
ATATATATATATATATATATATATAGAGAGAGAGAGAGAGAGAGAGAGAGAGAGATGGGAGACAGACAGATAGATAGACATATAATTTGTGTGTGAGGGGGTTGAGCATATGAAATGAATTTGGGTTTTCAGATTTTTTTTTAAATGTGTATAGGTGATTTGCTTGCATGTATGTATGTCTGGGTACCATGTGTATGGGGAAGATGGTGTTGGGTCTCCAGAACTGGAGTTGTGATTGGTTGTTAGCCACCATATGAGTTCTGAGGATTGAACCCAGGTCCCTGGCAAAGCACTGGTGTTCCTAACAACTGAACCATTTCCTCAGCCAATAAGAAATGGGTTTATGTCAAAAGTTAATTCACAGGTTATGATAACCATTACACAGCCCTGTGGAACTGGACCTTTTTTTCAGTAAATATGAATTGATTATCAGAAAAAAAATTAAATAAGAAAAATATAGTGATATGCTTTATGCATTCCAAACAACCTCAATTCATTCTCCATCATTTAAATGATTAAAAACTCTGTATGGAAAATTATCAAAAACATACATATGCTGTTAAAACTTAAGCAAAAATATTCTAAGCAGCTCTAGTTTTTCCAAATGCCCCATGTTCTCCTTTTCCCTTTAAAATCCCAAACTGGGGAGAATTTCACATCTAGTTTGGAGCCAGTGTCTCCATGGGGATGGCCATGAGATGGCTTGGGGGATGCAGTCTGGCAATGAGTCATAGGTCTTCTCTCTACCTCCTTTCCATTGATATGCCCCCAAGAGAGGATCACTTGGCAGACAAGTGAAAGAAGTTCTCTACCTTTGACCCCACAGTCTGACTCTTGGGACCTTTGGGGCCTTACCCAAATGTCACAAAGTGACTTAGTTTCCCTTCGCCTCCCAGAACACTCATTTGGTTCCCAGAGGTTTTTGTTTTTTAATTGGCCTGAATCTGAGTCTCAGACCCACATAGAGCAGCAAGCCCCTGCATGGCAGAGACCACCTTGGCATGCTTGGCTGGACTTTCACTTCCCACCCAGATTCCTAAGTACAAACCAATAGGAGATTGCATCAGCTTTGCCAAGGCAGACCAATTAGACATCCTGAAATCCGCTTGGTGACAAAACACACCTGAAAGCCCTGGTTGTGCTATATCACATTGCTAAATTTAGATGTTGTCAGAAAAGAGGTGAAAAAGAAAAATGCAAGATCGATCCAAGAACACAGAAGACTTGCCCGGGCCAGTTAGTCTGTCTTCACCCCTGAAAAGCAGAAAGAAGACAGGCTGGTTCCACCCCAGCTAGTTGTGACAGAGTCCTTGTTTCCCTGAAGTTACTCTGGAGAAGGAAGTGCCTTCTAGGTGCTTCAAGCTGGTGTCTGCCAAGCCCACACATGATGTGAGCTGAAAAGGAGCCCTAATTAGTATCCAGACACACAAGGCAGCTCTCCAGCAGGGGAGTACTGACAGTATCTTGCAAGTGCAGATATGTAGGCATCTAGCCAGCATACAGACACACCTGAGCCCATAAGAAGTAAGTGCCAATAGAATTATTAACAATACTGAGGACAATGTGCGTGCTCTTAATGAGATGCCTTGCACATATGCATCAGATGGACCTTGAATTTCATGGTGGAGAATTGGACTTAGTATATGCTGAGATTCACAAAAATTTAAGTGTTTTAATTGTTGATAAAGAATAATTTTTAAAAGGTGCCATGTGTTCTTTTCCCCAGGTAAAGATAGAAAAAAACCACCACCACCACCACCACCACCACCACCACCACCACCACCACCACCACCCCAAAAAAACTACTACCAACAGACACCTAGTCTTTTCAAATACTTTTGTTTAGAGTCTTCCCATTCCTTCTGGACTTAAAAGCCAAAATCTAAGTAAGATCCACTTAAGGCTTTTCACACATTGACACTTCACCTGCTGATGAGTTGACAGCTGATACCTCAAAAAGGTGAGAAGAGGCACAGACAAGGATCGGGCTAGGCTCACAGGAAAGTACTGATGGAATCCTGAAAGGCTTTAAAACAACTCAAGCTGTCCAAGGAGGAAGGTATGCAGAAGCACACGCAGCAGACGGCACCCAGTGCTTTCTTTGATAAGGACGCCAGTGATTTCGATAAGGTCTCTTCTCGTCTGTCATTCACGAAGATGCCATCTCTAACAGAGGATGCACACCCTGAAACTGGGATTGTCACCTTCCAGAACCCAAAATGCACTTCAGATTTGATCTCAGCAAAGCAGTAAAGAGACCACAAAAACTAGGAAAGGGTGAAAGAGCACACACAAATGGAGAAAAAGAAGAAAGAGTTACAAAAGGAGGCGAACTAGAGAGATAGAGTTACTGTGACGTCTTGTGTGTGGTTATGTGGCTGGACATGCACGTATTTATGTTAATGACCGCATTTGCAAAGCATAGAATTCTGTCAATATCCCTTTCCAGCACAGAGTTCTCCACACAACCTTCTTCCATTGTTCGGATTGTCTCCTAACCCCCAGAATCACTACGACTGCTCATTTGTACTTCTGTGGCTTCTGCCATATACTAAAAGTGAGGTAGAAACAAATAAATGAGTGGAAAGAATTTTAAAGTGAATTTTCCACCTTGAAAAATAAGATGCTATAATTCAACACATGAATCAAAGGAAGGCCTTACCCAGGTAGAACACACAGAGACACACAGACAAGACGTAGACATGGACACCGACAGACACAGACACAGACACAGACACACACACACACACACACACACACACACACACACACACACACAAGAGAATTGTTAGAGAATTTTGTTCTTTTTCCAACAAAAAATGAGTCATTCATTGGTTCCTATGCCATGTACAACATAGGACATGAATTTAAAATAGTATTTATCTTTCAGCAACAACATCAAAAGCCCCTCAGGTCTCACTTTGCCTCAGCATTCCTTTGAGCCTCCTAACAGGCTGAACCAGATCATCTATTCAGATGAGCCCATGAGAGGAACTGACAAGGGAAATTAGTTTGCACAAATAATGGCCATAACTGCTCCTCTTGCCTAAAGCCCTTTTCCTTTTTCCCTTTCAACATGAGCATGTAAATAATAGATGACAGGCAGAAAGACAGACAGATAGATATAGGTAGATATTACAGACAAATATAGACAGACAGATAGGCTGGAACATTCAAGCCTTCCTGTAGAGCTGGTGATGGGCCAGGGTGTTACCTACAACCTTAGAAGAGAGGTTCTAGAACAACACTCTAACTCAATGATTACCTCGGGGAAAAGACCAGGAACACCTTATTTGGGGATTTCTGTTTCAGTTTTATTTGAGGAGGGAGCTTATTGTTAAGGGGAGCTCTTCCTATCCTGAGTGACAGGAACCTTCTGTCTCTACATGGTCCAGATAAACTTGTATCTTCCAGCTTCAGGATGCAGAACTCTGGATTTTCTATCACTTGAGTGTACTGAGATGAAATGCTGATAATATGCACCTGATTCATATTTCCACATAATGAAAGAAAATGGAACATGTCAATATTTATAGTCACATGGAGTGTACACCCACACATGTTACACTCTTCCTTTCTGTATATAAAAATATAAAAAGTATATCTTTAACTTTTAAGACAAAGATAAACCACTCAAAGGAAACTTTATGCCTCTATTGGAACAAAATTAGTTTTCACTTTTTAAGCCCATAAAATATTCTTTTTTATACACAGGAAAGTCTGTTGTAAGTATCCTATTTCCAAAATGGAGCAGAAAGTCCTCAGGTGGATGATCTGTTGTAAGACTGGCAGACTACTTTACAACACCAAGAGAAGTGTGCAGTATGGTTAAAAACTACTAAAATGATTTGTAGTTAGAAATATGGGTCTTAATTTTGAACTCTGCTTCTAATTTGCTATTTGATGTTGGGCGATGTCTTGCTTCATCTAGATTTCAACTTCTTTATCTTACAGTGAAGCTGATAATACTCATCGTGCACTGTTTTGTTTCTGTGAAAGGTGCTCTATGTAGAATTGTGTCGAAGAACAAGGCGCTGTTTGGATGTTAAGTAGTTTCAGGAGGAAACTGTGGTACTTTGTCTTATCTCCCTCTCTCTAGACTGTGGTCGATAAAAAGCAGAGCTGGAGTGAGACTGGTATCAAACTAGAATCCTAAGAAGTTGTAAGATTATCCAACAGTAGAAGAGGAAAGACTCAACCTCATCAAACATCAGGGCACCCAAACCAAAGCTGTCGTGAGAAGCGCCTCACAATTGTCAAGGAGATAGAAAGTATGGATGAGAGTGCAGGGGGAGTGTGCACTGATAAAGGTGTAAGGAAAACAGTACATAGATCCCTCACAAAACTAATCCCACCTGTGGTATGCACCCCCATGAGATGAGGTCAGCACCTTCCCCTTGCCCCATTTCATGACTGCTGCAGTATCATTTCACAGTGGAGACACACAAACATAAGTATTCATTGATGGATGAATTGAAAAACAAATTGTGATATGCACAAGGGACTTCTACTCAATATTAAAGTTTTTGCCATTAAGGTTCCTATAATCAACATGTATGAAACTGGAGTAAGATTTTCCTGAGTGAAATAGACCAGATATAGAAAGATTAGAACACTAACTCACTTAGATATGAAATCTTAAAAACAAGTGCACAAAAAGTCAAGTGCATAGAAAAAGAACATGGAACATTGGCGCAAAGTGCAGGATCCAAGATGGGATTGGGGAAGGAGATGGCAGTCCAGCGTATGAAGCTGCACTGGAAAGGATCAATAGGAGTATAAGAGCTAACAACAATGTGATCTTCAGGGAGAGCTGGCTCCACCCTCACCATGGGTGTGGGGGACTGGAGCTGGCCCTAACCCTTGCGGGGACGGGGGGGGGGGGGGGGGGGGGGGGGGCAGTCCCAGTGGATGCCTAGACTGACCAACTCATCTACTACCCAGGCCTACATTCAGGGCTTTGGGTTTACCCACCCCAACATCTACCCAATCTATGACCTACTGGAATGCATTAAGGGTCTGATCCTGAGGAGCCATAGCTGCAGGATCTCCATGACTCAGGGCAACAGCAGGATAGCTGAGAGAAGTCTCAGTGAGAAGCCAGAGGCCTTGAACCTGACCAACAACACATTGCAATGAATGTTTGCAAGTCAAGCTGTTTGGGCAAAGCCTATACTGTGTAACACACTGCAGCTCCCAAGGCCACTAAGACAAAAGAATGTGTGATGGAGAGGAGAGGAAGACAGAGAAGTGAAGTGTTTGGGGTTTTGTTGTTGTTTTGTTTTGCTAATTATTTATTATTATTTTTTATTTTCTTTTTTGGAGGGAGAGACTATAAGGGTGGAGGGTAGACATGGGAGGCCTGGGAAATTAGTGGGATTGTGGTGTATGTTGTGAAATTCCCCCCAAAAATCAATAAGAAAATTATATTTAAAAAGAGGGAAAATTTATAATAATGTGTTCTAAATGTGAAACTTATTGCGAAGATTTTACATACTCTTATCAAGTGTAAAATAAGAATATGTCACTTTATGGTGGACATTTCAGTCACAGTATCATAAGCAGCTTGGAATTAGTTAGTCTTATATGATGGTTATTCCACTTTCCTATGCAAATAAATCCCATCTCACAAGACTTGATTCTTAAATGACTTCCTCTTTCCCTGTTGGAATTTATTATTCCTGCCATCCAGAAGGCAAGAAGGCAGAGCGCTCCAGAAGTGTTTGGCGGATAACATTAAATGTAACTTAAGTATGCTATGTTCAGTGTTTATATAGACACATTCTATGTGACTTATAGTTTATTGTATTGCAGGTTGTCTTAACCACATTTCACTGGGTCCCCTTTACATACAAAAATTCATTCTAAATTTGGCTTCAATAATTGTTCAGTGGATATCTGGGTCACACGTACAGTAAAGAAGTATCCTACTTCTCATGTGAGTACATCGGTCAGTTATAAGATCCTGGAAAAGAAATCCATGATTCATGTTAGACTAATGCGTTGCTTTCTAGTAAGAAATTCCTTGGAGTTGTGTCCTTGGCTTAATAGGAGACAACTTTTACAAGAACATTTTGCTCAACAAAAAATTCCCTTCATAACTTTCAGAAATTGAGTTTGCACAAGAATATCTGAATAGCATAGACATTACTGAAGGAGAGCCAAACCCAGAGCGGTCATCAGACTCTTGTTTCCAGTTCTCAAAACAGGGTATTCAAAGCTGAGGCTCAGAGGCCACTGCCAGCAGTTCTCTGCTGTGTTCAGAGGCTGTTTATTTTCCTTCCCAGGGTCCACCACATATTACATCCTGGGAATTGATCACCATTACCAGAATATTTTTAATAACATTGGATTCTTGGGATGCTTTATGTCTCCTGACTAAGCAACAGACTGAAAAAACGTGGGCACTGTGGACCAGATTCCCAGACTTTACCCTGGGGTGCTGTGAATGCTTAGGTCAATTGTCGGCAGCACCCATGGCTGTTTCCCCATCTATAAAATAGCACAATGCTAACCCACAGCACAAGGCTTTGGGGAAGGAGTGTTTGCCAGTAGGAAGTGCTACTAGGTTATCACAATGTTCAACCTAGGGAGTAAAATATTTAAGGAGTTAGTTGAGGTATTTTTCAGACTTTGATCTAGGGAAAAAGTATTTATAAATGTGAGAAATGAGTTGTTGAAAGAGTCCTAGAAACACAAAGCAAGCTCTGCTGCCATCCCCGTCAACATCATTGTTATTGTTGGCTTGAGGTAGAAGTAATCACCAGGATTAGGAATTGATCCATCTCTAAAAACTGGCAAACTTTGGAGCTTTGTCCAAGAGCATCATTAATCCCACACCAAAGATTCTGGTGACATTTGGTGCCTCCAATGCTAAGGAATATGGGTATTTAGGGATTCTATATAATTGACATCAAAAGTAGGAAATAAGACCAAGAACCAAATTCCATTTCCCAGTGTTCCAGATATATCAACAAAGCTCCAAACATGTATTCCACACAAGGTCTCCCAAACTGTATCTTCTGTGGACCCTGGAGGAAAAAATGGAAATATTTACACAAAATACCTTCATGTTCAAGCTCTGTGACCTACCCAGGTGGCTGAATTCCCATGACTTGCTATAAAACATGACACAGGGCTAGTGATACAGTTCAGTGAGCCAAGATCTTTGCCTCACAGCCCTGGCCACTTAAGTTCAATCCCTGGAACCCACACAAAGGTGTATGGATAAAACCAATTCCACAAAGTTATCCCTTGACCTCCACAAGTGCTCACACTGTGGCACACATGCCCTCCCTTACCACCCCACCCTAAACATATCTTGTTTACAGGAACAATAGTAGGAAATAAAAACATTTTAAGTAAATAAAATAAAACATGAAATCACAGCCTCATCTCCATGGACTAGCTTGGTCTTCAGTCATGGTACTTACATAGTAGGCAGGAAAGGCTGTTGCCAGTAAGGCAGACACTACCGGGGACAATTTCCCCTGACTCTCCTCCTTCATAAGGAGGGGTTAGGTGTTTTTTGCCACATACCAGGCACTCTGGCATATTTGTCTCCTGCTCCGTGTCTACTCCACTGTTGGGTAATTTTGTATATCTGTTGTCCCCCTTACTGACCTAGGAGGCTAGCCCCAGAAGGCAGCTTCTGTGGGTATGTGAAGTCTATTTCCTTTCCCTTTTATTTCCCTCTTCTTTGATTAAATTATAACCTATGTTTTTGTTTTTGTTTTTGTTTTGTTTTTTTTTCAGTCTAACACTTTTTGTTTGGTTGGTTTGGTTTTTCAAGACAGGGTTTCTCTGTGTGGCCCTGGCTGTCTTGGGACTCCATCTGTACACCAGACTGGCTTCAAACTCACAGATATCCACCTGCTTTTGCCTTCCCAAGTGGAATGCTACCACCACTACCCAAATATTCTCACACTTTTTCTTTTTGAGCACTTACTTTGTACTGGCCACTTAAATATTCTTTTTTATCTCTATAATTTCACTATCAATTTTTAAAACAAAGAAACAGGGAGTTAGTTCCCTTGCTCATGTTCAGTGAGGCAAACAAAAAAGGAAAAAAATGGAGGAAATCAGGATTTAAGTTTCTCCAACTAGATCTCTCTGACAGCAGAGTCATTGCTTGCCTGCTTCCAACACATCTCCCAGGTCTAGATTGTTACATAAAAAGTCATAGAAATCAAAACAGCATTTAAGGAAAAGTATGGATAGGTGAATAGTCTCAGAGGAGCTGGTTGGTGATTTGAGGACTGTGCTGTAAGAGGTTTAGGGTTATATGGCAAGTGACCATCTCATCTACTGAGTGCATTCCTCAAGCCTTTAAATGACCATGGCACATCAGGTCACCACTGAGAAGCAGTTCTAAACTAAGAAATGAAGTAAAGGATTTGAAAAGTGTAAGGTCCTCAACACTAGAAATCCGAAAACATGGAAGATGAGGGCACAACTCAGGGCTGGGAACCAGAGCAGAGTTTCAGGGACTAAGTTTAGAAATTTGAAAAAAGAAAAAGAAAATGAAGGAAAAGGAGGAGAAGGAGAAAAGGAGAAGGAGAAGGAGAAGGAGAAGGGGAAGGGGAAGGGGAAGGGGAAGAAGAAAGAAGGAAGAAGGGAAGAGGAAGAAGGAAGAAGGAAGAAGGAAGAAGGAAGAAGGAAGAAGGAAGAAGGAAGAAGGAAGAAGGAAGAAGGAAGAAGGAAGAAGGAAGAAGGAAGAAGGAAGAAGGAAGAAGAAGAAGAAGAAGAAGAAGAAGAAGAAGAAGAAGAAGAAGAAGCAGCTGCCACCGCCGGGCAATGCCAGCACATGCCTTTCATCCCAGCACTGGGAGGCAAAGGCAGGCAGATCTCTGAGTTTGAGGCCAGCCTTGTCTACAGAGTGTGTTCCAGGACAGCCAGTGAAACCCTGTCTTGGTAAACGAAAGAAAAAGAAAAATCAAGAGGGGTGATCTCTTAAGAGCGAGCTCTACAGCTGGGAAAAAGAACTCAAGTATTAAGGGAATGGGTATCAATCAATGTTTGGCAGCAAGGTGGGGCAAAAAAAAAAAAAAGAAAAAAGCCTCAGGAAAATGTTGAAGATTTCACCGGGATAAGCTTGTATACGGCGTGACGCTCAGGAGTGCCGGACGGCATTTTCTAAGATACTTGGTATTCGAACAGGTTCTGATTCAGGCAGAGGGAAAGCCATCTGCAGGGTTTTATTTGAAGATTGATAGCTGTCCCTGAAGTCTGTGCCAGAGTGGCCTCATCCTCATGGAGACACTTGCAGTGCCTACTCCCTCCTGGTTTTTTTTTAATTTTTGTTCTGTTGTCTCCTTGAGACTCTGGTAATATACTAGTTCAAAAAATAAATAAAGGAACTTTTGGTATCTTGTTTAGAAAGTCCACTTCTTGAGTCTTTCCAAAAACACACCTTCCTTTATGAGACTAGCAATTCTTTCTGCTATCTTTTGGCTATCAGAGCAAGGATTTGGATTTTCTCCCAGCTAATGGACATAAATAGGAAGCCTTAGAAGCTGTTTGGGTCATTTGGAAGAAAGCATTAAGAAAAGCGTATTTTTATTGGTGTTAATAAAGAGGCAACATGTTCCAAGATGCTAAAAGCAGAACATTTGTTTCTCAAAGGTCTCCTACATTTGTGTGTTTCCTCATTCGTTTCCTCTATTGTCTCCCATCCGCCCCCTTGCCAGCCCCTGCATCCTCGGCTTCTGCGGTTCCTCTGCTCGCTTCCTAACAACCACCTCCATGCATTCTTCCCGACAGCGCCATGTGCTCCAAATAAAAAGCCCATTGTCCATCCGACCATCGCTCTTCTTTCTTCTTTATTCCTCCCTATGAGTCACATCCCTCGGAAGTCCATCTTCCTTTGGAGTGTCTCTCCTTCTGAATCCCTTTCAGGTCCAGAAATGATGAAGGGATTCACAACAATGCCACATTTTCCTGACTGTTTGTGTCATGTAAACACTGCCAGAAAACTTCCTTTCAGAATGTCCTGTGCTTTTCCTTTTGGGATGCCTGTTTTAGAGGAATACTGTGGTGACCTACAGACACAGAGATGGTTTGGGACCTTTCCTTGTGTCCTTCCTAAATGCTTACTAGGCTCTTAATCACCATCTGGGATATGACTATCTCTGCAGTTTTGAAAAACAGTGGTATATTGTTGATAAATAAAAGCACACTTATAAAATGTATTGAAGAATTAGAAATTTATCATATTTTGGAAGACCTATTCTACATCTGTCTACCATGGGTAGGAGACAGACCCACTACAGATGTCCACATGAGTGTAGGGATGTCTTCTCACTGCCATTAAGACCTCCATCTCTCTAAAATAAGGCAGATCTAGGCCTAGCATCAACACTTCCTGACAAGTTGATCCAGCAAAGCTTCTGATCCTAGTTCCATAGTGAGAATAACAAAGTGACTTGTAACCTTGTTGGGAAATGTAGGTGAGATAATTCTTAGCATAGTACCTGCTTGCCTCCATGATTTTGATAATTGTGATTGTTAAACGCCAAAAGAACATCTGGTAGATAGGTAGATGGTTGGGGGGTTGTCAGAGAGCAGTGCACAGTTCAACACAAAGTACTAGACACTGGAGACTTGGAAGTGCTTCCCCAATCAGTAGGAAGGCAACCAACCAATTAGCCCAGAGGAATCATGAAGTTGGGGATTCAGAATCTGGGGCGTGATTTACAAAAATGTTAAGTTTATATCTCAAAAGGAGGAATCATGATTTTGGCTGGATGTGTCTCAGGTATACTTTAGAATGCAGTTTGCCTCATGTGCTATATCATTTGTGGATTCTTCCTGCTTCAGACTGGAATTCCAAGACTGGGAAGGGCTGCTGGGTCCCTCCTGCTGATTATGAAACATGTTTTCTTAGCGGTCTAGGTCTAGCAGATTAGTTCTCCTTTACACATGGCAAACATAAAACTATCATAACTGGAATCGCTCGAAGAAGGTAGTTTGACTTTCCTCCCAAATTGCTGTGTTTGAATGGCTAGTTCCCTAGACTTGGCATTGATGGGGTTCGGTATTTTATTCTATTGTCTGAGCGATGCTCTGCAGATCCCTGCAGGCTCTCCCTGTCATCTGACCCCCAGCTCCACAGTTTCAAGTGACCCCTTTATATTACCTTCAGTTTTGTTTTATTCTTATTTTTCTTCATTGAGTAAAATCAAAATGACAAACTAAAAGAATGTGGGCCCTTTCAAGTATGTTTATTTTGATTAATGTGTCAAAGAAACATTTTTAAATGATATTTATTTAGGATACCAAATTTTTGACAAGTTAGATTGGGTGAGAAATGAATATCAGGTTCTCATGCATTTCCCGTCCTCTTTAAATTGAAATGTAGTTATATCAAAAGAGCACTTCATTTGCTATTACACTCTGAAATGCAAACTGACTTATGGTAAGTTCATACATTAATGCAATCTTTCTTAATATAAAGCAAAAATATTTGGGGCCTTTGTCATATAGATGTTGTATTTAATGTCCTACATACATGGAACTCTTCTACTTGCCAATGTGTGGAATCTTGCAGCAGGTCCCTAATCTGTTGGTAGTTGTTACTGTTATTTATTATCTCCTACCAGACTTCTAGATAAATTGGTCACTTAATAAACACTGACCACAAAACCTGAACCATAAATCCGTAAGGACTCAGTTTTGTTTTTCATGTAAGTATTGGCAATATTTGAGGAATTGTCAGCTTGGCTCTTCTGGTGAAGGAGAAATGGTTGTTACTTATAATTCACCGGTAATGCTGAAACACATCCATGGAACAGGCAGGGCCGAGATTAGGGCAGGGAGGCGTAAGAGCATCTCCTGCCAAAGCAGCTGGGTTGTTTCTCCGAAGCCACACTTTAGAAAGAGAGGTTCCCGGGCACTCTCTTCAATGTCAAGCAGAAAGTTTGTTTGCAGGAAGTGGCTAGTAGAATTTCCCAACTTCAGACAGATAATCTGGAAGGTGGGGCAAGTAGAAAACAGCGAATAGCCTCCAGCTTATGACAGATCTGAAAACCAGGCCATTCATTTCCCTAGGGGCAGGGGTCCAAAAGCCGCAGACTGAGCCAATGCTGGGGGCTTCACCTTCCCAAGTGAGGCTGGAGCCGGCCTGGCAATGGCGACACTGTCCCCCAAAGCCTGAATCCTAAAGCTGGGAGAAAGGGAGAAAGAAATGCCCCAAATGCTTCAAAACCGGGCCAAAGGCATCTGCAGTAATAGGAAGAAGACATCTATCCTGTTTAGTTCTCAGCTGTCTCCTTCTCCAGCGGGGCAGTGGAGGAGCAGCTTTCACCCCTTGGTACACTTTCCTAGTGGGTAGGAGATGGAAAGCTAAGCTTTACGTTGATTTTTGAGTTCGAGAAAAGGCTGCCCATGGAGAAGTTGCTGCAGGTTCCCGAAGGTCACCATGTCCTCAGCTTTTGAGCAGCTGCTGAGGAATGCTGGGAGTTGGAGGCAGCTCTGGGGATCCTGAGTTCAGGGAGCAGCCATCTTCTAGGGAGGAAGTCTGCTGAAAAAGCTCAACTACTGAAGAGCTGACACAGAAAAACCCAAATGATGTTTTGGTCAAAACTTGAATAAAAAGAAGAAGAAAGAAAAGCACGCCTGTTTTTCTTCTCTATGAAACTGTAATTAAACCATTTCTGAGTCATCAGGATTCCAGGCCACAGCTCTCCTTTCCATTCGAATTATTTGTACAAGTTAGGAAAGAAGAAAGGAGAGAAGAAATCCACCCATAGAGCAAGCCTCCTCCAGTGAGGAGCTGGGTTGGGATGTCTCCGGCTAGCTGTATTTGGAGTCCAGATGGCATTAGAAAGAGATCTTTGAATCCCCACACTAGCTCCCAGGTTGCCAAGTCCCTCCAGAGCTTCCCCCCAGGGCTTCTCATCCCAGTGAACTCATTTCTGCCCTTGACTCTGAATTTCCTCTTGATCTTCCTCTCCATTGGTGTAAGCTCACTGGAGGAACTTCTCTCAAGAGCAGAGACCTAAAAGACTTCCTATTTGTGTGAAGAAGAAGCCGCAGGGGCCCTTTCCATGCTGTCTTTGACCCTAAGCATCTGTGTGGCATTTTCAAGGGGGGCTTTCTGATGCTTCCTTTCGACCCTAGATAGGTCAGGCAGGCATGTGTTCAAGTAAGAGCTCGGTCCCCACTGGGTTGCTCAAGCTCATACTGTTTCATGCTCTCCTGGGTGTCCACTGTGTCTTCAGCCATCCTCCCATCTTCTCTAATCTCACAACCTCTCTCTGTGCAGCCTGAGCCTTGGTGTTTCTCTGTGTACAGTCCCACTCACTACATCAGTAAATCTCTCTGTATAAGTGTAACTCAGTAGACAGTGAAAACAAATGACTTCAACTTTCCTCCCTCATTTCCCCACAAGAAACCGAACTGAAGAACGTCTCTAGTTTATTCTAAGGGAACTAAACCTACCTATTTCAAAACTAGATTGAACCACTAATGAGAAGCAAGAGATCAGTTTCTCTGAGACAATCATTGATTTTATCCATTGAGATGAATAGATCTGCTTCTTAAAAGCCTCCAGCTATCTGACCATGTGACTCGCTAGCCTTTTACAAGATCTATGAGAATCCCACATCTTCAGTGTTGAAGATTCATACATACCACAGGAAAGACTGTCAGTGTCTTCCAGGTTAAACCAAAGCAAGCAAAATGTATTTGATCTACAGCTGCTCCTCACATCTGTTCGATCACATTCATGCTTCTGCTGTTATATACACGGAGAGGCTTTGTTGTGTTTTCTATCTAGTAATGCATTCTACTGTATATGAACATGAGGTTTTTTGTTTCAGTTGTGACCCTTGATCTGGAACTTTCTACTCCCTGTACAGAATGGAGAAATAATTGGGTGAACTTGGCCAATCTTATAAAAGTTCACAGATGCCTCTTTGACTACAACAGTTCATAACGGTTTAAAGGAGGTTTTATGCTCTAACTTTCATCTCAATATATGAGGTGGGTGGTGGGAGGGCGGAAGTGGATCGACGGCCACAATTGAGTTTTGATCCCCACTCTCACCCGAGCCCTTCCCACAAACACCGTCTAAAGCAAGGCCATTTGTCAGCACTTCATTCATGAGCGGCATTATCAAAATTCCACAGTTCACTCACTTGTATCAAAGGTTTGTTTTAATGGCAATAATTTATATGGCATCTTCTCTGGGAAGAATCAGGAAGGTCCATTTGCAGTCTTGACTTTGAACATTGTGGTCTGAGTTCAGTTACATGCTTCAGAGTCAAAAGCCTGCTGCAGCCCACACTACAATGGATGCTACAGATGTCACCCAGAACCCAGGGAGACGTAGAATGTCAAATTAGGAAGGAAAGTGAGGAGGGCTGTTTTCCCTTCTGACATTTCTCTAACAACTGTGTCTAACCTGAAAATGTGGCTCCAATCCTTCTCAGAACTATTATTTTCTTTACAGCAAAGTTCTAAAAACTTGGTTTCTTTTGATTTCTCCCCCCTGGCAGGAAAATGACACATTTGGGGCCAAGGCATTAAAGTGTGGTCTCTTGGGAGAAGGGGGCAGGGCTATTGCTTTCGAGTCCACAAACAGTTGCAGGTGCAAAAAATGTGCACACGAAAAGGGAGGTCTGGTCGAGGCCCTTTTAAAATGTGGCCTTTTAAGTTCAATAAATCTCTTTGCTCTCTCTCCGCCTTTGTGAGCTGTGTGCATCCCTCCCACGCTCTAATGCACATCCCAGTCTCCAATGTGGCCTCCAGAAGGAATCTTCATGTTTGTTGTGAAGTTTTCCGTAATTACATAATCATTGAAGCCTGTGAGTTCGTGTTGAGGTGGCTGAAAAAATGCAAGCCTGAGGATTACAGTAACATAATTAGTCCGCTTCCTGTAAGAGCCAAGTGACTGTTCTTGGGTCAGACTTTGATTGGCTGCCCTCAGAACCTTCCTCGTCTGCAGTGAATCACAGCTCAGTGGGCTTTTCTGCTGGCCAACTGCTCCAAGGCGTTTTCAGGGCATGTTTTGGTGCCGTGGATGAGCTCTCTACACACCCTCTGCATCAGTTTGATTAAGGAGGCGAGGGCAAAGAAGCCAGAGGGCTGTGGTTTCTTGGATGCCTGTGTGTCTATGTGGTGACAGAGCTAACTAATGCTTACTCTGTCTGGGCCGCCGTACCTTGACTCATCTGGTGGTGTCTAGAAGCCTCCAGTCCTGGCCGTGGGGTGTTGGTGGCAAGAAGAAAGGATAGATCATAGCCGAGTTTGGGGTGTTCATCATCAGTGCTCAGGTGGATACTGAAGATAATGTTAACAATAACCTCCCATGAATAGCTTTCTATTATAGGCAGTATAATAACCATAACCCCAACTGCACCCCAACTGTAACCCTAGCCCTAACCCTTTCTGTGATAGGCAATACTAGCCCCATAGGACCTACTTCCTAGTCTCCACACCACTCACTGTTATGATTATTCATGTGCTCCTGTGTTCAGCTCTCTTGGCTGTTTTTGTCAATCTTAGCACACACAGAGGCCTTAGAAAATACGAAAGTCCAGGTAAAGGTGACTGCGTTTTTGTTTGTTTGTTTGTTTGTTTGTTTGTTTGTTTTTCGAGACAGGGTTTCTCTGTGTAGTTTTGGTGCCTTTCCTGGAACTCACTTTGTAGACCAGGCTGGCTGGCCTCGAACTCACAGAGATCCTCCTGCCTCTACCTCCCAAGTGCTGGGATTAAAGGCGTAGCCACCACCGCCCAGCAAGATGACTGCTTTATGCATAAAAAACTCCATTTATGAAAGATTTTTATAAATCCTGGTTATTTAGCTAGTCTGGTGGGTTTTTCAAGAAAACCATCAAGTACTCATCAGTGGTCCCAAGCTAGGGGAGCAGCTATCTGGTTAGTGAAGGTAACCAGAGGGAAATCATCTTCTTATTCTGCAATGATGAGCAGAAATGTGAGGCTTTGCCACTGGTGTTACAATTTAGCATTTGCTTTAAAAACTAAGATGAATACTGGTGGGTTCATGTGGAAACAGACATTTGATTGTCAGGAGCGCCATCAGTATGGGCTTGATGGCCACAGCCGGTCCCTGGATCAGTTCATTGAGCAGAGTTAGTAGATACCCAAATGGGAATGTTCTGAATTCTTTCACCTGCTCTGGGAGATTCTCTTGCCTTGCTTATAAGAACTCGTCAGGTCTACTCATGCATTCTGCTGGGTTTCCTCTCAGAGTTATTCTAGTTTCATAAAACACTCTTATTTTTGTCTATGCTCCCACTGTGTTAAATAACATGACTGTGCTTCTTAAATACACATTTCTTTCATGTGAATACCTATCGTAGAAGGTGAAGTCACTGTGCTTTTGACTGACTTTCTTTTTGAAATTAGTTCTTTTTCCTTCTCTGTCAGCTCCAAACACTAGAGTCCTTGCTGATGCTTAGTACATCTAAACTAACTGTGGGGATCTAAGTGGCCAGAGGAATGAAAGGCGTCTTCCTCTGCTTTGTAAGTTGAAAACTATTATGAGAAACTCAGACTAGATTAGAATTCTTCACATTTTGGTTATCTCAAAATTATTTCAGTGTGTCCTTTAATAAACATGTGGTCATAAAATATAAGTTTCTACAAATATAATTCAGGTTGAAAGGAGACGTACTCATGCCAAAGTGCACAGACTAGAGTGCTAACTGTCAATACAGTGCAGACTGAAGACTGTGGATTTTCTTGATCTTGTGAACTGGTGATGTTTATAATTGCTTATGTGTTACATTGATGATGCCAGTGTCCTCAGTGTCCATAGTCTTATGTCTGGAATAATCATAACCAACTTCCTACATTTACATAATTATATATGAAACCTTAGTAGAAGAGAAAATCTAATTGCTAATATTGTTATTTATCTAATATGCCATAATAATATAGAGTGTTATTATCATAAAAGTTAGACAGAATAGTTTATTTTATTTTTATCTATAGCTATAACAAATTACATTAACTGTGTCCTCAGTGTCAGGTTTCATACAAAGCTACCAGCTGGAACCCAACTGAAGAAGAAGCTTTTCTGAGCTTACCCCTCAGGCAAGACACACAGCTCCTTGGGAACTGCTAGACTGAGGACCTTAGGTACTGCTGGTTTTTACAGGAGATGTTTCTTCTGTTGGGCAACTTCAAATCCAGCTTCTCACAGAGAAGACTGAATTGAGAGGAGGAAAAGCAAAATGGAGCCCATGGGCATTTCCTACCCTCTTCTTGGCAGTGTTACCCATCTCTCTTCCTAGTGGACTAGTTAGAAGTATACTACCACATAAAATCTTCGCTTAAAGGGAATTACACAATTCACAAACACTAGAAGGTGGGAATCACTGGGAGTCATCTTTGATGCCATCTACTACTTATTTCCCACAGGCGTGCCCACTTCTTCCTCCTAAGCACCTCGAGGCTCTGGCTAGAGTCAGAATTTGGAGGAAGAAGTAATAAAAGCCCTTAGTAAAGGGCAGTAGCTTGACTTTTTTCCAGATCCTAGATTGTTTAGTAGACAATCTTGTTCAATGGTTATGTTACTTTCTGAATTATTACTCACTCAGCACACATGCAACCAGTTCTGCAGGCACTGGGGAAAGTAAGCTGTCTGTGCCCAGGTAAAGTGAAAATCCTCGTGATATTAGTTATTATATTACAGTCCACCTCAGAATTAGTTACGTCACTATAGCTAGCTAAACAACACATTGTCCAAAATTAGCAGCTTTAAATAAATGAACATATACAGAGCTCTGTGAGTCAGAAATTCAGAAGTGGGTGAGGGGGGTTCCTCTGGTTGGTGTCTCTCAAGAGGCTGTAGTCGAGACGTTGGCTAACTGTCATGACCTCTAAAGGCTTAGTGGAGGCTGGGTATCTACTTTGGTATATATACTGGGTAGCTATTTGGTGGCTATTCTCATGTCCAGCAAGACAATGGTGAGTTTTCATAGAGCTTCAGGTCCTTACTATGTGGCCACCCCACCAGGTTTTTTGCATGGCCTCATTACATGGTATCTTAGCCTTCCCCGAAAAATGAAACTTAAATGGGTTATGAGATGCACAGAAAATATCTTAAATTTCAATAGTCATTCTTGCCTTAGTGTTTGTCCACATTGCATGCACAAGGTGGCAGAATTCTAGAGTACTAAATACTACTATGTCCGACCCTAAATGATTCAACAAAATTTTACCCTCTCAAAAAGGGCATGAGACCCAACTTCAAGAGGTAAATATACTAAGAGCAGATAGATAGAGTAACAGCAAATCAGTACTGTGGCAGAGCTTTGGGAGACTGAACAGGAGGCAAACAGAATAGACACATTTTTGTGTGAATATTTTCCACCCATGGACACAGAACTTGCAGTTGTGGGAGCCTTTGAATATAGAAGTCTGATTGAATTGTTTCCCCTTTTATCCCAACTACGAATAGATTGTGTGCTCCTAGAGACAGGGCAGTTTATTTTACTTACTTGACACTATTCACCCCTGTCCCGTCTTCCCTCACACTTTGAGACAAATCTCATACTTTCTAAATATTTGTGGATCCTAGTGCATTGTGAGATTTTAAATATTTTCCCATGTCCTTCACTCTCCCATTTAAGAAGTGCATCTGAGTCCAAACTTCCTTCCCTCCGGGGAACAATTGAGGCATTGTATGAAACAATCAACCACCAGACTCTTGGCTTTAGTCTCTAAGACACACCTCCTAGGTAAAGAAAGAAAGCTCGGTATGGAGAGTGAAGGGGCAGAATCCCAGGTGTAGACAGATCAATGAGAGAGAGAGAGAGACAGACAGACAGACAGACAGACAGAGACAGAGACAGAGACAGAGACTACCAGTCCCCACCAGCTTCACCACCTTCTGGTCAAAATGAAGGGCGGAGAATATGGGGGAGAGTTCTGGAGCGCCACCCACAGGGCAGCACTTCCAGGGAGGTGCAAACCCTGCAAGAAAAATAGCTCCAAAATGCTAGAGGGCAGCCCACCTGGAGGTGCTAACACACTGGGACCCTGAGGGGTCGTATCAGATAACCATAGTACTTCTGAACTCCAGGGACTTGAATGAGGGACCAACCTACAAGGCAACATTGAAATGAGCCAGGTTTGAGATTAAAAAAATTAAAAATAAAACCCAAAATCTCAATTACTGTCATTTATAAAGATGGTACTCTTCCTGGACATTTGAATATATAATTGATGTCTGCTTCATCTGCTGAATTAACTGAATTGATATATACACTTAGCAAAATAATTGCATACTATATCCTAGAACAGAGAAAACCTCTCATACCTTGTGTTAGAAGGGAACATGACAACTGGGCATGTCTAGATCTCAGTACTCAGTAGGCTGATTCAGGATTATTACAAGTTCAAGGTCAGCTTCGACTCCACAATGAGTTTGAGGCCCACATGAGCTACATAGTGAGAAGCTGTCTTTACAAAATAATAATAATAATATAGGGTTGGAGGTTATATTATATATTCTTGAGTCCCAACTCAGTTACCAATTAGTTTTATAACTTTAAGAAAGCTATTTTACTTTTTTTGTCTCAGATGTATCATATTTTAAAAATATGCAAACTTGGTTGGAATTATATGAAGATAATCAAAGCAGAATCAACGCCATGCTTAGCAGTGACAGTAATCGCATATTAATCGTACAGGCCTTTTCCAGAACTGAACAGCCTCAAGATGCAGATACACAAATGAGTAATGACTGTCCCACCATCTTGACAACAAAAAACACTCTTCCTATGTATCTCAAATTAATCTTTCAAAGGTTAATTAATATTTCTAAAGATATGAAGTACCATTTACATAAGAAATAGACAAAAATCTCCCTCCAGTTTAAAAAATTTTCAATTTAAAATGAAATGTAGACTAGGAAAAGAACTACACATCTTGAGACATCCTGGACACTGAGAAGAAAGTGTGGTCAGGACAAAAGCAGAAGCTACAGGGGAAGCATATTATAATTAAGGCTGTATTGAATTGTGCATACTCATATATCACACATACATGCCAGAAGAGGCCTTTTTCCTTGCATGAATTTATAACCAATATGTCAATGAAATCCATTTTTCGGATGACAAATGGCATGTCATCTATGACAGTGAGGAATACCCTAAAAGCAAGAGCAGTAAATGGCATTCTTCTGACTTCCTGTATGTGTCACTAGAAAGTGATTATTTCTCACAAGTAGAGGTGAAGTCAGGACTATTATAGTCCATATGTAAGTGGTTTCTCTCTTCTACATCCACCAACATGATTAAATAGTGATTGGGCTCAGCAGAGACTTGAGCATGGTGGCTACAAGCTCATTCCCAGCCAAGTTTGTAAATGTCTCCAAGTTCAGCTTCAGAGCAGCACTGAGATAAGAAAAAGCGCCAGGAAGCCAGAACCAGACAGGAGGACCTTAGGGGTCAAGGAGGAGTCTCCAGGAGCAAGTCAGCATCAGAGTGACAGCAGCAATGCCCTTCACAGGCACTCACAGCCTTGGGCATCCCAACCCCAGCAGAGGAGGAAAGTGCTGTGGGAAAGACTTGGGAACCTTCCCTGTCTGGCTGAGGCGAGCCCAGGCCTTGGGGTGGATTCGTCACAAGATCATTAAGGCAGACCAAAGTCTTACTGAGGGCCTGGTAGAAAGTGTTAGAGTCACATTTCTGTTCCATGAGTGACAATACAGTGAGGGTTAGTGAGTGTGACATTTGGGGGTCTCCACAGCATGGGCAAGAGGTAGGCAGGGACTAGCTCTTCACCAGGAGAAGTGTACAACTGTCTTAACAAGGCCTTCCTTGTGTTAAAGACTCCAGTCGGTCCTGTGACTTGGTTTTTGCATTGAGTCACCATTGAAAGTCACAGAAACTGAACGTCAGTTTATCAGGAGCTTGTTTGGAATTGTAACCTGAATTCCTCTGACTTCTAAATAAGGCAGTCAGGTGAACAGAGCTGAGGAGGACATGTGTGACAAATCAACTTTTTGTTTATTTATTTATTTATTTATTTGTTTGTCTATAGAAACTGCTGTGTGTCCAATACTAAGGAAGTTCTTTAGTTCTTGATCATTTATTATTTCATTCTATCTTTAGTAAGAGCATGGTGTTGTAGGCACAAGCCACACTTCCAGGTGTGCAAGCTAAAACTCAAGAGAAGCTACATGACCTGGACAGAAGGCATTTGCAGCCAGCCTGTAATTTCCTGGGATGATGTCAGTGTAGAAGCCTTTGTATTATAGTAGAATCTTGCATTACCATTTGGCAAAATAATTCTCTCATTTTTGTCTTTTCTCACTTTATCTACTTTTATTTATATCCTGATTCATAGATAAAAAAATTCAAAAAGTCTTTCTCTGTCATTAAAACATTGTGGTTTGACCAGTTAATGAATTAGTCTCTGTATATAAACCTCTTCCATGATATGCTATGTATTTTAGGAGATAGAATATTAGATTAATTTAGGATTGGTCTTTAAAAATAGCTTGCTTATAAAGATTTATATAGTCTTTCACCAGGATTCTCTAACTTTAGTAGGCTAGACCCTAAAATAGACATAGGAAAGAATAGGCGGCATCCTAGCTTTCTTTACTCCTCAGGCACTCTGGTACAGTCTACATGGAGTAGGAAAGCAGATTTGCAAAGCAGTTGAGGTATCACAAAACACAGAAGTAAATATACTTTTTTAAAAACTTGTATCTACATGTTCAGCTCATTTTTATATATGATAAGTTTGTTTGTTTGGTTTTGTACCTAACATTTCTGTAGGGTTGGTGTGATAGCTCAGGAAGCAAAGACACCTGCCACCAAACATGGTGACCTGAATTCTAACCGAGGGACCCACATGGTAGAAGGAGAGAACTGGCTCCTGCAAGCTGTCTTCAGACATGCACATGTGCCATGACACGTGTGCATCCCACACACGCTCACATACACAAAGCAAAACAGATAAGAGTAAAAAAATAAAATTACAAAAAATATAATTTCCTCGACATATTTTACCAAGTTTAACCACAATTTATTTATTTTCTCTTGTATGATTTTTAAAATTATTTTTAAAGTGAGCTGCTATCACTATATATAATTTATTTTTATATATTATCTCTATAAGTATTTCTAAACAATGCTCTTTTGATCAACATTAATATTCTTATTCTATTTTTCTTGTTTAGCAAATACTCTTCAAGGAGTCCCTACATATTTAGTTCTAATGTAAGTCATAGAAATATTATAATTTGAAAACTTACAGAGTTGACGATGACTGGATAGGAGGCAGCATGAAGAACCTCTGTGATGGAGCCACCTCAGGCTATGGCAGCATTACAGAAATCTGCCTGATAAAGTCTCACAGCACTGAGCATGGACACAAATGTGGAGCTGCTAAAATCTGCATGCAGTGATAGACTGTGTCCATGTCTAGGCAATGACATGGCCTCTGAAGATGCTGTCACTGGGGGCAACAGGGCAAAAGCAGACGGGACCTCTTTGGCCTATTTCTTACAACCCCACACATGACCCTGGTTAGTAAAGATGGTTAAAGATTGTGCAGTCACTAACATTATATAGAGTACAGTATAGGAACATACAATTTCATGAATAAATGTACGCAAACACTATATACTACCTACTACAACGTAGTTGGAGGTAAACTATTGAGTACCATAGTGCAAATTTAACTTGACTCCAATCTTCACTCAAGGGTCAAGAAAGGCTTCCTTGGGGATTTAGTATTTAGAGAGGATGAATGACTCAGAACTGGTCAAATGAAAATAGAGATTGGAAATAGAACACATTCATTTTAGAGGAGTAGTGTTTGTGCACAGAACAGACCTTAATGGGTATATGGAAGACTGACAGGTGATGCTGACATTTAGCAGTGATAGGTACTGAGCACTGTGATTTATAGTCATTATGTCATAACAGTATTAAGCAACCACTTTCTAATGGTGATTTAAGGAAAGCAATAGTATCAAATTTGTATTTAAACAGCTCCTTTCCTTTACATGAAGAAAAATTTACTTGAAAAGGAAAGCATGAGTATGGGTGGAATGAAAGAAAGGAGACTGCTACAGCAGCCAGTGATGGGGTCCTGGGAAGTGAGTGGGAAGTGAGATGGGGAATAAATGAATACATCCGCAATGTCCTGAAGGCATTGGAAAGTGGTATGAATATGAGATCAAATGAAGTAGTAAAGGTTATGTCCAAATTTGGGCATGGACACAAATTGATGGAGAAACAATGATTCTAAGTTGAGGGCGGAGCAACAAAGAAAGATCTAAAATGGAATCAATGGTCTGATTCTGTTTCAAATCTAGAAAACATGCCAAGTAGATATTTCAAGAGCAAGGAAGTATATCAAGTGGAGACACAGATGAGACATGGGTCAGTAACAAAAGTTTCAAAACTTTGGTATCTGTGGTGGTTTGAAAGAAAACAGCTCCCATAGGGAGTGGCACTATTAGGAGGTGTGGCCTTGTTGGAATAGATGTGCCTTGTTGAAGGAAGTGTGTCACTGTGGAGGCAGACTTTGAGGTCTCCTATGTTCAACCTACACCCAGTCTCCTTCTGCTGCCTATGGATCAAGATGTAGAACTCTCACCTCCTTCTTCACCACCATGTCTGCCTGCATGCCTCCATGTCCCATCATGATGATAATGGGCTAAACCTCTAAACTGTAAGCCAGCCCCAGTTAAATGTTTTCCTTTGTAATAGCTGATATGGTCGTGATGTCTCTTCTCAGCAAGAGAAAGTCTAACTAAGACAGAAGTTGGTACCAGAGACTGGGGCCTGACCATGCTTTTGTTTGAAGGAATATGGACTTTGGGAGAGTGGATTAGAAAAAGAGTTGAACACTTTAAGTGTTGCTTAATGGGCCATACCTGTAGGAACATAGAAGACAGTGGTGCTGAGGGTTATTTGATGAACTGTGGGAGCCTGGCTCAAGAGGCTTCAGAGGAGAAGAATGTGGCCTACAGAATATTCTTGTGATATTTTAGTGAGGAATGTAGCTGCCTTTTACCTGAAGAGTCTGCCTGAGGCTGAAGTAAAAGATTTGAATTAATTCAGTTGCCAGAGGAAATTTAAAACAGCCTAGATGACTCTGTGGTGTGGTTACTAGTGTTCATATTTATAAAGATTTATAATGAAAAAGAGTAAGCTGAGAAAGGAAAAATACAAAATGTACAATTTGAGGAGAAAAGGATACCAGGAAGTGGCATGAAGCTAAGTCCTGTGTCCAAGGACATAAATAGATTAAGAAATGAAATAAAGGGAGTGGTAACCCCTGGGCAAGATCCCACACTTCTAAGCTTCCAACTTATGAAAAGGAATTAAAGAAAAGGTCAGAACGGGATGTGGTGATGCATGCCTTTAATTCCAGCACTCAGAAGATAGAGGCAGGTGGATATCTGATTTTGAGGCCAGCTTGGTCTACAGATTGAGACTCAGGACAGCCAAGCTTAGGCAGTGAAGGAAACCATTGAAAACAGAAAGCTGGTGAAGATGTAATTGAATGAGGAGGGCATGTTCTAGCCCCAGTAAGCAGCAGAACTTGGTAGCTTTGGTAACATGATTCTGGCTTTAGAGTCAAGGACAGAAGAAAAGGTTATGGAATCTTCATCTATGACTAAGGAAAGCCAGTGAGGCCAGGCATGTGTCAGGGTTGTCCCTGGATTAAAGCTTAGAGAGGCCATTGTGTGACGCTGTAAAGGTGAAGCTTGGATTACCTTGGAGACACCAAGATGTTGGAGATGCCAGAGCTGTGGGATAACTGCCAAGAAGAGCTGCTAATAAGGAGTTGAACAAGCCCAAGAGAAAAAAGTATGTTGCAGTCAACAAAACTGAAAGAAATTGGAAATCTGAAGAGCACTTTAAGTTCAGACATGGAAATGCAAATTTTGGTGTTTGCCCAGCTTGTTTTCAGTCTTGCTTTGGTCTGATATTTCCTTACTATGCTCCCTTCCCTACATTTTGGAATGGTAATATATATCCTGTGCCATTATATGTTGCAAGTATGTGATCTGCTTTTTTATTTTGATTTTACAGGGGATTACAGTTAAGAGATTGCATGAATTTCTGAAGAAATGTTACAGACTATGGGAACTTTTAAAGTTGGCCTGAACACATTTCTAATTATAATATGTTTACAAGCCTATGGGGGCCAGGGAGTGGAATGTGGTAGTTTGAAATAAAATGGTCCCCATAGGTAGTGGCACTATTAGAAGGAATGGCCTTGTTGGAGTAGGTGTGGCCTTGTTAAAGGAGGTGTGCTGCTGCACTTCATACAGGAAGTATTAAGCCCTGTTTCATCCTCACTGATCAGATAAGGCCTGGAAATGACCACTGGACTCAGTGACATGGTGACCATATGTAAATGAGGTGGAGAAGGAGATGAGAAGTGCAAATGATGACCATCCTGCAAGCCTGCGTGGAAAAAGATGACAGTGGTGTCTGTGTCCTCCACAGTGTAGACAGTGGAGAGCAGAGCTCTGGGGAGGTGATGAAGGCATGTGATGGCCACATAAAAGAGATAAAACTGAGTGTATTGTCATTGGATGAGAACATTTCAACTACTGAGGTGTCAGGGACCAAGATGTCAGGAACCAAACATGAACCATGGAAAGTACCAGCTAAGCCAGAGAACAAGTCATAAGCCCAACTACCCTTCCCCAGAGCAGTAACACCTGTTTACTAACCAGAGGCCCCCAAAGATAAGAACATTCCACAGTCAGGTGGCATGGCAACCAAACGTAAAGAGCAGTCCATAGTCAGGTAGCCTAGCAACAGAACAAATGGCCCCTGACCAGTGACCTTAGCTGACATCTTGCAGTTGCATGACCTGCACGTCCCCCACGTCTTGCATCCCTTCCATGTCCCTTCCCCTTCCCTCCTCCCTGCCCCCTCCCCTCCTGTGCTATATAAGCCTTGCAGAAGAAAATAAAACCTGCAGCTTGATCAGAATCCTGCCTTGCTGTCGTCTCTCATGTCCTCTGTTCCTCTCATTCGCTCCCGCAGGTGGGTGGCCCCCATTGAAACCCCGCTGGCCAGGGCACAGAGGCAGATTTTTGCAAAGCTCCGATCTCTCTCTGAGAGGAAGACTCAATGCTGTAAATAATTTATCAATGTTCTCCATACTTTTGAAGAACTTTCGTGACACTTCATCACATTTGATGCAATAACCAGAATCATTACTAAAATACAATTATATTCCACACTTACGGAAGTTTTACCATATGTCAGGCATGGGGTTAAGTGTCCACACGATGCTAATCAACATTGGATGTTCAAGGGAACTTGTAAAATGACTAAAGTTTATCTGAACAAATAAACACTTGAGAATAGCAAAGAAAATTCTGGGAAAGAAAACAAGTGTGGACTGACCAACTATAATTGTGGCTTGCAACAACTGAGAGCTTGATGGAAAGAACTCAAAACTAATGACAAGTTCATGAGTAACTTCTGTGCAGCTGTGGTTGCCAACCACGGGGGGGGGGGGGGGGGTCTCAAATAAAAGACCTTGAGATACCTGAATTATCATTTTGAAAGTAATATAATTAGGTTTTTATATAATTCCTTATTCTCAGACTAGATGGAGCAAAGATATGATATAAAAAATTTAACTAGGCCAGGTGGTGGTGGCGCATGCCTTTAATCCCAGCACTTGGGAGGCAGAGCCAGGCAGATCTCTGTGAGTTCAAGACCAGCCTGGTCTACAGAGTGAGACCCAGGACAGGCACCAAACTACAAAGAGAAACCCTGTCTCGAAAAAGGAAAAAAAAATTAACTAGGAGGTTGGATGGATGGAATGGCTCAGTCAGTAAACTGTTTGCTGTGTGAACATGAGTAACTGGAATTGAATCCCAATGTTGACACACAAGGCTAGACTCCAAGGAACACATTTATACCCCAATTCTTGGGGATTGGGGGGCAGAAAGATCCCTGAGATAAATTGGTGAGCTCCAGGCTCAAGGAAAGACCATCTCTCAAAAACTAACATGAAGAGAAACAGAGAAAGACACGTTATGTTGACACAGAGACACAGACACATAGACACACACACACAGACACACGCACCAACGAATACACACACATACCCGAGGATGTAACACATTTACCAAAAAAGTAATTAAACTGTAGGAACCCATTAAACAAAACTATAATACTAATAAAATACTGGGTAAAACTTATAAAACACTGAGTAATATACACTTATATAAGTGAACAATACTTTGGTTACACATAATCAAGTACTATCAAATTTTTAGGATTTTAATGGAGCAGTCAGAAGTCAATTAAAAATATGAAGACCCCCAGTTTTAACAAGAAAGACTAAAATAAGAAAAAATAGACATTGTTAGTAACCATGAAAAGATGTTCAAGTTTTGTTGCAAAATTATAAGGAAAAAACTTAAAGTAAGGGGAAGTTTTACATATATCAATAACTCCAGTTAGTAGAGTATTGTTTGTGGTGCATATGCACGTTTGTATGGATTTGTGCTTGCAGGTCATGCACATAGGTAGAATTTAGAGGTTGACATATGGTATTTTCCTCATCAGTCTCCACTTTGTGTTTTGAGTCAGGGTCTCTCACTGATTGTATTAGGCTAGCTGGTCAATGTGCTCCAGGGACCTGCTGTCTCTGCCTTTCCAGGGCTGAGGTACAGATGCATGCCACTGAATCACACTTCTTCCACAGGCACTTAATCAACAAAGCTGTATCCCCAGGCTGAATTCCTGCATTACTTTTGAGCACCTGGTAAATAACAGGTGTTTTTATTTTTCTTATGAATGTATTTTTATATAATAGTTCTTTTAATAACATGACCAGAAATTTGAATTAAAGATGTCTCCAATAAAACTTAGAAGGTGTTTTTTTTTCCTTTAGTCAAGTATATAGCAACTTATTTATACATTTAATCTGATTAATATATATTTTTCACAGAGGATATACAATGTTCAATCTGATATTGTTTCAAATACTCACAAAGTTAGTTGTTTTTCTCCAATTAATTACACTTTTTAAGATTGACAATGTTTTTGAGAATGCGAAGTTAGCAAGTGGCATTAAATTTATTTATAGTTATAGTTGGTTTTTGTTAATTAGCTTTAGGCAAGGAGAATATTTAGTGTGCTATTTCCTCCTCATTGTATTTCCTTCTTCTTTCAACTCACTAAGTATTTATTATTTACTTTGTGCCAAGACAGAGGTAGGTCCCAGGTTCACTCTACTCAACAATAGAATGAAGATCAGCTACTTTCCCATTTTGCCCTCCCTATGGGACTCAGGGAAGTGCAAGGACACGCAGTATCCCCAGAAGAACTTGGGGTGGTATCAAATAACCAAAGGCGTTCTCTGCTTCCAGGCTTACAAA
This sequence comes from Onychomys torridus, assembly GCF_903995425.1. Lineage (NCBI taxonomy): Eukaryota > Metazoa > Chordata > Mammalia > Rodentia > Cricetidae > Onychomys > Onychomys torridus. The sequence continues at coordinate 6,374,663 of NC_050461.1, read as the reverse complement.
AGGGCATGACAGGGACTGCCTGAGGTGAAATGTTACTTCTGGGATTATACTAGAATCTCATTTGGAGGTGATCATCATTAAAATATCTTTCTCAATTACATATGACATCTAAGTGGAGCCAGGTCATGGACCTCCTCTAAATTAGTAAGAATAAACTTTTTGGCAAAGCGAAAGAGATTTCCTAGTTCTAAATGAATCATTAGGAATGAATAGGTCTCAGACATAACAAATGTTGTATAATTAAGAAGATAAAGAGATACGTTTAAAAGCATAATAAATCTCAGAATAACCCCAAACTGTGCTGATTTGTCTATGTCAACAAATACTGGAAAGAATGAAAAGAAACAATCAGACATGGATTGCTACCTTATCCATGCTTTAAGAGAGAAGTCGCTAAACTAACGCACACATTTGTTTGGTTTCTCACTCTGACATTTTTTTGGCTTTGTTTAAAATATTAAGGCACACATACTTGAGATGAAATGACAAATATTTTTATGGACCATTCTTTTTTTTTATTAACTAAGATTGTTATGGAAGTTTCTCGTATTTACATAATGCCCTTTGACTGCTTTCTCTTTCCACCCTCTCTCATCTCTAGCACTCGCCCTATACCAGTCCCTTCTCCAGATTCACGACTTTGGGGTTTGTTTTGTGATCCACTTAGTTTAACCAGGGCCATCTGTGTGACCACTGGATTGGAGTTATCATTCTTGTTGCTGTTGTTGTTAGCATACGAAGAATTAGGTTTCACTGTGGCACTTTTTAAGCAAACTTTGATTTTGCTGTTTCTCTTCTCTCCCTTTCCTCTTTGTGTGTGCCCACTCTCCCAGCCGCCTCTCCTCACTCATGCCCCATGTCAACTATTGCTTCCCTCCCCAGCTCTAAACACATTTTGTTTCCCTCATGGTCTTTTGTCTAGTTTCATAGACCTTACTCATGAGGGCTCCCTATATTTATATACATATAAACTTTAAAAGTTAGGGCCCACCTATGAGAAAGAACGTGTTATTTACTTTTGTTTATTATTTTTGTCTTTCTTACCTTGGATCCTATCGTAGTATAGTATAATTCTTCCTGGATGCATCTATTTTCCTGTAAATTTCATTTTTATTCACAGCTGAGCAAGATTATATATATATATTCACATGTGTATGATGTGTATATATCTATATCTATATATATCTATATCTATCTATCTATCTATATATATCACATATAACACACACACACACACACACACACACACACACACACACACACACACACACAAAATCACATTGACATTATCCATCCTTCTATTAATGGAGGTCTAGGCTAGTTCCATTTCCTGGCTGTTGTGAAAAATTCAACAACAAACACGTGATGTCTAATTATCGCTGTGGTAAGACACAGAGTCATTTGGGTGTATGTCTAGAAGTGGTATAGCTGGATTCTATGGCAGAAACTGTTAAACTACAGATAGTCCCATTCCCTGATTCTTGGAGGTATTTCCTGTGCTAGTGGAGTCCTGTTCAGAAAGCCCTTGCCTGTACCTATAACTTGAGATAGATTTCTTGTGTTTTCCTTTAGCAGCATTTCTGGTTTTAAAGGATGCTATCTGACCTATTTTGTGTTTACTGGGTGCAGGGTGAGAGGCTCTTATCATATTCCATTGCAGGTGGAGATCCAGCTTTTTGGCTCCATTTGCTCAGTGGTCGGCCTTCTGCCCCTCTGTAGTTTTGATGATGCTGTCGGAAGTGAAGCGGCTCCTGGCTGTGTGAGTTTATTTCTGGGTCCTCTGTTCTGCTCTGTCATTCACCATGCTGTTTTCTACAGCACTGCCCCGGTTTTGTTGCAGTCACTGGAGTGTGACTGAGATCAAGTGCTGTTACCTCTAACTTCTTTTTCTGCTTAGGATCCCTTTGGTTTGGTGTGGTCTCTTGTGTTTCCAAATCTAGTTTTGGATTTCTTTTTTTCTAGTTCTGTGAAGAATGTCATTTTGATGGGAATTTCAGAGAATCTGTAGATTTCTTTGGGTGGTATTAGCCATTTTCACAGTATTAATTCTGCCAGTCTGGGAGGATGGAAAGTCTTTCTGTCATGACATTGTCTCTAATTTCCTTTTTCTGTGTATAGAAGTTCTTTTGTAGAGGAATTTCAGTTCCTTAGTAAGGTTTAATCCTGGGTACTCTATTTTGGGAGAAGCTACTGTAAATATGAGAGTTTTGTCTGCAAGTATATTTGTGCACTGTGTGTGTTTGCCTGGGTTGTGGAGCCCAGAAGAGGGTGTTGGATCCCATGGAACTGGAGTTAGTAACTCTTGCAAGCCTCCATATGGGACCTGAACCTCACAAGAGCAATAGTGCTGAGGCATCTCTCCAGCCCGTCTTCTGTTCTTTTGAGGCAGAATCTTACATAATACAGACTGACCTCGAGCTCTCTATGTAGCTAAGGATGATTTTGAACACCTGGTTCTCCTGCCTCCACCTTGAAAGCACTGAGATTACAAAAATACACCATTATGTCTTGTTGTATGCAGTGCTGGGGATCCAAGCCAGGATTTCATGTATACTAATCAAACACTAACTGACCTACATCCCAAGCCTGAAAATTTAGTTTTATGTGTTACTTCATATAGTTACTAAATTATATTATATTGAACCATATGACATTGAAGAAACTTTTTTTAACCTAAGAAACTGACAATTTTATGTGTTTCACCATAACAACAATAGTATCATTTCAATTTCTCAGAGCTCCTTCTGTTAAACAGCTGCTGTGCTGAGCACTCTGACTTTGGTGTAGTATCTTCACATGAGGCCTAAAATACCTTGAAAGAAAATTTGAGGAAGGCTTTTGAACTTGGATGAAAATGAAATCTATGTTATATTATGTTATGTAAATTAATTTAATGTGAATCACGTTACCTCTTCACTAACCTTTAATTAAAATTTAGCATTTTCATATTACACTGTAGTCATTATAGATCTCAAAATATCATCCAAACTCACGACAAGATTGAGATTTCCTATTGCTATCAGAAAAAGAATATCACTTTGACATCTTGTTAAGGAGTACATTTATTGTTCACAAACATATTTGAAAGTATTTCACAGCTGGGTATGATTGATCTGCTTTGTCTTATTTTTGTATACACTAAGATATTATTGTAGGGGTTGGCTCAGTGGCTATGTACACACACATACTGTTCTTGCAGAGGAGCTGGGTTTGGTTCCCTGCACCCACATCAGGCAGTCACCACTGCCTGTAACCCTGTTCCAGGGATGTGATGCCTGTGTTACTGGAATTTTCTCTTGGGCTACCAACTAGCACCCAAATAAAAACATGGAGACTTATTATTAATTATGAATGCTCAGCCTTAGCTTAGGCTTGTCCCACAAGCTCTTTTAACTTAATTTAACTTGTTTCTATTCATCTATGTTTTGCCTCAGGGCTGTTTACCTTTCTTTCATTCTGTGTGTCCTGCTTTCCTGCTTCCTCCATGTTTGGCTGCCTGGCTCCTGGCATCTCTCTGGCTTCTCTTTTTCTTTCTCCCCCTAGCCTAAATTCCTCCTCCTCCTTACTCTTTCTGCCTGGAAGTTTTGCCTGTACCTCCTCTATGTTGGTTGTTCATCTTTTTAGCAGACCAATCAGGTACCTTAGGCAGGCAAGGTGAAACAGCAACACATCTTTACATAATTAAACAAATGCAACACATCTTTGCACAGTTAAACAAATATTCCTACATATGCCTGCTTCTGGCTTCTGTGGGCATCTGCACACATAGGATGCGCATAAATTCATACAGTTCACACACATCCATGTAATGGGTTATAAAGGTTTCCTTGACTGTCGCATGGATCTATGTCATAAAAGTTAACCCCTAATATGTCTTGATCCTTGAAGCTACTTGGTTCAATAGACAATCATCAAATGACCCTTGCATGCCCAAAAATCTTTCCTTGTCCTACAACAGCATTATATAGTGACTCATTTAATCAGTGCTGACCATGGCAATCACAGCCTTACAGTACAAAGAGATGTTAACTAAGGCATAAGAAGAGCGGGAAAAGATGCCGAAAGACAAATACAGCATGGTCTCCTTTGTATGTAGAGTCTAGCTTTGAATTTTCAAATGCATGTGTTTAAACTGGAGTACTTGTAGAAATAAAAAAAAAAAAACAAAACTAGAAAGGGCCATGGGGGATTCCAGGGATGGGGTGTAGTAGAACACAGATATCATGAGGAGAGAAAGTAAATAACAGGGCCAGAAGGATTAAGTGGTTAGGGAATCAAAAGGTAGAACAGAGGGATTTGTATACTAAAGACCTTTGAAAAAGTCAAATGGAAACCAATATTTTAGAAGTCACCTAAAATACACATATACTAAGAGACTTTAAAGAGAGTTACCTTATATGGAGTATAATGCCTCTCCCAGATACCATAAAAAAAAAAAAAAGCCCAGTGCCTGATGTAGCTTGTTGGTGAATGGAGTCCCATAGATTCCCAAAGCAATACAAGCTATTTCCATTGTTCTTGGTTACCCTTTAGAACTTAATAGTAAGATTCAGTAGCTGAACATAACATACTAGAGTCATAGAATGTGCAGAAATCAAGCTGGTACCAACTTGGAAGCTTCACCCCTATGTTCTCATTGTGCTAAAAGGTGTTGTGTATGCTACTGGGAAGGAAACACAACTCATAGTCTTACCCAGCTGTGAACCCTACAAGCTACAACAATGACCACCTTGACAAGATATTCCCTAACTGGTAGAATAGTGACAGAAATGTTATTGGAGTGACTAACCACTTTTTTTTATTGGACTTAGGGCCAGCTCCACAATAAAGAGGTCGTAACTCTGTTAACTGGGCCAAGTTCTTATAGCTGGTCATGGGCCCTAAGAAAGAATCTGCTACTGTTATTCTGATAAATGGATGCTGAACCTCTCCCTAAATACTTATCCTTATACTCATAGACTAAAGCATCTCTCAACCCTCATTCTAGAAGCCTCTTTTTGCAGCAGTTGGCAATTAAGACAAATACTAACAGCTGATCAAAGTGCAAAGACTAGGAGACTGTGGAGAGCTCAGCCCTGAGTGAAACATCTGTATCATGTTCCCTTCCTCCGAAGCTCAGAGAATACAGAGCTATCTGAAATAATGGTAAGAGCCAGAGGTAGTGGAGACTGCTGAGAAACAGTTTTCCAGACAGGACAGGGACATTGCCAGATGAACTCACAGCAGCCGTAACTGTATGTACAAGACCACCACAAAATCAAGCCAACCAAGATTCCAGCAATAGTGTGGGAGGTGCTCACCGAGTCCTACCCCTGTCTGAGGAGCTGTTTTTAATTAATGGCTGGGAGAAAGAGAGTCGTTTTACTTTGGGGATGTGGCCCCTGATAGGCTAGCCATGCTGCACTGGATGGTCCTATACCTACGCACACATGAGCAGCACTTAGTGGATTCAGGGCATTTTTTTTTTTTTTAATATACATGAAGCTTGGAAGGGAAAGTGAGAGTGTGGGGGGATTGGGATGGGAAGTGAGGGTGAATTTGATCAAAGCACATTATGTCTGAAACTCTCAAACGGTAAATTAAATAAACAGAGTGAGCTCTGAGCAGTGGCAAGTGCTGCAGCAGGTTGAAGACCTCAGATGAGAGAAGAGACCATGGGAAAGGAAAGGGAAACCAGAACGTCAGGCAGCCCCGCACATGGCAGTGTAAGGAGATCCGTGTGAGCTTTTCTCGGAGCCCGCCTTCCTTCACTCCCTTTGTTTTTAATTTCTCTTCCTCTGTTTCCATCCATTTATCCTGTGTAGATTCCTAGCACACGTCTCCAAGTCCTAGCTAGTTTCCAACTGGAAATAAAGGACAATATGCCAGGTTATATTTAATACAACTCAAGTTTACGTGTTTATTCAATCGTGTAGACTTTTATTGCTTTTCCACATTATTGAAGAAAGATAAAAGATATGTAAGAAAGAGATCCCTTACTTAGGCAGAAAGGCACTAGAGCACCTGTACAATCATCTCTATCGTTCTTCTTTCCTTTCTTTCTCTTCTCTCCTCTCCTCTCCTCTCTCTTTCTCCATCTCTCCTTTCCTCCCTCCCTTCCTCCCTCCCTCCCTGCCTCCTTCCTTCCCTCTCTCTCTCTCTTTTAAAATGTCATTTGTCAGGTTCTGGGGTAGTTCCGGGGGGAATTTAGAAGTGAATTTATGCCTTACCAGAGTAAACAGATACTAACAAATACGACTTTCTGAGAAGCAGATTCAAGAAGGCTGTGGCGCCAGCATCCTTGGGGCCCAGAGGGCCACTCCCAGGATCCCAAGAGACCCACAGAGGCTTCCTGGGGAGGCAGTAGAGGAGGATGAGTCTGCAGAACACAATGTCTCATGAACAACTGGGAAAAGGGCAGGTCTTATGGGAAGATGCCTTTAAAAAGTGGTTTCATGGAACTGGGGGAAAAGATGGCAGAACGAAGCCGCACAAGCAGCGGAGAAAACCTAACCAGAGACAGGTACTGACAGGTACCGGAGTGCAGCTCCGGTGGAGAAAGGAGCGTGTTGCTGAGGAGTAGGGCTGGCCCTTGGCCACCAATGCCACTGCTCAGCCGCAGTGGAGCTGCGCTGCTGCCACTGGCACATGTTGCCCTGCTGAGGAGGGTGGAGGAGAGTGTGCCGGGCTGCTGAGGGGCTGCAAGCACGGATGTTGCTGTGGCAAGTGCTGGCAGAGTGGCTGGTGCTGAGGATGGGGTGGAGCACAGTAGCCTAGAGCTCAAGAAGGTCCGGTCACCTGACACACTGTTCAACCACAGGAGCACCCTGACGCTGAGCAACAACATAACTGAGATGAAGAATGGTTCATTTTCTGGATTAAGTCTCTTCAAAAGACGTCTGTGGTTTGTGCGGCAGCGTGAACTTGCTGATGTCCATGGTCTGTGCTGCTACGGCGCGGAAGCTTCTTGTGCAGCAGTTCAGATGACTGCAGACTCATGACAGAGAATGAGAGGCATTGAAGGCTCCCGTGACAACCTCTCACCCAACCACCCCCCAGAATACAGTCCAGACAGAAAGCTATTGAAGAGGGAGGGCCCTTTAAGTGTGATAAGGATGCTAAAGTGATGCAGAAGTGTCGCTCTTCACTGTGATGCCTTCTGGTGGGGTTGGGGTGGGAAGGACTCGTTTTCTTTAAGGGGCTAGCCACTGGGGGTTTGACCATGCTCCAGTGAGTACATGGACAACACAAAATGGACTTGGTGGGGGTTTGTGTTTTGTTGGGGGGGGGGGAGGGTGGACCTGGGAGGAATGGGAAGTGAGTGTGATCAGGGTGCATTGTAGGAATATAAATAATTAATAGAATATTATGTTGGAAAAAAACAAATACCACCCTTTCAAATCCTGTGTTTTTATTTTTGTATTAGCAATGTAGATACGATGAGTATCTTCAATTTAGTTGGAGAGCAGGAACAATTCCTGGGACAAGAGCTGGGGAATGCGCCAGGAGAGCGCGTGATGAGGCATTTCTACTGTGGCTTTCCTCCTTGATTCACCACCAGCATGCTCCAGCGCTATGGTGGCGTGACAACTCTTCCTCCAGGGACTTGGATTTAACTTACCTTTAAAGACCTTAGGAAAATCAGTTAACCTCTCTGATTATTATCTGTTAAGATGCAGTCCATAACATCTCATTACAAGGATTAGAAGATATTTTTTATAAGGTGTTTAGCCTATCATATAATGTACGTTGGCCACCTTCGTCAGGGCTGACAGTAACACACTACCTTTTTGGGCATCTGCTTTGTCAGGCGTCGCTATGTTCCTGTTCATTGAGGATGAAGGATCCCGGGACTGGGGGTGGGAACATGACTCCCGTTACAACTGCCTCTCAGTGATGCATTTCTAGAAGGGCATCCTGTCAGCCAGTATCAAACTTCTGTTTCCAAGGCATTACAGGTTTTCACAGTCATGCAAACAAATAATTACCCAATTTTAACAGGCTGGTTATTAGAACTTTGTTCTTATGTTGCTCCTGAGGCTTAGATGCCAGGATAGTGTAGGACTGAAACAACATTGTAATTGTGAACTCCTGATCACTGAAGTCCCTTTGATGGACTCAGGCTGGGAAGATTTAAAAGTAGCTTGTATTGAATACTTAGTGTGTATCAAGCACTGTGTGTAAAAGTTTTTAGATGTACTATTATCCATCACAAGAGTTCAGTGAAACTGGACTTCCGGAATTAACAAGTTTCTTCACAGAATGCAGACTCTGAAGGGGATATGATACGTAGGTTTGAATATGTGCGGTCAAGCTGAGTCTTCAAGGTTCTCTGTTCATCACATGTGCTGCCCTGGGGAGCTGCTGTGTTGAAAGTGCTACGGCAGCTGAAACATGCTAGTTTCACCCATGAAAACTCCTCTCCACACCTATCTCCCATCATAAAGCAGCAGTTCATTATCCCTGAACTTTACAAACCTTACGAGATTAAATGCATTATCTTTTACTTTAGTACCACAGTCTCAGCTAAACTGACCAAGAACCACTAGTCCCATCGTAAACACTTTAGCAAAAGTTAGAAGATGAATAATTAACTGAAAAGAACACATGAGATGTGCAGATTTCTCCGAATGGGAGTCGAATTGTTCCAGTAGACACAGCTCTGTCATTTGTCAAAGTCCACTGAGAGGAGGTGTTATCTTTCACTGCTGAACTCCAGGCTCACCAAACAGCATAGATTGCAGCAGAAGAAAGTCAAGAGGTTATCTGCCACAATCAGTGAGAGATTAAATGGTCTGGATCCAGTGTTTGGGATGAAATTCTCAAGGATATTATCATTGGGCTAGTGATTTGAAAAGTGAACCACAATTGCCCAGGATTATAGTTTGAGTATTAACCATCACTTAGCTCTGTGTCAATCTTTACCAATGTGTCTCTCATACAAAGAAACAGCTGCCCCATAGTGTGCATTCTCTGCTTACTTTCAACCTCCAGAAGAGCTTTGAATACACCTTGTGCTCAATCAAGTTAAGTCCATGAATTCAGCCATAGATAAAAATGGACAGCCTATGGTTCTTAATCTTCATTGTGGATGCAAGCATGCCTTCTCAACCAATTTCCTATCAGAACAGACTTAGCTCTTGAGAAAGCAGCTCTACTGTGACATTCATTCACTTTGCATCCACTCAATAGCCTATTGGTGAAGGCATTTTGTTTTGTTTGTTTGTTTGTTTCATTTATTTCCATGTTTTGTTTGGATGATGGACATACCAGAAGGGTTTGCACTTTGGAATGAGATGAATGTGCCCCTAGTGAGAGCTCCTATAGGTGTGTCAGTTCCTGTGTAGCTGACAAACCCTTCCCAAAGACTGACCAACAAATGAAGTTGCCACAGGACTGACCAGTTTAAGTTAGGTACTTGTCTCCTGAAAGAAAGAATGGGAAAGGATAGTAATTTAATATTTGAATTAAATAGTGATGGAATAGTCATGATAAACACCTTCTCAATAGAGAGGAATGGTGGCTTGTGTCTATAATCCCAACACTTGGGATGATGAGGCAGAAAAGTTGTCACCAGCTCATAACAAGCCTTGGCTACAGAGTAAATTTCAGTCTAGCCTGAGCTACAAAGTAAAATTCTGTCTCAGAAAACAAAAGTAAACAAATAAATAAGCCTTTCTCAAGATAGATAACCAAAGAAAATGTAACTCAGTCATCTCTCTGGAGTCAGTTTGCTTGAGAGTGGAATAAATGCCTACCTCTAAGATGACCACAGTGCTGGAATTGGCTCTGCTGTGGCCACCTCAGATTTCATCGGACTCCAGAGGGATCTAGAGAGTCTACAACAAATGATTAAAAGCTCCTGTTGTACATGCCAAAATTTAATCCCATCTCTCTGGAATGTTTTTTTGGTGGTAGGGGGAGGGTAGTTTCTCTTTTGTTCCCCATTTGGCATTTGAAATAGCAAAAGAGCTATTTTCTAAATGGAGAGGTGGGAAGAAAGCACACCTAACAAGAAAATGGCCCTCAGCAGGCCTTCTCTGGCTCTCTGAAGACAGTGTGCTAATATCTCACTCAATACATATTTGGTATCATCTTATTACATGAAGCTTTTAAACATGCTGGTTGGTCCAGGGCACGGCGAAACTACCAGACTTTCTGTAGCATGGATAATTATTCGGCTTTTCTACTTTGAGCATTACTTTTTTGACACGGCACAGATACAACAGCACAAACAGAAACCACACCATTCTTGTACAGAACGGTGAAGCAAGAGGAAGTGAAGGTCATAGTCCCTCAGTCATGTGATGACCAACATATTGACCAGCTGCTTCACCATTATTTCAAAGTTTTCCTCCGGTTTTGAAATTTCCAAGGGGCCACATCCTTGGCCCAAGCATACCATTCCTATTAGTACGAATGTCCTCTTACAGGCTAAGGGCAATTTGTAGTCTTCCTTCTGTGAGGAAAAACACAAATCGCGTTATCTTGGTCCTGGCTTCTCATAAGCTAACTTATCTTATCATCATGAACTCTAGCAAGTTTTCTGCTTCTACCAGTCTGACCGTAGGGTGCTTTGTCTAAATTCTGGGCTGATAAGGGTTTTTCATTTCCTAAGCATTTCTTAAAAGGTTTCTTCAAAATCAACAAGATCTAGATGGAATGTTCAGTTATAAAGTTGTCACACAGAGGTTGGTAATGTTTGTGGGCTAATGACACCAGTCCAGAGACTCATCTCATAAAAACGACTCTCGACTCTCAAATCCACCAGAAGGCAGGATAAAGCTTTCTGTTCACCTTGTCTTGAGCCAAGGCTCACTTGCACAATGCTTTCCCAAATTCTCTAAATCTCTACTGAAGCTGCGGATAAAGAAATAAAAGATGATGCAGCAGAGGAATCACTTGATGAATTTTATTCTTAATCATCACAGTAAAGTGAGAGAAAGCCAGCCAAGAGGAACAGAGCCCAGACACTCTTGTAACTCATCTGCTGTAAGGATGCCCCATTGGGCAGTTTCTCTTTAAGTTAGTTTCTGGAAGATGGCTGGTCATTCCATCAAGGAGCAACTCCCAGCAAGGCTGCTCTGATGGGCTTCCCAGGAGGAAAAGTCAACATGAAAACAAGACTGTACTGCCTGGGCAGCTCTTCCAACACCCTGGCAGGGACACGTGGCCCACCTGTTTGCAAAGAGTGGTATCAGCAATGCCCAGTTGAACCTTCTAGAATTTACTTGTGCTTTCTTTCACAACCTTGTTTGGATGCCCTACATAAGATCACATATGGACTAAGATTATTTCCAGCTTACTAATGGAAATCCTGAGGCAAAGGGAGAGTTAGTAGTGTGTTCATAATCACATGGCTAGGAGTAACAGAGAGCTGTGACTCATTTCATCTTTGCAGGTCCACATCTAATGCTCCTTACAAAGCCACAGTTGCTGAAACATCCTGTTTGGTGATACGTTAGGAGACAAAGCAGAGTTCTGTAGGGATTCCTGGGGAATGTAGCCCCTCAGACAAGTAAGGGAGAAGGCTTTAGGTGAGCTTTCCATCTTGCTATTGTCAAGCATTTTGATTCTATCAGTCTGATAAACTCAGACTGATAAACTAGAACCGGCTACTCCTGGCCCCAACTGCATGCATTTGCCTGGCTCAGCTCCAAACAACAACAGTAGAAGATTGGTGTAGTGTAAGTGTGAATTAAAATATGAATGTAAGATGGGGGTGTGTGTGAGAGAGACAGACATACAGACTCGGGACTGGGTCATTCTGATACAATATCCAAACTTGACATCATGACTGAGAACGTTCTTCTTTCATGAAAACTTCTGAGTTTGACTGACCTTTTCTCTTCCTCCCTGCTGTTTTTCCCATAATCTGAGAAGAAATAGACCTAGGATGGTGAGTCCTCACCACACCCCGCCTTCTTTCTTATTCACAGTGTTGAAGTTCTGTGAGTGAGAAGAGAATGCAAATGTTAGTTAGCTAAGGTCACTCTGAGCATCACACTGCCGAAAAGGATAATGACATGGTCCTGTCCAAATCAGCTGACTTCTGAAGTTTCCTCACAGCACACTCACTGCGTGTCATAAAACCCCTGGACATGTGCTTGGGGATCACGCTAAGGGCCACAGTAACAGTCTCTGTACGCCAAACTCCTTTCCTGCCAGGTTGTGGCATCCGTGGTAAAGTGTATTTATTCCACAGCAGAGCTTAAAGGAAGCACCCGTAAAGCCAGATGCACAGTGAAGCCACACATGATACGCAAATAGATGCCACTGATGCCAGGAACTTGTTTATTATGATCGAAGGCCCCTTGGGGTGATTTTCTAGGAACAGGGCTTGGTTTGGGTTGTCCCCTCTCAGGACCCTCCCCAGAGAGGCAGTCCACACAGGCTGCCTCCCTGCTGCTCTCAGTTCACAGTCCTTTCCAGGGCTCTGAAGCAGCTCTCAAAGCTCACCTGGAGGTGCTCTGCCTAGTCCAGCGGCCTTTTCTCAGCTTGTGCTCTGGGCTTTCTTCTTTGCTGAAGGCACTCCAACCTCCATATTCCACACACTCCCCTGATCTTCCTTGTGTGCTTTTCTGATTCTTCTTCATATACAAAACCCCGAGTCTGATCTTCAAAGTTATCTTACATAAGCCATGTTTGTCAAAACATACAGAGCTGTAAGTTTTAGGAAGGATGAATATAGCTGTGTGGTTTATGCTTCTGTCAGCCTGACTAGGGAAAACAGGCTCACAGTACCCATATGCTGGGGCCTGGGGGTGCCAGGTGAACGTCTCTGTCATCTGCTCAAGGACAGCACCCTCTTTTCCTTCCT